>NC_141861.1:8467500-9067500 GCF_024713525.1 Acromyrmex echinatior
ACAAAATGACATAAGCTGCATAGCACGGTTGCTGAATCAATAAGCATCCAATATAAAGACGCCATGTTGATTTACATAAGATGTTCATTGATCTAGAAGCCTTATGGTTATGCAGCTTATGTCATTTTGTGTGCGATTTCCCTTATTCTTTCTATCAAAATAACAGAAATTGACTGAACTGCAGCCATAGGGAATAATTTATTAAATGATTTCTATGGCATATAGTAAGGAAAATATTCGACAATCACATACATACGGAAAGAACGATTTTCCTGGACTATCTAAAAAGGAATAGATAGATATATATCTCTGAAAATAATTTTGTTGGACCGCCAAAATAATTATGTAGGAAACTCAAGCATGATGAGCTGTGCTGCAACAAGTTTTGACATTGTAACAACTAACTTGAGCATCCTACGTGATAATTTTGATAGTCTAACAAAATTAGTTTTATTAAAATAAAAGCTTTGTGGCTCTAAGAGTAAATTAAATACAATTAAAACTGTTTATATGAACCTTTGTGATTGTTAATACATAAATTCATTTACATATTTATAAAGCGACAAGATAATAAACAAACAATTGGAATGATACTTCCTACACGAAATTAATTGCGCGAACGTTTCGATTTTGGATTTGAGTCTTCTTTAGTGCAGAAATTAAGTACTAAATAAATACAAAATTGTTTTCAAATCTGTTTATCTAAATTTTTAGATATTTCGGTCAAACGTTCTTTCCATGCACCTACACATGTATGAGCTGACTATGAAAAATGTAGGTACATAAAATTCTTTGTAATACATAATCATTTATAAGTGTCACTTGTCAGGACCTTACAGTCAGCCGTTTAATCTAAAATTAAAGCAAACGGCGTTAACATTATCTCAACGAGGCGCATAAGCACAATATCGCGTTCTGCAAAATACACGAACTTATTTCAAGGGAACTCGGTCACGATTATCTTAAGGGTATCCTCCGTTCTTAAAAGATCATAATTAACCGCAGTGTGATAAATCTATCTTAACGCTATATACTCGTTCCTCTCATTCTCTTCTCTAGCTATTCTAGAGCGTCTTCTGCACTTCCAACCATCTTGCTCGAAAGGGTTTAAACGCAGATGTACGAAATTGTCCAAGCAACTCGGGCGTAATCCGCCCGGATAATCAAATAGGCAAATTTCCGCCCCTTTTACGTCGCAACGCGAATGGAGTTTCCTCTTCGGCATCGCTTAGCGGGCAATCATTTATACCGAATAAATAGATTTCGGTGTGGAACACGAAGTAAGAACAAAATCGCAACAGTAGCAGCGATTTTCCATTAGGAAAATTTCGGGTTAACGAGTTAAACCCTTTTCGAGTGGATATACACGAAGATAAAATTTACAATTACATTTTTTTTTTTTCTTTACCGCGAAGCATCGCGAAGATTTTACGAGAGATAATGAAAGATAAGAGTGTGGGAACAATACGAGGATAAATACATCAAGGGAAACTGAGCTTTCCGCGCAAGTAGAACAACCCGGATCCTAGTCGGACACTTTTAAATGAGATTAGACCGAGTTTGTCTAACATATCGCCAGGAAGAAGTGCGAACAGGCGCCGTTAATTACCCCTTAATTATCCTTGCCGGAGCAGTCATTAATTTTCCGAAATGCTACGGTCGCGAAAGGACCTCGTCACCTTTTTCCGCGGGCGTACAAGAAAGCTCGGCCGTTTTCCATAAGAAGCGTGAATTTGCGCGATGAAATTTACAAATTGTCGAATAAAAAATTCTTTCCGAAGAAACATTATCCGTCATTCTTCGCTAGCTTTTTTGAGGATACAAAAGATTAAATAACCGCGCTTAAACCGCGTGATCTAACAGTAGGTAAGTGTGAAACTCTATACGCCAAGAAACTGAAGCTTCGCGCGACGTTTGCGCCAAGCGTCAATGTTTGCGTTTCTAAAATCGTCTACTCTCGTGTAATCACGAGGAAAGGCAAACGATTAATTTTCACCGCTAGATGCACTTAAGTCTATCATTATAAGTGGCATACTTATTCACGGTAACGCATCGCATTTATCTGCCGATATCCGTGTGGCATGCATGTGGTAGATTTTCTGTGATGAACATACCGCGTAATACTTCCGTGACAAATATGAGATAGCCGACGTTGTACGTCTGCGCGCATTTGGATCGTATAATTAAATTGCTCCACGTTGGATGTCGACAAATTGATTGATGCCCTTTAAAAATCTAGTTTAATTGACGGAACGTCGCGCGTTTTAGTACCTTCTACGTTCAAAGAAGGCATGAAATACGAAATGTAACGGCGGTAGAAGGCAGAAGAAATTTAATAAGTAGGGAAATATTAGAGAGATTATTACATTCGACAGAGTCGACAGAGTTTGAATAGCAATATTATATTTCCTGAATGCGTATTTATTTCTCCTAAGTGCGCATATATTTCAGATAGATAATATTGTTTCGAAAGTGTTACATCACCTTCGTGAAAATTATTTTTATTATTAAAAATACTTTTATTTTCATAGGAAATGAATTTATTAATAAATTAACATCTTTTTATATTTTTCATGTGTGTAATTTAAAAGATAATAAAAAGTGAAAAATTAATATGATTTGTAAAGATCAAGATTACTATAAAGAATGTAAAGAATATTTTGTTAAAGTATCTAAAAATTTAGATGGATAGAGATTTAAAAATAATTTTATTGAACTATCAAAATAATGGATTATATATAACTATTAAAATTACTTGTAAGTCAAAATTTTTGACAATATTGCTCATCATGCTTAAGTTTCCTATTCATTTTGATAATATCAAATTATTTTCAAGTCTAATTAACTTTTTAGATATCTCAACAAAATTATTCTTCATAGTTATAAATTAAGCTCTAAAAATTGATAAAGAGATAAGAATTGATTAAGCAAATTAACAGTTGATGTATAATACATTTGTACTTAGATTGCATTAATCTCTCTTCCGCGCTGTAAAGAAAGATTCATTTTTCTTTTGAATTTACTTTATCTTACTTTTTTGACGACGTGAGGTAATTTATTTCGATTCAAATCGTATAATGATGAAGCTGCTCCGATAAATTCGCGATGAAGTGCGTCTTCGCGCACTTTGCGCGACTTCGTGACTCCTCTGGCATCCTACGAAAACAAGCGGCACACCAGGGACTCATAATTACGTTGAACACTGCGTCGTATAAATTCTATTGCGGCTCCGACAAACAACAAGAGCGTAGCAGCCGGGCATTTTGTGGAAAGAGAGGTGTATCTGGATCTTCGTTCCTCTCACTCGTTTGTTTGAGTGCCAATTAACCTTTTCGCTGCTTGGAATGAGCATAAAAAGATGACGCACCCGAGTGCCCTGTAAATAGTTTTATTAAGTTGACCTATTGTTTAATGCTTCTTCTCTCCAACTGAAACGAAGACAGGTTCGACGAATCGGCCGAGCTTGCAAACCCTTTTCTAGTTCGAGTGCGCTTTTTTTGCAACATTCGCGTGCACATCGAATCTTCCGCTCTAAAAGATTCAATTCATCGCAGTGGCGATTTCAGAAAGGAATCGAGCGTTTCGTTTTTCGGTAGAAGTCTTCGGTAAAAGTCGATAGCAGAGACATACCTGAGGATTAAAGTAGAATTCTTTCAAAATAAATTTGTTGAAGATTGATTTAATTTAATTTTTTTCTTATTACTTTCGATAATTATATTTATATTTAAATAATGTGAAATTATGTCAGTATTGTGATAAATCAATAATACTATTAGAAAAGTTTTTGATATTTGTGACCATATTTATAATTTTATTATTAAGTAAAGGAGTTTTTATTAATTGATTCATTGAAATCATTGTATTCAACTTTAATATTATAAATTATTAAAATTACAACTATTTTATGGTAATAATAGTTATAATTTATAATTATTTTCGATGCCAACTATATTTCTTGACAGAGAACTATACATGTAGTTATTATTACTAACATTATTGCGGTAATAATTATGGTAAAATGTAATTACATTCACAAATACCAAAAACTTAATTTTTTCTTAACTATACTATAAACAATAATACTAAATCTGTTTTGCATTAATCAAGGCAGAAAAATATAGAAAAAAGAGTTAAGTATTTTAGATTTTATGGAGTCAGGAGTGGGAGTTAAAATATGATTTATAATGATTAATTATCTCTCACAAACTTGTAACGCATACAAGATTTTCTTGCATAAATCACGTGTTCTGTAAAATACTTAGTAAATCTGTCTACACATGATGTGTTAGACTTAAATATGCCGTGCCATGATCAAACGCAACGAGATGAATATTCCATCCTGATCAGTTAAGCATGTTCGAATCTTCTATTTGAGGGTCCCCGCTGCTATGTACAAAGCAAATAGCCTTTAACATGACGTAACGTTGATCCCCTAATAAATTCATTACATTAATGCTCCACGCAAATCAATGTGAAGGCGAATAAACACGACAGGACGTTACAGGTATATACGATCGAGTCGATTGATCCTTGAAACCATCATAGCGTCGAGATCCTCGTATGAATGGTTCATGCAATATTCTTCCTATCGCAAAGCTGTTGTCGTTATCGCCGAATAAATTGCTTCGCTCGGTATATTTTCAATGTGTTATCGTGTAGGTTGTCTTGGGTAGGAATTCACCGCTCTGTCATCGCTCTATAAATGCATCAGTTAAAGTTAAGAGACGTTGAGGAGAGAAATTCGCATGAACATAGTTGCGGCGTGAAACAATGTAACCTGACGAAGTTACGGTGGTTTTAATGGAGGCAAAGACGGAGGCATAATAACAGAGGTTGTAGGATTACAAGGTCTAGAAAGATGGAACTTTAGAAAAAGTTATTGCACTCGTTTTTCCATTTATGTGTAAAATTGTTTCAAATTAAGTAAACATTGATATGGCTCGTAATATTCAAAGTAATATGTAGAAATAAGCCCAAAAACGAGCATATTTATGATGTGAAGGATCGAATAATATTGTGATGATATAAAATTTTACTAACAAAGGTTGTAATAATATTGTACGTTTGACTATACAGAATTTTTTTCAGCATTGAAGTATTTATCAAGAATTACGTAAATAAAACATAAAATAAAACGTAAAGGAACATTATATATTGAAAAACGATGAAACCTAATAAAAACGTAATTACAACATTGATATAAACAAGATATAAATAGAAATACGGGATAAACATCAAGATTAAAAGTAACAGCGCAAGCATTGCACGAATAACTAAATGATGAAAAGTCAAATATTATGAATAAAAGTGTATAAATTATTGTCATATTTTTAAACTAATAAATACAAAATAATTAATAAATACAAAAATATGGAGTAATCAATCAATGAATAAAAACGTGTGATACTATTACTATCTTTGTTACACTGAAAAAGATATAGTCAATTTTAATAAATATTTAGTTGAATACTGCCAACTAAATATTTATCAAATATAAAGATATATTTATTTGATACAAGAAATGTTAATTCGATTTAACAATTTTTTTTACCGCACAAATATTTATTTACTGTAAGTAAATGTTTAGTATTGAACTAAATATTTATTAAAATTGACTATATTTTTTTCTGTGTAGTAAAATATCATATTAATAAATTATTTGATACTTTACCATATCCTGAATTTGTTTGCTATTGATCTTATTTTTATATAATGCTTTAAAATTATTTCAAATAGTTTTAATTAATCGAATCGCTTATCTATCACCTCTATGTATCGTTATCCAATTGGAGGAATAGAGTCGTTCGACTCCGATCAGACAGACGTATTTCTAGAAATAACAAAAGAGATAATTTGTCAAAATAAAGTGTTCGCGCTTTTCTCTTTCGAGATGAAGAGATCGTAGAAAGAGGAGAAGATAGCGGGAGAGACGAAGAAAGAGTGGAAGATAAGCCATGGGAAATTGGTTGAACTGCGACATCTCGTTCTTCTAGTTTCACAATAGCACTCGCTGCTCGCGTCGTATTACGAACTCCTCGGTGCGGCTGAATCGTTCCATGTCGATGGAAGTGAAATTTTGCTCGTTCGTGACGACCCTCGGCTGCAACCTGGCCGCACGAAAGCTCCCGGCCACGGTCGAGTTAAGCTCTGGAAAAGCTCCGAAAGCGCTCCCGGCTGCGGTTTCCCATTGCAATAAATAAAGCTGATAAGCCGGCCTCGCTGTTTGCGAACGTTTTACTATTACTTTCCCTCGCTCTCCGCCTTTGCCAACTATTCTTCATCGTTTCCATGTCACGATGAACGATTGCACCGGACCCGTAACTTCGATCCGGCGCCCGATCATTTCCAGTTTTGGCCGCTCACCTCTTCACACGTTATCTGTAAATGTTCTCTCTTCGAAAGTGGAGAAATGTATTTTCCATTTTAGTAAAGTTAACTATCGATTATAACGTCCGAGCGAAGTTTACGCGAAATAGCGGGGATTATAAAACTAGAAAAATAATAATAGCGAAATATCAAACTCGTGTTCGTATTGTGCAAAACTTTGATTCAAAGTTATCTTGCGGTTTTGGATGATATCCTATTTTTCTCTTCTGTTCCTACTTTCTTTGTTTGGATTAAGTTTCAAATTCTTCTGGGAAATATCGCTACACATATTTTCTGAGAGTAAAATCGATAAACGTGAAGTAAAATTTGCAGAGCTGTTGTCAGGGATGAAACGGATAGTAAGACAACACACGAATTTGCAGTATTCAGACTTTTGCAGAGAAAAACGCGGCACTTCATCGAGTTTATCGCGATGTAAATGTGTCTAATGTTCACAGGTTATCACGGTGCGGCTGTATAATATTGCACCCGAGATTAAACTGAGTTTGCAATTAGGTTATTTTGTTACGTTGGTTATTCACGAAGTGGGATATCCAAAATATCGGCTTTTATCGCGGCAGAAGCTCATGTAAATCACAGCATTTATTTTCACGTTGTATATTTATCAAATATAAACGGTTACTGGAAAATATCGGTGCAACGAATAACCGATGGATTTAAATGGTGAGGTTTTTCTCCATGCAAACTTTAACGAGTCATATAAATTTCATTCAATTGCGTAACGATAATGTGAGTCCTGTATGAAAATGTGTGCAAATTAGATGTCCATTGCGTCTCTATGGTAGCTTTATGAAGTACTTTTGCAACAGATATTTTGCAGATATATGCAAATATATGTCTGCAAAATATGTACGAATTTCCTAGCATTTTTGACCTAGATATTTAAATTTTAGAATCTGAAAAGTATGTACAATACTGGGTAAAAATAAAAATAAAAAAAACGCAGTATAAAAGTATTGATTACACTAGCCCGAATTTATACTTTTGTTGTCTGAACAAACTTTATTGTTTTTCGTAGTTTTTTTTTTAAGTATTGAACACGAATTTGTTTTCATTTGGATATCACGTCATAATTTAAAAATAATTGTTAGAAAGGCCAAGAACAATGATTTTTAGAATTTTCATGATGTAACATTGACAGTAAAAATTTTTAAATAATTTATTACTGTTAAATGAAAGTATATCAATTTTTAGCTTTAAAATGCATTTTGTTTTGAGATGGTTTTTTGTTTTTGAGATATAACAATTTGAAATATAACAAAATATTAATAAATTTTTTTTCATGTGATACATGGAAAAGACATTTTATTCATCTTAGTACTATATTGTGTGGAAAGTAAGTGTTTTTGTATAATACATAATACTGTATTTATATAAATATATGATTATACTAAATCAAAAGCGATATGAAATTGAAGATGAAAAAGCGATAACAAAATGTAATAAACATATTTTTAATTGCTATATATTTCGGAAATGAAAGATCAAACTTAAAAAAAATACAATGCATTTTAAAGCTAAAAGTTAATGTTTTGTAACGTTAACTGTTATCGATGCTACAACGTCATGAAAACCTTCAAAATTATCATTTTTTTACTTTCCTTGATGTAATTTTTCTGAAATTTATAACGTTATAGTCAAATTTGGAAAACAGATCGCTTCAATAAGCAAAAATATATGAAAAATAGCTAAAAATAGTTAAAATAATTTTTTTTTCGCAGACTGTGAAACATAAATTTTAATAAATATTTTTATATTTTATATTAACCCTGAAATATTTTGACATGCATATCCATTTCTTCCTATGTCTTCCAATGCTTTTTCTTGTTTCTAACTTTTTATTATTAAAGATACTATACGTACATTCGTTTGTTATGTTTCTTAATCTCTGATATTTCGATTGAAAAAAAAATTATTTACAATATGTTCATTTTTATTGCAATTGAATTGAGTTGAGTATGTTATATACCAGGCGTTTAACGATTAAATTGTTACAAGAATGAATGAAGTGCTGAAAAATGTTAATGTTAAATATTGAAAAAAGTATGTAATATCAAAACGAGTTGAAAATATAGTTTTCTTTGTATAACGTTCTTTGATCTAAACTAGGCACGCAAATCATACATGAAGTTTTAAGAGGATTTATTGTGCGTGTATGACATAGAATATTTGAAGGCAGCGCACACAATTCGATTCGATTTAATTTCGAGGAAATAGGATGAGCGAAATTATTCGACATATTTGGCAAATTTATTTGCATTGTGTGCCATGAGTGCCTAGAATGATGTACGGCATTTGAGAACCCATTATGAGCGCAATGCGCCAAAATATTTAACGTCAAAGAGATTAGCTTTTTGATCGCGAGACGCGTATGATTTTGTTTTAATTTTCTCATATATGCAATTCAATTTTGATCTCTTTCAAAGATTATATAATACGAAACATTACATCCCTACATTATGCCATATCCTAACGAGAGTGGAGTGAAGTGGATGTATAATAAGAAAATTACGCGAAGCGAGCCGAAGTTAATACGAATTTTATCGCGCGCGGTGCGGATTTCCTGTAAGAATATATTTAATCTTCTCCCAGCGTAGTATCTGTTCATGCGATTTTTCATTCTAACGACCAATGTCTGCTCGATCAAAATGAACTTCATATAAGCGATGCTTTATCAAAGTTGAAAATAATTCGGCGCTGACACGGATTCTTTCGACGCCGATAGAATTTTCATTTTTTTTTTATGCACGCTGTGCATAAACTCCTTTCCAAAATTTGCTGATACTAAGAGCTTCTTGCCTCGTGCTAACGAGTCCATTATAAAGTTTACGTTGGACGTGTCAATAAGTTGTGTCATAAAACTCTGTCCGAGATAACGGTGGTTCTCTGTTCAAACTTGTTTTCTCGTGGAAGTTTTCACGCGGCCACGTTGCTCAGCCAATCTCTTTCCGGTTTGCGGGCGGAAGTATTAGGAGATCGCTCTGCGAACGCTTCGTGCCAAGGCATAATCGCGCGCGGTTAGTATCCATTACGCGTGTGTAAGGTGCGCGTGTATGCGCGCCGTGCAATCGAACGATGTCAGTTCGTGGTCGGTCAGGGTCTGGTAACCAGAACTGCGTTCACGACCACCGGGGAGGAATTTCATGAGGAACCCGAAGGTAACCCGACGATGGCCGCAGGCTATGAGCAAACACCTCCTCACGACCACCGGCGCACCTGACACGCGGATGCATGCGCGTGCAATTGGACAAGGCGAGTTAGATATGCGTTAAAACTGATATTGCGTTATTATAGAGGTAACAGGAAATATTTTATACATAAAATATCATTTGCAGCGTTACAATTTAGGAAATTAATTAAATAGTACTGAAAGTAACCAATTTAAAGTAACAAATATAAAAAGGGAATTAATTTTTGTAATTATTTTCTTATTTTTATTAAATTCGCTATATTTAATCCGTTATCGCTCTTCCTCACTTTCAAAGTGAGTGACACAACTCAAAGAATTAAGTTTCCCAGAAAAATAAAATTTATTTTTTAACTTGACAAAAAATTATTTAAATAATCAGCTTAAAAAGAATACATACTTGAGAATTTCTAACATGATCAAATGTTTTTTTTTACTTTTATTTCATAAAAGTATTTATTTTAAAAAAATTTCTTTTAAATGATGATTCTTACTTTTTTGAAGTAATAATTCTCATATTTTATTTTAAACATCTTAATTTGGCTCGTTAATTGAAATCTGGAATAAAAAAGAGATTTAGATTTGAAAAATGCTTATAAATTTATACTTAAAAATAGCATTTAAGTTATTAATTAACTTAAAATACTAAGTCAATAAGTGTTTGAATATTTAAGGACTTCTTCGTTGTTTAATTCAGAATTACTTATTGTATTTATACAATTTGAAGAAAAGTTTGTTTAAACAACACAATTCAATTTACTTCGTACCGATTGATTCGTCAGAAACGTTTATTCACATCGAAATGTGTAAATTCGTCTTTACGTCCCGTTTGTTCATCGGATATACAGCGCGGTCCATAAAGTACGCGCCTGGAAAAACAACCTCTCGCGTTATCGATTTCACGTTACATACCGCACGACGATAAAACCTACCGCCGATATCGTGTATCGCCTCGCTATGTGACACGACCGATTTTTTTCTACATTGTTGAAATTCACCGCGATGCCATAATTATTGAACCGTGCGACTTTAGAACTCTATTGTAGACGCCGACAAGAATTTCCTCAGAAAGATACTTTTTCATAGGAATGGGTACAAATTCTTAGCGAATTTCTTATCTTACATGACAACTCGATGGTAGAATACATTGAACATCAGCAATAAATTTTATTCAGAAATACAAAAAATTGTTCTTTTTTTCTATAAAAACATGAATGGATTTTATTTCACGTGCGATTGCAAACTTTTTACAATATCCATGGTTTTTCTACCGTCAAAAATTAAACTGCGATATATATTCGGTTTTTTTTTACATTTTCTTTGTTAGATTTTTATCGAAACATTTTTATTTTAAGGATATATCAGATGTATAGTTTCTGTAAAAAGTGACTGGAATTGGAAATTTATACTTTCTATAAAAATGAATGTTATAGATGTACATGTGAAATAATGTAATATGTTGTACATAAAGTCAATATTTAATAATATAATTGTAAAGTTTAAATAAAATTTTCTCATTTTATCTTAATTATTTTTTGAAAATATATTTACCTCTTACTAACATAATTTTGATTCATGTCTAAATCGTCACCAAAACATTTGTATTATTTTCAAATGTAACACAGAAAAATTTATAACTTTTTTCATAATTTTTTTGTTAAAAAATACGTATGATACATTCTTAAATATGATATCCGCATATTAAATATTTGTACATACATTTGTATTACATTGTTATCACGAAGTGTACAATCAAACTTGCAACTGCACTTACTACTCGCGCTATGCTCATAACTGCATGATTCTCCAACGAGAGGCGTTTGCTCAGAATGCCACCTTGTCAGCGGTAGCCGCATCGGGAGACATAGTTGGGCGAGCGGGCGGCCGCTAAGGGGGTGGGCGTGGGTACGCGACCGAGAGAGATAGGATGGTGCGCGGATAGTAATTAATGCCGCTGCAGCGTTGCAGTGGACCAAGAAGCTGCGGGACCAGCCGGCCCGAGCGGCAGGCGGCGGCGACGGTGGCGGTGGAGGCGGTGGAGGCGGCGGTGGCGGCGGTGCCAGCCAAAAGCAAACATTCCTAGAGTCACGGCATCCGGTATCCCGAGTATCCAGGTATTGGTTCGACACGTACCAATTATAAGCTGGCGCATTGGTCATTTGTAACGCGCCGGAATGCCGCGTGGAGAGGACTGGTCGTGGGAGAAGCACGACGATGGTTCTTACTACCCTAGATTGAGCGCCATTTAACACCTTCTTTGTGTACCGCATGCATCGAACACTGGACCTCGATCTCTATTCTGTGTATAAATTCGTATAAATTCTCCCATCTTCTGCGAAATACATATTTCAGGTGAGAACTAATATGCAAGAGAGAACAAATGTTGCCCGTTATTGTTCTGCTGCGGTTGAACGTTATTTGTTAAACATTATGTCAGCCGTGATATCGCTATTATTCCCATTGTGATCCGCCGTATTTGAATTGGATAGGTGAATTAACCAAGAGCGTAAGGTTTTTGTCCTTTACAAAACCGTTCAATGATCATGGATTAATATAGCCAAAGTGCCAAACTAGTTTACCAGATTTCATCTTGGTTCGATGCTCGTCGGTGTTTAGTTTCTCGCGCGCGCTCTTTGTATCCGGAAATAATAATTCGATTTCCCTAATCGTATAACCACGCGCGCGATTGTGTTGCGTACATCAAGTTCGGCCGATAACTCCATGCAACTGGAAACTGGAATAATTGATCTCGTTTTACTTATGGCGAATCGGTAGTGTTAGGCCGGCAGATAATGCCATAGATGCAAAATTCGGCTATTAATTTTGGTATGCATAAAATTTAAGTCGATATATGTATACAAATGATCAATAATACGATTCAACTTTTGTTTATATCTATGATTTTATTTCAATTATTAGCTTAACCAAAAAAAATTAATTACAAAATTAATTACTGCGAGACAGTACTTAACCAAAATGCTAAGTTTCTAATAAGACATCATTAAAAATGTACAAATTGATGCTGTAAATCTAAAGCTTTATATTAATAAAAGTAGTGCAAAAGTCCGCCATATTGACTTAATAATCATATTATATTAAATTTATTAATCATATTAAAAACAATTACTAAGCTTATTGGATGATAGATCAATTAAGTTTAATATGACGAAATAATCAATAGAAAACGCAATAAAAAGCAGCTAATGCGAGTGAATACCGATGAAATTGTCGGAATTCACTCAAATAAAAGAAATATACTACTTTTATTAATATAGAGCTTTATATAAATCGACTGCCACTCCCAATTTTTTCATACACTGAAAAAAATGTTCTGATTCAATAAAAAAGACTCGTCAAAATGCCATTCTTGGTGGACTTTTTTGTTAATTTAATCAGAATATTTTTTAATGATATATTTTAAAATATTTTTTAAATATACTTAAAAATATATCCTTTATTTATAAACGTTACTTATAAATCAATACCTATTCTTATTGGGCCTTTTTGTTGATTTAATCGAAATATTTTTTTTAGTGTAATAAACATTTATTAATAGAAGAATGTACTTTTGAAAGTATATTTTTATTTTCTCGATATATTTTTAAAATTTACTGTCATAAAAAAGAATTTTACTTTGCATAAACGTCAACATAATTCATTTGACTAAATTTAATGGCGGTTTGTTAAATAGAAGAACATATAATTTCTAGATTAAAACTCGTCTGTCTAAGATAGGAAACGTATTTTACGGATTAACTATGCCGGGTCTTATCACTCGAATGTGTACGCGCTCCTCTTACGTTTCTACCTGCTATATTTCATTCACAATGAGACCGTGCTTTGTATTGTATGTATACCCAGATATCGAGTTATAAGCGAACGTATACCAGAGTGATTTGTTTCGCGCGGAGACAGTCGGAGCGAATGTCGTGAGATTAAAAGAGCGAGAATGCCTTCTCCCCCATCTCTTGGAAGGCACGAATGATATTCACGATTGTTCCTCGTGTCCCGATTCGCAGAACTGCGGAACCGCTCGTGGATACCTGCTTTTCGGATATTAATTCTTCGCTACACGCGGTAGCTCTTCAAAGGGTTTCCGATTCCCTTACCTTTTGTTTTACAATTTCTTAGGCCAAACTAAAGATCTGTCTGAGATTTTCTCCACTCGGCTTTAGAAACATAAATAGATGCGACGTATTCTTTATTGTATATATTCTTTGGCGAATACGAAATTTTAATTTTAGCATTACAGAGACATGCAAATTGAATATTATTAAAGACAAAAAGAGGATGGCATCCAATTAGATCTCGATAGATTTTTAAATGGAAAATAATGATGAGACATATTGCTGTATTCGAAATATTCTCGGAAGATTAAATTGAAATAAATGTCTGTGATATAAATGTTTGATAGATAAGATAGTCCTTTTTCCTTAAAGCTACAGACGCATAAAATAATAATTATCTGGACATCGTAATAAAAGTAACATAATAAATATAAATGTAAGACAGTACTTTTTTGGGCTTCCACGGATATTTACTTCAAAGAAGCTACGAGATTTGCATTTTTCGACTAATGTTCTTGCTAGAAATCGATCGCTTTCCAGTCCGAGATCACATTATCCTGTCAAAGACAGAGATCAGAGATCGAACTATATTGCCAAAATTGTCAAAGTTGAAACTTTCTTTTAGTACTCTTTTTATAAAAGAAAAAAAGGTTATCAAATGTAGCCCACCTCTCTCTCTCTCTGTCAGAAATTACCACGCTTTTGTCGGAGATCGATTACTCAATATTATCAGCATTTGTATTATTTTATAATGTGTTCTCTAAAAAAAGGTTAAATTAACGTTGGACATATTTTTCAAAAAACCAGAAGAAAATAACTACAACATTTTAAGATATTTTTTAGCATTAATATTATAAAATTGCTTGTCAGTTTAATTTGTGATTCTCCAGTCTCTGTGTGAAAACGACTTCAGTCTTGAAACATGATTATGCAGATTGCAGAATTTAAGCACTAAGATCCAGCTCAGGCCGATAAAGTCGTTATTCATTGTCAGTTGTGTATTCATATTACAGTTATAAGACACTTTGTTTATTTCATATATACGTATATAAATATTTACGACATCATAAACAACGAGACATAAAATAAATATGAGTTATTCGCAGCATACCGATATTTTCATCGCATTGAAAAATGCCCATGTGTATACTTAAAGAGAGAAAATGGAATACAATGATATTTTCACTTACGCATCAAAGAATCGGTAGAACGATTTGTCAGCGAGAGTAACGATTGGCGAAAGTCGGTTAGCGTTTGTCAGAAAGTATTGTATAAATGTTTAAAACGGAAAACAAAACTTATGCTATAATAATAATAATAATAATAATAATAATAATAATAATAATAATAATAAAACAGATTTCAATTCAGTACCTATTCTATGACAGACAGCATTGTAAGAAATACATTTTTTAAATAACTTAAAGATACAATTATTTGTAGAAAAATGTTACTAAATACAAATACAGATTTGTTATTAATGTCTAGATATAAATTTATTTTAAATAAATATAGATATATTGCAGATATTTTTTAATATATATTGCACATATATTAAATAATATTTCATATAATTTTTTATAGAAAGTAAACAGCCATACAAAAAATATGTGATTTCTGATATATATATATATATATATATATATATATATATATATAAATTCTATATATATATATATATGTGTGTGTGTGTGTGTGTGTGTGTATAAATAAATGAGACGTAAAATAAAGGTAAAAGTAAAGTTATGCGCGCAATAATAAGTCTGTTTTTTATAACTGCACTGGACAGCACCATAATTTGGTGTATGCAACGTATTTTATTTTAAGTGCAATGAGTTACTTTAATTTAACTATAAAAATAGACTTAATATTTTTATTCGCATCTATTTAAATATATATGTATATATGTGTGTCGCAGATCGATTGCATATATATATATATATATATATTATATATACAATGTTATTTTAAATAAGATTTAAAATAAGATATAAGTAATATTATAATTATAGTTGCTAATCAATATAACTAGTTGGTATACGCAGATATATAAAAAATATGGATTTGGATACAATAACTAGATTCATGTGTAGATATCTTACTGTCTGGCAAAAACACATTAATATCCTATTATTTTATTGACATAATTAATAGGTTTAAAAATATGTTGGAAGATGCACATCTTTTCGTATATTTTATAAAATAATGAACATTATTCATAGATTTTATAAATTAGGTACCATGAAATTACGAAAATAAATGAATATGTACTCTAAAGTTTTACTCATTAGAAACGGAGCATGTGATAAACATTGATTTCTGCATTTTCTCTTACCTCGTGGAACGACGAGCAATCTTATAACTTTAGGGAGATATAAAGGATGTTGACGTTTGAGCGACATTGACGGATATTCGCCTTGAAGGGGTTGAAATAATTTCAATCGCGAAGTGCTTGCGGGGAAAGTGGGAGTCGAAAGACGGGCGTGTTTAAAGCCAATTTACAAGGTTTACTTCTGACGACGATTAAATTATTCAAAAAGAGTAAGTAAGAAAAGATGTTATGTGATGCCTGAGTCAGGTTTTATGTCTTCCAGAATCGATCAGGTTAATAGCATAATTTTAGAAAAGAAATATTGCTTCATCAATTACATTTAACTTAAAATTTAAACATGTCGAATTGATTTTTGCTTTTAGAGTATATAAAATTGAAGTATATTGCACGTGATATTTATATACCGAAAAGAGTCAGGAAGTATTAAATAACAATTTAATAATTTAGTTCCTCGAATAATTCAAAATATTGATTTTCAACAAGAATATTAGATACGTATTAGTCACATTATTATTATAAAATTGACACGCTCTTGTACAAGCAAAATGTTTTAAGTATTTATTTTAATAATCGTAGAATTTATTTATTTTAATAATTATTTTAATAATCGAAGCATAACAGTTCAAGACAGCATCTTATTATTTGAGAGAATAATCGTACCTTAATCTTAATTAAAGTTCGTTTACTCGAAGGTCTCAATTCTCGTTAAATTCTAATTAACTTGAGAAACTAATCATCTATATTAAGCGATGAAGGAATTAACATTATTCTATACACCTTCGTTTTGAGCAAACACACATTCATAGGATTAAGCAAATTAAAACGCATGAGGCGTTCTATGAAAGTGAAAGAATCCATTTGAATTTTTATGGCAGAACTAGTTAATTGCTTTTTTAGTCGTTTGCAATTGGCCTATCTTCCGCGAATAATGAAATCAGCAATGACTGCAAAAGCAGAAATAAATGAAATTAATTAAATTAACAAAGTTAATTTAAGCTAATAATAAAATTAATTTAATAATATAAAATGAAATGTATGTGTGTGTGTGTGTGTGTGTGTGTGTGTGCTAAAAATTGTTTTTTCTATTGTAATTTTATATAATCAAAAAATTAAATGAAAAATTATTAATACGAATATATAATAAAATTAATATTACATAAATCTAGATAATCTAAAAATATTCGAAAAAGTACAAATCAAAAATTTAAACCTTAGCAATATAAAAATACATTTTATAATGTATTATTAAATTTATAATTAAACAAATTTTTTTGTAAATATATAAATTGAGGAAATTAATTTATAATTTATCTTTTGTTCTTCAATTATATAAGTAAACATTACTTCCTGGTAGTTTAATAATAATGCGTATATATATATATATCTCTCAGATGATTGACATGATGAAGATCATTCCGCGTAGATGGTATCAGATTTAAAATAAAAAAGACCTGCACTACCGTGAACATCGCATGCATCGCGATGTCATCTTCTCGCGTACCGTTTTCCATTACGTGATTTTATATTCTTGAACAATCTCCGTCCATGCACCTATGCACACATGTACGTACGTGGGGGACTTCTGTGCCGGTTAGGAAGAAAAGTACGGAGTACAGCTTGAGATGAATTATGGTCGAGATTTTTCATCCAGTGGGGCGCTACGTGAGTCGCATTGGGCTACGAAACTTGTCGGAGTGTCAATCGCTCGGCTTTTCGCCGTGCGCGTGACTTCCGCAAACCACTGAGGAATTACGTTACGACAATCGCGATGAATTAGTCAGACCTGCCCAAAAAACGACGATTCTATTCCGTAGTTTATCAAAAACGGTATGTATTTTCCTCGACGCGCGCATTGATTTATATTTTTCTACGACCGCGCGTTTTAATAGCATATATTTTTTGACAGTAGGCTTTAAAGTCCAATGGATTAATGAACGTGCGTGTAAAAAATTCACTCCAACCTATCAGCGTTATGATTGCCGTTTATGTTCACTTCGACCGATATTCGTCGCCGATAGATGTTCACGAAAAAGAAAATTATTCGGAAACGACTGCACTATACGCGTTGGTGCAACGGCGTGGTGTAACGGAGACACCAAACAAAAATAAACGTCGAGAGCGTTATCAGAGAGAGCGGTTCGTCTATCGACGCGCAATTCGGAAAAGCGGGTTTCCGCCGGCGTCGACAGTGGCTTTGTTTACGCTTCTTTCGGACTATAAACGCTTTTTGGATCATCGAATTCACGCGAAACTGTAGAACACGCCGCATACAAATACGCATCCACATCGTATGATTATAAGAGCGCAAAAAAGAATATGAATTTTCTTTTTTTTTTTTATACATTTTTATTAATGTTTTTTGATAACGTTACGATTTCTCTTTAGCAGTAAATTTTATTATAATTCTGTTATATCATAATGATGAATTATCTAATTATAGAATATTATTTAACGAAAATTGGAATTCTGTAAAATAAAAGTAAAATAATTTATCTCGGTATTGTATCTAAAATTGCAAAACAAGCTGCAGTACAAAGGAAAATCGAAATTATCGACGTATTCTTACGACATCCAAAGAACAACATAAACATTATTATAGCATTAATGTTAAATAATATACGAGGCTTCCTAAAGTATATATTCGATCAAAAAAAAAAAAAAAAGTGCTTGCATATTTTATTAATGGCGACCTCGGGTTTTAATTAATTAAGCCAATCACATCACACGCGTAGATTCTTATCCTGCACATACGCGCGTTACTACCAATTAAAGTTTTGTTTCTCTTTCCTGCGGCCGCGAGACACATAATATTTCCGCCCTCGTTATTTCCGCCAGGGGCGGCGGAATTTTGTTTTTAATTAAAACTATGCCTATCACTCACGAATTATGGCAGCGGCGCCGTTGCCGTCCGTAAAGTCTCAACGTGGCGGAAAAAAAGTCGTAACCCTTTTGTTATTGGCCCGTTGCTGTACTTTACGCGCTGCGCGCCATTGCATCCGGTGATATTGGCAAAGACGTATTTGCCCATCGATCACTATTTCGTGAAATACCGAGTGACCAGGCCAGTGTAAATCCGTCTCGGATTTATTTGCTGTCAGCAATAAATTCGAGAATCGCGAAATACTAAACACGTTCTTTATTTTATTTGTTCCTTTTGATAGGTTAGAGAAATACTGTTTAACACCTTCGATGAATTACTATTTCAATGGCGTTCGAACATGGCACTTTTATTTTTTTCCTTCCTGAGAAAATTTAATAGAAATATATTAGTTTTTATATGTACACTGTTAAATTCGTAATGTCAATTATATTCAGTTTGAATTATTTTTAGTCATTTCTATAAGTCGCTGATTCTACTTAATATTTTATTAATTTAACTAAAACAACAAATAATAAAATATATATTAGTCTCAACTCTGCCTTGACTAACTAGTATCATCCTATGCTCTATTTATATATATCTTTTATAATGATTATTGCAATTCTTGGACTTTATTCTTATAATTATTTGTTCCTGCAATCATATTTCTCAGCATCAAATGAAATGAATTATATAAGATTGCAACGAAATTCATGCACCTCACTTAGGATCTTTCAATTCTTTAGTGGCTATTATTGATGCATGAGTGATGTCTCATATTTTTGAAGAACTGTATTAACGTTGATGATGACTCTAAAAAGAGTCGAAACGATCGTTTTTATGGAAATACACGCAATCGATTACTGCACTGATTAACAGTATTATTTGATAACGCTCCAACAACTGCGTTACACTCTTATTTGTCCGATTTCTCAGGATTTTTTAATAAAATATATTTTTCAATATATAATTCACAGATTGCGTCATCATTACTTCTTTGATATTTAATAGTTTACAATAATAAACTTCGATTCATTCGCTATCATTGCATCAATCGATGACACACCAAAATTGGAGAATCTTCGTTGATATTTTGCAAACAATTAGATCTGATATCATCATTATTCTAATTAACCTGGGAATAGTCACTTGTTATATTTATTTTTACACCCAAAAAAATGTGAATTGTTGTAAAATATTATTTTGTAGATATTGTTTAAGATTGTTTAAATAACTTCTTTACGAACTTTTAAATATGTGATTCCATCAAAAACCTGCAACAAAAAGAATTATATTAAAATCTTTATTTTTTAGAAATACTATTATATTAGACAATTTAAATCTATAATGTTCTCGAATGCTAATAAATCAGAAAACAATTAAAAATATATATTCTTAATATATTCTTAATAATAGGGATTTTTATTGGAGTATGAAAATCAGATGATTATTTACGTTAACACAATTAGGTGATTAAAGTTTTGCAACTTGTAAGATTTTTTAATAAGATTGGATATAACTAATCATACAAAGTTGCTGAATGCAGCCAGCGCTTCAATAAGCGCTTTTAGTGCGATTCATGATTCATTGGTTCTTCGCGTAGACATCATGGAAATACAATAAAGGTATAATGAAATTAGACGCGTATTTATTTAACGTTCTAAGAAAACTACCGATCGAACTTTAGGACCTCCGGCCCTTTGATTACGCTAATTCCGAAATCATCGACAAGAAACTCGTTGCGATTAAATGCACGTTAGTCTGCTTCGTTCGCCTGGTTAATCCCTGCCACCCACCCGGTCTTTTACCCACTTAGCGAGAGACGGTTAGTGCTCGAAGGACTAAAACTGACGAAGGAGCGTCATTTGTCCCGACGACGAGCTCGACCCATCGGCGCATCGATTTTTGTTTGATTATCTTGTTAGAGACGCGGCCGGAACCGCGTTGTGTCTGTGTCTTCATTAAAGTCCACTCGACCGCGCGGTCGCCCTAGTCCGAAGAGGGTAGAAACGGGGATGAGTTGGAGGCTGAGAGGAACGATGGTAGTTACAGCTTCGACAACGATGGCCCAGCAAGAGAGAGAAATATAGAGGGGGAGAGAGAGAGAGAGAGAGAGAGAAGATACAATATTCATCGACTAAAAATACATCATCGACGTGCTTTTGCCGATATTGAAACGGTAGGTCGTTTGGACGGCACTGTTGAACGCGGTTTTAACATCCCTGTTTACCTTCGTCCACCAGGCTTAAACTGATTGCTCGACAACTAGCGTTTCAATTGTATCAATCCCGCATGCTGCATATCAATCGGTGCGTGATTTGTTTTAGCGACATTAGTGATGCAGTATGTTCTGAGAATGATCAAACGACAGGGATACAATACAATGAAATCATTATTAATACTTCTTCATTAACAATTAATTATACAATTTTGGAGACCACTTCCTAGGTAGAACACAGAGTTATAGTTAAGTCATAATGATATCATAGGATATTATCATGACGTCATTTGTCACTTAAAAGTGAACTCAAATATAACTTATAAGTGACAAATTATGTCATGATGTCCTTATGAGTTCTGCGTTTTATAAGGAATCTCTTTTTAACAATAAGCTAGTTTTTGCTTGAAAATGTTTTCGCCAGAAATAAATAAACTCTTAATTTTTTTACTTTATACTATCTTTCTTATTAAAAAAAAATAAAAATAAAAAGAATCGGCTATCTCGCTGATCTCGGTTGTTCCATGCTAAAATGGCATTGCTAAACTTCCTTCAAGACGCAGACCGAGTCGCGCGGGAGATCGAAGAAATAATTGGACTCTCTCGAACGTGTTCGATGCAACTCGCGCGAGATTCGAAGGGATTCACGAAAAAGGAAGGTAATTATCGTCTTCGAGTGCGCTTCGCAGATAAAGTCGGCCGATAAAACGTCGAACGGCAGATGCTCACAGTAATGAAACAACGCCATCGTTTCGTATTATATCTGTCTTTTATTTGTGTTTCGCGCGTATCCTTGTCTTTTCTCTTCCATTCGCAGAATCCAGATCGAGATGAGGAAACATCTCGTTATCAATATTTGATTGATCTTACTTCTGCACGATAAGTACTCTTGTGCGCAATCGCTTGCTTTGTTTTAATAAAGCTTAAAATCAGATATGTATCTGTTTTATGCTACTACAGCACTATTTGAAAAAAATTTCGGTAATAATCAAGCCTGGATGATAATTATTAAAGCTTTGTCGAAATAATTTCAATTAAATGTTCGGTGTTATTTAATAACCAGATATAATTAAAATTAAACGCTAATTTTACTTTTCTAAATATTATCTTACTTTTTTAATTATTATTAAACAGTTGATTACTGTTATTATGTTTGATAATATTTAGCGTATTTACTGCATTAATATGCTAAACAAAATGTATTTGATTATTATTAAATTTTTTTCAGTGTACATTTACGTTACTCCTTTATACATACATATGTATGTAGAAAATTTGGAAGATTGAAGATTCACTTTGAAATTCTTTGACTGTTAATTAACGCATTCTTTTGAAGCAAGTACAGGCTTGTTACGATTTAAACGATTGTCGCGAGATTGTAACGTGGAAATCAGGCTGGTTGCTAATTCGCTTCATTAAGCGCCGTTCGGCGGAAACACCATTGACAAATGTCGCCGGTATTTGCATTTCGGGGTCGGTATCGATCGCGAAAGATATTGAGAGCCGTGTTATTCTGCGAAACGGCAGATACTATCTTAATTGGACATTTTACAAATCGACCTGCAAGAATTTAATCTTTTGCAATCGCACGACATAAACGAATATGCGGATTAAAATTATATCGAATTTGAATGAGTGATGAGGTTTTGATATTTAATCGCCAATTGGTAACAATGTAGTTTCAATTACAATTTAAAGGACATAGCAAATAGATAGAGGAGAGAATTTATCATTGAAATTATCAACGGTATATTCCACCGCATATAGAGATATAATAAAAGGACTTACGCTTTGAAAGGATTTATAAAATATATTTAAAATATTTGCTTTAAAAAAATATACGATTTTTTACATAAAATATCGCGCTTCAATTATCTTAACAAACGTAAGAGATTACTTTTTTGTTTTTATCAGCGAAATCGAGACTTGTTCGTTCAAATTATAAGAAGGCTCTAGCAAGTGCAGGAAAGTTAAAATTACTCCTCTCTCTCTCTCTCTCTCTCTCTCTCCTTTCAATTTCTGCTCTCGCATAATCTTACACTGTATTCTCGACGAGGAAGTGTCCCTCAGACGGTCCACGAAAGTCTCTTCGTTCGCTCTAGTGTTTGTTCAGTATTCACTTAGAGTCTCGGCCACCGGCTCCTCGTTTTCTCTCCTCTCAAGCGACTCACTCGCGGCGACCCTCTCGCGATTCTATCCTCTGTAACAGTCCTTCACCGTGCTCTCTGCGGGCAAAGATGAATTGCTGTGAGCGACAAACTGTGCCTTTATCTTTTCTCCTCAAAGTGTTGCTGTGTAAGGAATATCATCGTTATCGCCACTAACAATAAAATTCAGTCATTTTTAGGAATGCTGATAGTAAACTCTGTAGAATGTCGTATACATTTTTATTATTTTAATAGAACAGAAATTCGAATAGAAATTTTAAAGATCACTCAATAAATAACATTAGTCTGCAAACAAATTGTTTTGACAATTTTAATTGTTTTTAAAAATGTATTTTTACCTGCTGAACACGAATCTGTTTTCTATATTTGGCTATTTGTCATAATTTTGGGAAAGATGGCATTAAAGAGATAATAATCGATAATTTTGAGTGGTTTCATTGCAGCGACAGCCATTTATTTTTATGTTTTGTTAATGCGATGCGAAAGTAGTTCAATTTTAAAATGCATTTTGGTTTGTTTCGGCATAATTTTTTGTTTTGAGATATAAAATAGTAATTTGAATATAGCTTTTTTTCTGTGTATTAACAAGAAAAGGTATTTTTATTCGATTTTAATCTAATAAAAAGTAATATGTAATTATGTGGAAAATAAGTGCTTTTGTATTTATATGATATAATCGGATTATATTAAATCAAAGCGATATGAAATTGATAAAATACAAAATATAATGTGATTTTCAAATAATTAGAGGAAAGATGAGAGAGAGAGAGAGAGAGAGAGAGAGAGAGAGAGAGAGAGAGAGAGAGAGACGGTTTGAAATATATTATTATAATGGAGGGTTGTGAAACACCACGCGATATCTTGTTGTAATTTACGTTACATTCTGGAGGCGATCGTCAAAATTACTTCTTTAGTCTGGTTAGACATTATAACATAATGGCTAGTCATTAGTGTTTACTGCGTTGTTGTAAAAGCTGCATTTTCAGTTCTGTAGATAGCTGATAATTTTACAAATGTGTACTCTTTACGTAACTTTGAAAAGTATGTTAGTATTAATTTTATAACTTCAATCTAATTTGGGAGCATTAAATGTGGCTTTCAAATTGATAGTTAAATTAAATTTGGAAACAAAATATATGTGTATGTATCCGACGTGTAAAGTTATACTATAATACTGGTTGATGATATTTCATATCTCTCCTCCTATTCCATAACCGCAATCTATTTCCCTTTTTAATATTTTTATAAATTACGTTTACTCTGTATATCCGAAATTCTACCTAAAGCATAATTGGCATCACTCTGTGATTAATAAATTATCAAAAGTAGTTATATATCACATGAATATCCACTGAATTATTTCAATAAAACAAAATGGTATCCCATAATCTCCTTCTTCCTTTTATATCTTAAAAACAAAAAATCATATTGAAAACGAATGCATTTTAAGATAGTTTTTTAGTAAAGTGCCAAAAATTTGAGGTGTCTTATCAGGCTCATCTTAATGAAATAATATGAAACATAAAATAGCAAATCAAGAGCTATATCTTCACTAAACGAAAACAAGATGACGTTATGTTTATTTTTCGAAGTTAAATTTGTCAGCAAGTTTATACACGTAAATATTTTTTCATAATGGCCATTGATCTACTTCTTTGTAACTATATAAATTCGTAATTTTTTAAACTATTATAATCTCATTTTTTAAACTATTATAATTGTTTTTTTTTTTTTTTTAAGAGAAGTTTTTAATAATATTCATGTGCAGTTAGTAAAAAAAGCGTCTCTGATTACTTGTTACTAATTGTAAATTATATGTTAAAAGTTTTTAATATTTTTTCTCTCTCATTTCATCGTTAATCTAGAATTTTGCGCACATCAAGTCCGATATTTCAACTTTATTTTAAAGAAATTAGATATTCCTGGTAATACCGGTAATGGTATAACTCGATTTATTAAAGATCATCTTAAAGCTAAAAATTTATACTTTCGAATTAACAAAATTAGAAAAAAATTTGCTATCGGTATTACATCATAAAAACTCTTAAAATCGTTTATTTATCTCTTTAATGATATTTTTTCAAAAATTGCAAACAACGATTATGTTCAGGCAAATTTACATTCTGAAGTGTAAATTCGCAGACTAATAATTAATCTCTCTAAATAATTAATAATAGGCGTGCATTTCATTTCCTACCTCTAATGAGCCGCAGGCAAGCACTATAGAACTAAAAAGTAACACTCACTTCTCATTAGATCTCCAAGATCTAAGTAATTACTGGATCACCTTTCTTTTCGGTTTGAGAGTCTATAACTTTGTTCTCTTCCGACTCCACCAAGGAGAACTTGTCGCATCGACAAAGCATGCAGTCAGCGAAAGAACATTTCGTCCCGAGGAATTTTTCTTACTTCGAACGAGGCGGATAAACGTGAACGGAAGCATTGACGTCTTTACTGTCGGTTTATACCGGGTGGCTCAAGAGAGAGCACGGTGAGCTTTTGTTGCGGTTGAAGTATTTGAGAGCAACGCATCTCTCTATATCTTCCATTTTCCCTCACTACCTTTAATCTTACGAAACGAAACGAAGACTCTTCCGTTCTTCAATTCTTTCCACTCAACTACTATATTCTTTTCATTGCGGTTATATTACCGCGAGAGCAATATCTTAAAAACGCAATCACACGATCGCACTCAAAGTTCAGGACACCTGTTAGATTTGTTTTCCACGACAAACAGTAGTGCGGAAAAACTTGTCCGATTTTAAATTAATGATATAATTTTATTGCTTCAAGTATATAAATGAAATTATCTTTTGTTTCTCGGCAGCTGTCGCATTTATCAAACTTATTGAATGTGTATTTTAAAAAATTCAGAATAAAATATCGATTTTGAATTTATTAAAGAATCCATTATTAATGAGGGAAGGGAATAGACGATGTGATAAATGATAGAACATTCAGCGTATGAAGTTATTTACGATTATTCTACTATCTTTTATCAAATCTATTTGCATCTTTACGATATCAAAATATCAAAAACGATGACAGTCTTTACTACATCTATTTACTAGATTTTTCGCGCGGAATTTTTCGCATCGACATAAATATCTGCGCGTGTCTTCCATCATCTTCCGAAACGAATTGCGTTTTGTAGCAGCCGCGTCTGTATTTGAACGATTCTCATATACCCGCGCGACAATCGCAGATCGCGGAGATTAGGGCACGCTCGACATCTCGGAATCGCGGAATTCTCCCTCGAGGAAAGTTCTTGACGACGGTGGTAATGGATCCGAGACCGGTGGAGCATCCGAGCACGAGAGGACGAGATGAAACGTTCCGGAGAAAATTTCGCTCGACGGTCTATAGGATGTTCTCTAAATTGGACAAACCCCATCGCGTACATCGTGATATTTTCTCTCATTATATTATATCGTTATTTTATAAAAAGAATAAAAAAATAAAAATGGTAAAACCACCGTGAATACAAATATATAATCAAATTGTAAGATTATATTTTATTCATTGCTGTAAGTATAAATTATCATATTTTAATTATTAGCACTGATGGATGATATTAGTAAAATATGGTAATTTTATATAACAATGGCATTTAGCAATCATATTAAAGATTTTTTACAATAATTGCAAAGCTGCTTTTTCTGTTGAATACTGATGGTTAAAATGTAACATTACATTTGGTAAATATATATATTTACAGTGGTTTTACATTTTGTTTTTGTGTATACACACACACACACACACACACACACACACACACAATATACGCGCGCACGCCTGGATATATCTACACATCAAAAGACACGTCTTAGATGTACAGTCACAATATAAAATAATTCTACAGAGCTATTATATATGTATAAAATATAATAAATTTTGCATGCGTTTTTACTTAATTTGGAATTTTGAATTTAATAAAAAATCCATTTTTAATGGACTTTCTTTATTTGCTCAAATATTTCTAGGATATATTTAAAACATAAGAACTTGAGAATTGATAAGAATCTTTGTAAGATAGGTTCAAATTTATATTTAGTTTATTTTTTATTATATATATGTTCTATAAAAAAAAATAGTCTAAATTTTGATGCATCAAACTCTTTAGTATTATAAAAGAGGCTGATCTCCGCACGGGAACTTTTTCACACTTATATGTAATTTAATTTCATTTAATTTAATATTTTTCAGCGTTGTCGGGAATACCAGCACAGTGTAAGACTTTCAATTTCCCAACCGTCTTTATCGAATCAACTCCTTCACCTCCATCCTTTTCCGTTTCCTTCCGATTTCCCACCTTTCTTTTTAAACTGTCTTGCAAAATATTTTGCAAATTGAACATTTAGCGACGCTAATTATTAGAAAGGCAGAATTATATGATTTTAGATTTAAATAAATACGTCAATAATTTAACTTGCAAAATTATAATAAAATAATACGCAAATAATTGTAAAAAAAATTAATGTTAAGAGATCTAATACAATTAGAAATTTGCATAAGTGCGTGAAAATTTAATTTCGTTTCTTTGTAAATATTGACTACGCAGAATAAGCGGGAGAGAAGTATTTACACACGAGAACATAAAATAAAATATGCTCGAGTAAACTAAAATCTGGTTAATATCTGATAAATCGGAATTATATCAAAATTTGCATTTACTTACAATTCTGTTGAATTCTATCAATCAAAAAGATTCTATAGTGTTGTTGTTTACTGTTTGTACGGTGTGTATCGGACTTTCAGCTTACATCGATCGCGATGACATCCTCGAAAGAGAGACAGTATTTGAAATAGAATTGTACAGATACATACATATGTATATGTATATATATATAAATATATATATATGTATATACCAAGTATATCACAATACTTATTTCACTTTTAGATACATACTCATATTTGTTTCATCATGAAATTTTCTTGAAAGTCTTGCTTTTCCCTTGACAATAGTTGAAATATTTAGGAGTAAAGCATTAAAGTAAAAAAAAAGTCGGCAAAAATTGAAAGAGAGACTGCTACACTTTGCTTCGCGTTCATTTTTCAATAACTTTGTAAAAATTGAACTTAATTACTTCGCGATTAATGGATGTCGGAAGTCATATTTTTTTCAGTCTTCCCACTCGCGTAGTTCGGCGGTGGTATATTGTTTATTGAAGACTATTCAGCGGGAAATGACGGGGAACGCATCGCCATCATTTATTCATCGAGTCCCCTGGGGAACTGTCGAGTCGCGAGCGCATTATTCGTCGAAGCAAAATAGGTGGTCGCAACCGCTAAACTTCGGCCAGAAGCGCGAACAAAGCGCGCGGGTTTTAATTTTCCTCCCATAAATCGCGAGATATGATCTGTGCGAAGATTTAACGTCGTCCAAAGTGAATGATAATGAGAAACGAGCCCTCTGTCCGGCCGTTTTTCGCTGGCGATATATTCTCCTACGTGAATCGCGCTGGATTGGCGTTCGTTTTGCTTCGCTTTGGTTAGGAAAAATAGCGAAGTTAATGAATGGACAAGAAAAATGCGTGTCGTGCGTTATCGTCATTTTTGAATTGTTCACTTTCAAGCCAAATTACAAAGCCAGGGTCATTGCGTATTGACTATGAATTATGATTGTCGAGTTAATAGTGTATACAGAATGTATCGAGAAATTATTGGGGCATGCATAGATCTACCGATAATACTTGTCGAACTAATTGGAGAGATTCTAACAGGCATATATAGTTTTGCAGCACTCAATTGACATTCCAATGTCCATTTCATCGGTGATGATGATCGGCGTTATGAAACATTATAAATGCTAATGAAGTTTTCTTCAATTGCTGTTTATTTCAAGATACTCTGTTTGACACAATGAAAAATGATGTACTTATTATGCATGAGGATAACTCATCTTTCGTGAGGACGTATCGTGTTATCTCCTTGAGTAATTATGTAGGGAATATATTGTTGTCTCAATTTTAGAACGAAAAGAGAGAGCGAGAGAAGGAGAAAGAAAAATGTTGTTTTAATATTGTATAGTCATTTGCGACGTTCATTAATAATTAATAATAATTTCAGCCATTGTGTTATTTTTGATACCATTTCGATTTTACCGATTGAAGCGGACCACTAAAAGTCAGACTATGCAATATGCAACTGATAATCATATCGTGCCTCGTTTCGACACGGCAGAGCATTTCGATACTGAAATGCATATAGTTTCTCTTAAACGGATTAAGCTTAACTTATTTAACTTATTTATTGGATGAAATAATGGAGTTACACCGCATGTGAAATAATTTCTGCTCATCGCGTTATTTTCGATCATGGTTAGTCCTATCGAATTCGGCACTTTGATTCACGCGATAAAATATGCAATTTGTAACGCATTTGTATTTAAGTACATAAATTATTTCACATTGATATTAAATTATTTTGTTTCATTAAAGTGGGGCTTAATGCGATCATCTACTGATAGATAATTACAATTTAAAACAAATTTAAAGACCAAGAAATCCACGACACGATTCCAATTCGTCAAGGACTATGTTTAACGCGAGAACAACGCTAAAAAATTTAACTAGATACAGATCTGAAAATAATTCTGTTGGACTAAAATAATAGAATGTTTAAATATTGATACAATCTTTCTGCGATCTTTATAAGATGCCTGTGAGCAATAAATTAGTTCACTGCTAAGCAATTTAATTTGTAATATTATAATACTACTGTAGTTCAATTGACTTGCGTTTCAAGACCGAAGAATCAATTAGACGTATAATTTAAATGACTATATAGATAATGTATAAATTTACATAGAATTTAAGCACTTAAGATTCAGTTAAAGGCTTTCCTTTCTTTATTGTTGACATGTACTATTCTAGAAACTTTTCGTTTAGTACTGCAAGAAATTTTAATATTCTAGTAATCAGTTTGAATATTTTACATAATTATTTTGATGATCCAATAATTATTATTATATTTTTAGATGTGTTAGATCTAGTTTAGATTTTAGGTACTTCAGCAAAACCGTTCTTGTAGAATTGAATGCTTGATTAGGCCATAGAAGTACGAATGCTCGCGTTTGCTCGTAGACTTCGAACCGCAGACTGGAGACTAGTAAGAACTTAATTACACGCTGAAGATAAGAGAACTTGGCTGCGAAACCGATCGCAGCTGTCGCGGAAGACTACTTTAATGAGCTATCGTTTGAGCCTTTACTACCGCTCGTCTTTCGCGGAAGTTACGGCCCGAACTTCGTACTCTGGTCCGGCCGGCGCCTTCAGGAGCAATCTCGTCGCCGTTGTCAAGCCAAGCTAGAGGATTATTATTTCTGTTGCAGAAGCCCGTCTCATTAAGAACCCGGGAAATTACCCTAAAGTCAGGTTTAACCTCTTTGCTCTCAGCGTCCCCAATTATAGACTTTATCTTCATTTGTAGGTAGGTAAGTGTATTAATCAATATCTACCGGCAAATAATAATCGAATTTATGTATATACTTATTATTGTTTTTATGTATACTTTTTATGTATCTTTGTAGATATATAGATAGTTGGAGATATGTCTCAACAATAATATATAAATATTCGAAATCGATAAATATTCGGAAAGAGTAAACATTCCAAGTTTTCCGAAGAATTCGTATCAAATCACTTATCATTCTGCGATATTATATACGAGACTAAATGTTAGTATATTGAAAAAAATTTATTTGTGCAAAAAGAAGGTGAAAGCTTTCGCAGACTTGCTCGTAAGTTCAAAAGTGAAAAATCTAAAAACAAAACAATACACGATACTTAGGATGGAGAACGTTTGTTTGAGAGGAAAGAGAAGATAAATCGCGAAATTCGATTTGCGATATCATAGTAAGTTTTAAGCTACGAATATTCTGCAGCGATTTTCTTTATATACTCTCAATTTTCTTCTATTGCCATTTCTGGAGAGATAAAAAGGAACGTACAGCAAACGATGTTTACTTGATCGGTATCCGTGGGTCCAGTATACTCGGACATTTTCTTCAACTATATTGTGAAAAATTGTTTACAACAAATTTGTTTTTCACAATTTTAGATATAAATTTTAAGTTTTATAATCTTATTCCTTGGATTTTAATCTGCAAAATGAAACGAGAGAGAAATCGTCTAATTACGTTAACTTCAAATAAAGTTACATTAATTTAAAGTATGAGGATCCGCGAATCAGTTAAAGAAATTTTGAAAAGGGAAACGAATATCAAATAGAATTATTGGAAATGATTGTACTGCTGTTGGCATTATATAATTATACCTTCACGCGAGAAGGAAATAGAAATTACTATTAATCAATATGAGATATGTATTTTTTAAATGCATTAATTAATTAATATCACTGTATCTCAAAATACATTTCTATCGGCAAGAATACATCTTTATTTATATATGTATATCACGCAAATCGAATTTCCCCGGCTCGCTTCTTCTTACTGTATTTCTTTTATCTTTTTACTTTCATTCGCGCTCATCTTGTAGAAGACAACTGCCGCGCAAAGAGGTTTTGCCTACGGAAAGACTAGGAGTCGAGAATGGACAGGACGAGACGGGGAAGTGGTGTGAGAGTATAACTGCAACTGCGAGTGCACCGCCTTCGGCGGTACGAGGGAATATATTTCAATCCTTTTCCATCGCTTCGTCCTCGTCCCCATTCCTCGGTGTCTCCTCCCACGCCGAAATCTTCCTTCTCTTCTTCGTGCGACAGCTTCTTGAACTTACCTATCCAAAGAAGGATTCTTATTTCTATGCCATTTAAAAATAAACTGCACGTCTTTTGCTCAAATCTGCAGGATATACATTAAAGTATTAGCTCTATCAAATTTCCTGGGATGTATCGTTCAAGGATTCCATTGGCAAATTGAATAAGTTCCTATATAATTTCACGATATTACTTATCAGTTCTTGGCTCGAGAAGTTTAGATTGTAATCTCTCAGATTTGCATTTGCGCAAAAAGCTCGATCTTAACGTTCAATCTTAACGAAAGCAGGAATAGATTGGTACTGTTAGTATGAAACTGCTGCATAATGTATATCCTGTAATATATTTATTTTATTATTTTTATATCATCAACGTTATGTAATTGGTCGTTACGTAATATAATAATAATGAATCATTATGTATTATTACGTAACATGACAGTAGCAGTAAAATGTTTGCTTTTTTTTTAATTTAAAGTTTTGTCTGATGATTATTTGCATCATTTGTGATTACAAATTGCAAATTGAGTATCGCGAGAAAGGATAAGCATGCACATTTATCTTGGAAAATTATATAGCTTCTTTGTATTAAAAATAATAATATATTCTTTTTGCCTTATTATTTGTATTATTTGATTAATCAATAATTTCGATTAGTCAAGGAAAGAAATTTTTCTACTTTTCTGGGAAACTTATGTAATATTTTGAGTTATGTCTCTTTTGAAGTAAGGAAGCTTACATAATTTATTTTGAAATATTAAGATATTTTGAATTACTTAATGTAATCAGGTCTCTTTTTCTATTCTCTGAAAGAATCATTGCGACCTCCCATTCTTTGCGACCTCCAAATTTGCGATCATTCGAAGAATCGAGCACCATCTTGATTGGATTTTCATCCGTGAACGTTTTTATGAAACATTCGTCTCGTTCTTCTCGGCGACGCTTACTACGTCAAGAAAGGGGGTTGTCAGCCCCGTCACGTGTGTCTACCGATCAGGTCGGAACGAGTAGAATTTCAATGAGCAGATAGTCGTGAAATTTTATGTCTCCGTCGGAATCCTTATTAAAATCAAGAGCGGGGAGAAGCTTGGTGCTTGTCGGACGTAATTAAATATGGTTTTTCAGGCGGCGCGGCGTTTCGCAGTCTGTCGGAGCTTTCAAATCTACTTGTCTTGCATTCTATATAGACATCATTACTAAGAGCAAGTGCAACAATTCTTTCCTTCAAGAAAGTTTTGACTTTTTATTAAGCCATCAAACAACAATTATGAAACCAAGCATACAGACTCTTGGAAATTGACAAATTGAAGTTTAATGACGAATTCTTTAACTCAATTTTTTTTTTACTTTAAAGCAACAAATTTTTGAAAATATTTATTTCTAAAAGGAAATGGAAATATTTTATTTGTTGGAAATATTTTAACTTGTTACTCTGTATAATACATTAAAATGACAATTTCATGTTGCATATGCATATTTCTGATATAACATGAATTATTTCGCACTTGTACCAAGTGATCTAATTCTATATGGCATTATGATTAATTACAAGCCGGTCACATTCACGAGATTTCGTTGAATATATTAATTCGCAGAGTAGTTTCTAGATAATACATTTAAATAATAGTAATTACATTTATTATAATGTGCACGAATATAACGTATGCATACACAGTAGACGAAAACTTAAACACATTAAACATGTATATTAAAGTGTGTCAGTCGGAAGTTAAAATTTTCCCAAACTTAATTAAAATTAATTACTTAATCCTACACATTTTGTGATTTTTTAAATATTTATTTGCTTAAAGTGTTTCTCTAACGTTATATCTCAATTATTCTCTTTAATTGAAAATTAAATAAAGATTGTTAATATTCTACGAATTCTTTAAATAAAGATAAATGCAACATTTTTTTTTAATTGTGAGACTATTTGCGCTAAATATCATAATATGTATATTTACACATTCAGCGAATTTATAAAATTGTCTCCAACATCTCACGCGAATAATGAAGTGTTAACGCGACTTCAGGAATCAAAACGTCTTTGCTGAAAAACGCAAAATAATTCTTTTACCAATCTTATCCTTTTATTAATTTTTATATTATTATTTTTTAATAATTCCAGTAATTTCATCAAACATTTAACTCTTTTTCCTACTCTCTTTTTTTTGCATTTAAGAAGAAGAATTTCACTGTTAACGGGAAATTCGTTACTGTTAATGTCGTGCGTAGCGGAATTACTGGCGTTACGTAAAGCCGTGTATCGAAGGTAGACCGCAATGTCGGGGACACAATGGTTGCGGGAAGGAAGTGTAAATTGTGGTGCGGGGATGGTCGCCCTACGAAAGGCGAAGAAGAAACGACGTTAACAAGTCCCAGTTAATAATGCAGCACCGACGAGCAGGCGCTCTATGCCTTATAGCAGTGTACACAGATAGCCGCCATAGCCACCGACGACGCCGTAGTCGTCGTCGTCTCCGTCGCCGTCGTCGTCGCGCTGCGTCTTCAGGAAATTGAGAATCTCTCGGGTCAACGGAGCAAGAACGGAGGCATGAGGTGGATTCGCATGAAAAGCTAATAAGTCCGCACCACGATTTATCGTACCGCACGTACTTACTTTCCCGCCCGCTCGGTTTCGAGTTAATTAAATAATCGTTCGACGTTTTCGTTTTATTCGCAGCAGTCGACTACGGTGTGCCGTCAGCCCTGATATCGCGTGACGTCGATAAAGATTGACACCCATTGCGTCAGATAGTCTGAGCTAGTCCCTTTGTGAGCGCGTGTTTGTGACGTTGCCTATGCGAAGATTATTTTCGGAACACACAGGGAGGGAGCCCTTGGAAGTAATAAAAAGCTAAAGGCACGATAATTTAAGGGAGTGTCATGGAAAGAGTGTTATCATGGAGACTCGAGGGAAAGAAAATAAGAATAAAAAAGAGAAATAAAATGGAACAGAATAATAATAATTTAATATAAAAATAAAATAAAAATGACAGAAAATGAAATAACGCAGTATTTACATTATTATTGTTATTAATATTGATGCAAGTATTTTGATAACAATAAATATACTGATAGAAAATAATATTTACGTTTATTATTGGTAAAATAAATATTTACGTTCATTATTGAAAAATAATTTGCTTTTAATAGTGTACACACACACACACACACACACACACACACACACACACACCCACAAAGTCTTGTGACCCACAGAGCCTTCTATTAAAGTATTATGGCAAAGTATCTTCCGTATTTTAATTGGTAATTTTTGACCGTCTAAAGATTTTTTCCGAAACAATAGAAATCTCATAAATCTTCACAAACATTATTCTATTTGGCCTGCTCTCTATCAACTTCTAAAAGTGAGTGAGATTACTGAACATTTCCGGCTATACATTTCGAGATAACCTCACGGTCCAGAGAAGGTTCTGTCGAGTCCTTTCGAGTGGGTAGAACCCCGGCCTCTAAGTGAAACGTATGTATATAGGCGCGGCCAAGCTTAGGGACGATAAAACTACTGGCTTCGCGTAGCCATAAGTATTTATTTGCACAGCGCGGAGTCCGGAAGAGAGAAATAGCTTGGGATCCGAAACTCAACGCGGAGCTATCGATGAAACGTGTTTCTGATATTTATCTTTCTCTCACCAGCATTAAACCGAGATGTATCGCCCCAAGGCGGTCTTATCTATGTAATTGAAAAACCGTCTCTAATTGTAAAAGAATGACAAGTCGCTTTAAAAATTTAATGAATATGTTTTTCTTAATATGAATTTTTTTTACTTTCTCTTTTTCTGATTTGGTGTTTAAATTTTCTTTAAGTATTACAGATGTATTAATGGATTATGTATTAATATATTAGTTTAATAGAAAATTACCGTTTGATTAATTTCTTTGTTATCAACTTTTTATATTAATCCTGTGGAGCTGATAGTATATATATATATATATATATAAATTATATTATTTTAATTTTTTGAAGTTAATTAATATCTTGTAAACGTAAATTAAAGGCTCTCACAATCAATGACTATGTAAGATTTACATATCAGCTTCGAAAGGTTAAATACATATATTGTGATTTTGAAGAATATTGGTTTTATTAAAGGAAGATATAATATAGAGATGAATCGCATAAATCTCTCTCTCTCCCCCTCTCTCTCTTTCTCCCCCCTCCCCCTCTGTCCACATCTCTCCTGTCATATTTGCGGCAGAAAAATCGATAACATCCAAATAACGAAGAATTGGTTCCATTTACAGATGCGTAAGGCAAATACTTGCGGACGAGTAGCGTTAATCGCTCTTCACACTCGTATATTGTTTAACGTAGTGTAACGGCAGTTCATTGCTTGTTAGGCGAAAAACTTTACGTTTATCTCGCGCGTGAAGACGAAGGAGCGAACGGGAGGCGAAAGCCGAAGCTATTATTGGCAGGTGGCCGCGGTAAACCACATAAATCACTTCGTGCACCCGAGGTCCACGTTGATTAGCCGTGATATACCACGGATGTCAAGCTGCGAGTTAACCCGTTTGCAAAAGAATCGATCGAGACGGTGATCTACTGGGTGTCTTTCATGCATGTTGTTAAAAAATTCGTAGAGTCTTGCGCAATTGTACGCAGAAAAAATAATATTGCTGAAGTATCAAAAAATTTAACTAAATACAGATATAAAATAATAATTTTGTTGAATCATTAAAATAATTATGTAAGAAACTCAAGCTTGATGAGAAATGCTGCGAAAAATTTTGACATTCTAGCAACCAGCTTGAGCGTTTTACATAATTATTTTGATGATCTTATACAATTATTTTGAATTATAACAATTATTTTGAATTATTACAATTATTTTATAATTTAACGAAATGATTTTCAGATCTGTATCTAGCTAAATTTTTAGATACTTCAGCAAAATTGTTCTGTACTAAGGAAGAGCGATACAGATAAAAATCGTTTGGAAGTTATTATTTAGGTGAAAAAAGAATGACTTTTTAAAAAAAAAATTAGTATTTTGCGAAATCGTCCTTAATTTCAAACCGATCTTTTTGTAACAAAAATAATTCCTTTTTCACTTAAAGGACAATTTCGAAATAATTTTTAGCGTATCGATACGCATATCACACATTCCTACCGTATCAATGGATAAAATAGTCATCATAAAATGATTAAAATGCAATATGTAATTTCTTACGTATTTTCAGAAAAAGAAGGATACAATGGCCGCTATTGAAAGCGATTTTCTGGAAAAATATATTGTATGCTACTTCATTTTGCATTACAGTATTTGTCATTTTTAAAATTGCTTCCATACGCTCGCCACAGGAAAGAGGCGAACGAATATAAACCTTTTTTTTTTTTTCCCCACGCGCTGTAATATGCGGTGATACCCGTTGAGGATGATGGCTCCCGCAAAACGGCGCTCCGGATGCCCCGATAAAAAAAATGTATATTCTCGGACCCGCGGCAATCGAATAAAAATCTCGAGCGCACGCCGTCTGGCTCGCTCTCGTGTACGCGGCGAACGCGTCGAATGCGCGCGCGTTGCACACCATTTCTCTTCCCGCGGGTATAAAATGGAAACGGGATACTTTGCCTCGGCCGTAGATACCGAGCTAGAAAAGCGATAAAGCCGGCTGGAAGGTTCGGATCACGCGATCACGATTCGGTTTACGCTTAGTCCCGAAATCCGCGCCGCACGTCTGCGCCGAAAATTCGCTCGTTTATTCATTCTAAATTCATCCGACACGCCCGAATGCCCGGCCGATGTTATCCCATCGTGCGCTGACGTTGGCTGGCTGCGTCGACAGAATCCTCGATGTAATCTCAAATCGGTGGAGAGACCTGGAAAATCTCCAAACAGCCGTCAACGTTAATATTGGAATTACCAGAAAATTTTGCCTCGTCCAGTAATTATTATTTCGCATGCCTTGCTTTTGTGTTATATCACGAAGTGACATTCAATATTTCTGCGAGAAATAATGAGTATTAATTTGTTAAAAACAGGGTTGGAAATTACTTTACAAAAATAACTCGTTATCGCTGTTCTTTTTTTCTGAAAAGTAACTCATTATTGTAACTCATAGTTTTATTTAAATAAAAAAAAAAACAACTTGTTACTGTTACTTAAAAATTAACGTCGTTAAAATTTCTGTTATTTTTTTCATCGAATTTTGAGAGAGATATTTTAGAGGGATTTTGTGCCGCTAATTGATCCGGTTCGACACGAAATCTATAGTGGTTATGGTTAATCGCAACATGATCAAACATATACTTCCTTTTTGAAAAAAATCGCTTTTCATGTTTCGCACACATACGCACATATGTATTGTGCGTGTATAAAATAATGATAAAAACAAACAAATATATATGTTATTGATATCCAAAAAAATGTAACCGTGTTACTATTAATGTTATAAATAAGAAAATATATCGTCGTTCGATACTCATTCGATATTGAAAAAAAGAATTGTAACAGTAACGACGGTGTAGACGGTAAGTAACATGTTACTTCTCAATCCTGATTAAAAATTATTCGAATGGAGATTGTTTCTTCGTAAGCTGAAAAATCTGAAATTACACGAAATTATACGGTAGCAACTTTTTTATAATTAAAAAAATTTTTGTTCACATGCTAGATAGAAACGCGGATAAATAATTAAATTATGAGAGAGAAAAACCAGGTCAATTCGGTGCTCGAAAAATTTCTATTGTACTCTGACAGGATGAATGTAAAAATTTTAAATATTTTTTATTTTCCATCTGTTTTGCGAATTAGGATGTTACACCCATAGAAAAGATTTTCGGATCGAATGCTATTATTCTTCGATCTATCATAAAATAGGATCGATTAGAGGCAATTATGATATATTTATTGTAATAGAGGAATGTTTTATTATTAAATGGAAAATTATTAAATGGAAATTCTGGAATAAAATTATATTGAATATCGATTTTGTGCCAAATACTATGGCATTATAACATTGGGAAAGGGGTGGCAGGGTGTAAAGATTTATTTTAAACGTAAGAACATATAAACTAAAATTTATACGTATTACTCTTGTCTCAAGACAATAAGTCAATCTTATTTAATTCAAGAGAGGAGAGATAGAAATTATTGATTATATCTTAACATTTTATTTTTATTTTATTTTTATACTGCTTAAATTTGCAGTAAGATTAAGTGTGTCAAGAAAAGAGTATATTTCTATCTCATTATTAAAAATCCCTTCTGAGAGAGTATTGTAGAATATTCTAATTTGTTTTGATATTGTTAAAGATTGAAGTCACGAAGACAAATTCAAACAGGAATTTTCGAAATATTCTAGCGGTACATTTATTATCGCTTTCATTACGAATTCTGAATTAGTCGAGAGGTGATGCTGAATATAAATTTCGTACACACATAGATACGTTCACGTGCGCACGCGGATGCGTGGATTAATGATTGCATGTCCGTGGTATCGTCGCAATCGTGACGAATGGATCACAAGACTCTCTGATGTGACCGGCGAATGGCGACGGCCACGAAGAGAAACGGTCGGAGACACCATTTACGGCGAAACGATGGAAGGACGCTCGAGAGGTGAAATTCTTCTCCGTATGTGCCATGGCGTTTACTGTCGATCGATCTGACGATCAATTTTTAAAACCATCTGAAACACTCGCTGTCACGTGCTATTAGGATACTTTAGTACTTGCGACATATCGATGGCCTATCAATAACGTTGATATTTTCTCTAATCATCGTAAGTGCATCGTATCTGCGACCCGATTTTAATGGCGTGCACATAGTTTCTGTCGTTTTTAATAATTTCGCGTGGAAAAACAGAGGGTGGTTACTAAATATTCTAAAAGATTTTAAGGAATGATTCTTCATACCAATTTAACACGAATACTTTGTATGATTATATGTTCGATTCGAATCAGCTTAATTTTAATATGATACAGGATATCAAAGACGAAGGAAAAATGTCGTTTTATCAAAAAATTTCAAAAACCACTCAGATTATTTTGATGAAATTTTGTATATGTTTAAAGTTTTGTTAAAATAGCTGGAATGGTTTTCGAAATTTTTGGAAAAAATAAAATTTTTCCTTCAACTTTGAAACTAAACCGTTTCAAATATAATATATAATCATATGTTAAATTTTTGTCTTAAATTTGTGTAAGGAATCATTCTTTAGAATCATTTGTATATTGTAGTAACTACTTTATATAATCCTAATTTTATATAACTTAAATTCCATTTCAAATCTTTGCAGATGAATTCGAATTTGATTGTCAAGTTTGATATAGATAAATTTAAATTTATAAAAAATAAATAAATATAATCTTCTATTACAATAAAAATTCATTATTGAAGTTATCATGTAAAAATTTTTTCAGGTTTTTATACAGTTCGTAACAATATAAAAATCTGCATTAAAGTTCAAAGATTCAAGTTGCGAGCAAAGGATGAAAATTTCACATTGCCGACAGAGGATTAATTTTTAGAGTTCTATCACTTTTGAAGTAAAATAACGACATATTTTTTATCTTTTCAGAGAATTTTTTTTTTAAATTTACTTTGAAAATATGACAGTTATCGGGACAATATTGTATTTTGAAGAATTTTTATATAAATCTCTTTATTTATTAATAAAATTACAATAAAGTATAAAATAAGTTTGATCAATTTTATTGAAGTGCATGGTAAAAATCTTTAAAATATTGTATTGTACCACAACTACCATATTTTCAGGATAAATTTTAAAAGAAATTTCTTCCCGTGTTATACAATCCGCCTATGTTTAGTCTTAATTATTTTTTGTAATAATATCCGTTTCTTTTAAGTACACAAAGTTGCACGCAAGAAAACTAGTGGATTTGACATTCTGCATGCTGTATACCGATAACGATAAACACGTAAGCTATAAACACTCGCATAGACTCGTTCCCGGTCGTCCCGCGATTTTGCTCCGGTTTTGAATTCTTCTATGGGAAACGGAATTCGCGCAATCGAACCCGAAGAATGCCCCTTGGTTTACATAAGGTGTTCATGCATTTATTCGCGTCTTTGCGTAGAACCTTTAATAATACATGGCAGATAAGGATGCCAAATGGAATTTCGTATGCGGCGGTGCGCAGTTCATTTTTCATGTGCATCCGCATGAGCATATCGCGAAGAGATATTGGGATGCACATAAGTTCGTGAACATTATGTGCGTCGTCGTCTACATAGCGAAACTACTGAAATTCTGAAATCACACATACAAAGATACAAAGACTGCCGGAAGTCAAAATATTATTTCAGTTTTTACCACGAACATGTTATTTTGTCGTGAACTTAGACATTTTATTCCTGGCCATTAATTTTCTGATTTTACAATGCTTTATATTTCTGCCTCTATTTTTTAAAATATTAGTTCCTTCTTTTTCTTTTCAACGAATGATAAATATATAAAATAAAAAAGTAAAAAAGTACACAAAAATTTAAATACACGCATTTATTTCATGCTTGAAGAAATAAGACAGACAAGGACACATGGGACAGAATGATGATTGTCCAGAAATCTTGAAATAACATTCAGGAAAAGAATTTATGTACCATTATGTTATAGAAAAGATAGCTCTATCCATAAACAGCTTTGCATCAAAATTATTCAGCTGAATAAAAAAAATTATTTATTCAATTATGAGTAACAGAAAATTGCAGTTAAACTTCGTTCGAGATGTTCTAATCAGGATTGTGCAACATGACATAATAATGAGAAGAATAAGTTTTAAAAATTTATCTAATTTATATTTTTTAATTTATATTTTTCGCGATAAGTTTATTACAGTTTTTTAAGATTAAATTTGGGAAATTTGGGGGATTATTAATATTTCAGATTGATTGCGTTGAAAGTCCGACAATCATATCGGTACGCAATCATTTCTGAAATTAATTCATTTATATATAATAGTTCATCTTAATATTCAGACCGTTGGCGCTTCGTATTTAAAATAATGTATTTAACATAAACGGTCTTGTTTCCAATCTTATTATCTAATTTATTTCTTTGCTTTTTCAAAAATAATAAAAGATGTTCCATATCTCTAAGATAATCATAGAAAATTGAGACAGACCTATACAAGTATATACACGAAAAGGATAATTTTGAGGGAAAGATTTAAATGTAGATCTGAAAATAGTTCTGTTAGACCATCAAAACAATTATGTAGAACGCTTGAACTGGTTGCTAGAATGTCAAAACTTTTTACAGTATTGCTCATGATGCTTGAAATTCCTACGTAAAATTATTTTTATGATCTAACAGAATTATTTTCAGATCTCTATTTAGCTAAATTTTTAGATAATTCAGCAAACTTGTCTTTTCCACGTGTAATAAAATCATACTGTAATTACACTTATTCTTAACATTCATTTTGTTAAACAAATTAATGTTTAACAAATAATGTTTAAGATATAGAATAGGAATATACAAAATCTAAGCAAAATTTCGTATACAATAGATACAATCTTCGTATTGTTTCATTTTTAAAATAATTATCTAAAAGATATTCTATACAGTGCTCGATCTCTCTCAAGATAGTTGAAATTTATACTATACATGTATAATAAAACCTTGCTATAATTACACTTACTAAACAAATTAATATTGAAGATGTAAAATAGAAAAACATCTAAGCAAACTTTTGATATCATTTTACGGAATGGAAAGTTGACGAATCGTATCGAGAAGGTTTTCGTTCCGGTAACGTACCAAACGTGTTGTCCGGAGGGAAAAATTTAATGACAACCGACGTCTCCCGCGAAGATAAAAGAGATGATGGAACACTGGGACTTTTTTTTTCGACGCGTGGACAACCCGCGGAGCGTATGTAAGCTAAGGGTGTTTCCGCTGATAGTTCGCGTTCCCGAGGATTCTGATAAATTTAATATACCGCTCGTCGCACGGAACGTCGACAATAAAAGGCTCTTTAAAGCGGGCCGTAATTCATTACGATCCCGGAGGATTGCACATTGTCCTGTTGAAACGATGCCCCGTCTCTCCTTATTACGTCACTTTATCGTCGTTAATCCCCTAATGGTCGCAGCTTTTCCACAACCGACCGACGGGCGGCGGCCGCACAAAGTGTTTCTTCTTACGTTCGTCGCATTTATTTCCGGTCTCCTGCCGGCGACTATTTTAAACGATAGAATCGTCACGAGGAGAGAACCAAGTCCAGTAACAATGTCCAGTAGTGAAACTCAAGTATTAAGAGTCCAAAGGTCGATGGTGACGTTCAAGTCAATTTGTCCGATTTATTTATGATATTAATCGCGTCGTTCACGTCTCTACTGAAAATATAAATACACATGCGCTTAAAACTTAAATAGATTTATTTTAACTTGTTTTGACACAATCTAGCTCAAGAAAAGAATATTTAAGAGAAAGCCGATATTTAAGGAGTGGCAACAGATTTCTCTATGCATTGAAAGAACGATTTTGCTAAATACGTATAAAGATTTAACTAGTTACATATCTGAAAATAATTTCGTTGGACCATCAAAATAATTATATAGGGCATTCAAGCACGGTGATAATGCTGCGAAAAACTTTTCCAATTTAACAACAATTTGAACGTCCTACATAATTATTATGATGATTCAAGAAAATTATTTCTAGATTTGTATCTTGCTAGATTTTAAATACTTCAGCAAAGCCGGTTTTTCCATGTATATATATAAATTTTCGGTATATATATATATATATATATATATATATAGAAAATTTTTCTTTTTTCTCAGGTACAACATTGCGTTTCTTAAACTTTCCAACTCGATTTGCCGCAAACGATTCGTATAAAATTCCCTGTAACGAAATATTTTTCCACGCTCTTATTATTCTTAAAAGAAGAGATATCATGTTATATTTACCGACGGAAGGATTAATTTCTAAATGTGTACTCTGCACACCACTGAATTAGCCACACGCAATTCACGTCATTGTAGCGGCTGGTTTGCGACTGAGCGTAACGTACACGAGCATTCGCGCTTCCAGCCGCGTTGGCTGGAAGATAAATGTTTTTGCTGTAGCTGCCGAGATAGCACCATGATTTATCTGTCCCTTAAATTAATCCGCCTGGGGGTTTGACGCGACATTGCGCACCGCGAGAACTTCGCCATCCGATTTCCAGTGACCGCTTCTCACCTCCGTATTGTGGTCTTAAGCGAGAATGGATCTTCCATTACAAAGAAGCACTCTCTCTTTCTCTCTCTCTCTCTCTCTCTCTCTCTCTCTCTCTCTCTCTCTCTTTCTCAAAATGTTGACATGGAAGACAGAATTAGGAAAACCGGCGCTCTTGAAATGTTAATACTGTTGGATTCTTAGTTACGATCGAGAAGCAGAAAGCAAAAGAGCAATCAAACTGTTAAGGATTCGGATAGAATCCTTAAGGTTGTGTTATATTTTGTTTGGAATAAATTAAATATTTTTAATAAATTAAATATATTCTATTATATTTCCGCAGAATCTTAACTGGAAATCCTGTGTTACAAACATTTTAATAAAAAGATACGCGCATCGTCCATCAGATATACTTATAAAAGAAATAAATAATGATAAAATAATGGTAAAATATATATGACATCCGATTGGATTAACGTTATGCAAAAATCGGCAGCAAAGTTGTCAGATGGAATTACGAGGCAACGATTTACGGGACAACTTTTATAATTTTGTTTGGTACGGTACGATGCCCGATGGTTCTCTTGGCATTTTCATCCTGCATTCATATGCGATTTCGCACTGTTGAAAAAAGATTCAGAATTGCATTACGTGATAAATTAATAAGAAATTCTGATAGATGTATTCGTGCATTAATAAAGAGATTGAAAGCAAAATATCAGAAATTATAAAATCATTCTTTAACTAAAAATATACACAACGTGTGTTCCAAAATTGTATATATTTGTTGTAATTATCATATCTTATTCTCTTAATAAAAAGAGCGATATCTAATTACACAATTGGCTAATTAGCGAATAATTTCGTGATAAATACGACTTTATCAATTCTTTCCCATTGGAATTTTTACTTTTATACGCATTTACGTCCTTTACTAAATAAATTCTGTCTCGATTAAGGGTTGAATATATATATATATACAACATGCACAAAAATCTTGATGCGTATCAATAATATTGAAAATTATGCAACATTAATTTATTCTTCAATGGAGAAGACATAAATAAAAATAAAAATTTCTTAAGTTTCACGAGACAGTCTAGTTAGAACAAAAATTTGTAAAAATATCAAACCACGATCATCACCGACTCACACATTCACGCTGACTCGATAAACGAGTGTGGCAGCGAGCGTGAAGAAATTTTATTCGACACTGTCACGCACGAATGGTTAAGCCGCGATGGCTTTGCGTCTCACCCTGCCATGACACGCCGCAATACCGTGGGAACTTCACGATCCGATTGTTGACCGCTAACAGTGACTAACTGCTGGACTCATGTTTCGCGATTGCGGCAGTATTCCGCACGACACAAATCGCGCGGTCGCCGAGTCGCTAAATTCACCGTCGAAACTTTATTCGCGGCAATACAGCCCTGTACAAATGTCGTGCCCCGGCAAAGTGCGTTTCTGTAAAATCATCTTCATCAAATTCAAATTTTATTAGCCTAATAAATCGGGCTGCAATGTTTGACAAACTCATGTACATTTATAATTAAGTTGTAATTAATTTAATTAAATATGCAGCAAGAAGTGTTATTTTTTATGTCTTATCTTGCATCTTATTTTGCGTATCCAAGCTAATGGAAAATCTAGGAAACAGAGAAGCAAAAAGAACGTTGGCATTTAGAACAATTAAAATTATTAGCTTGACACTTGAACGCGGCGAATAGAATTACTGTACTATAATAATATTCTTTTTGCTTTTGTCACTCATACACATATATTGTATAGATTTAATTGCTTCTTCAGCAGTTTGTAGTACGATATAATCGGGGATTAACTTTCTTTAACGTGTTACAGATTTATTGTCGTGGTGATAAAATAATAAGTCAATCTCAGTGTCATGCTTTATGGTTTCTCTCCGCTTTATCGCGGCAATTAAGGCGTCGCAACACGCAATGCACCACACTATACAGGGCGTTGTACACGTTTCCGACTGCGATAGCGTCGTGAATTGCATTTTCCGCGTCCGGTCCAATTAATTCGCCCCCGTGAATCTAACTGGCGTGATCCTCGTCGCGTTTTCGCATCGCCTCGTTCCAATAGAGAAAATCCCCCGTTCGTCACGTCATAACGTGCGTTTCTCGCGATTTTTCGCGCGACATAAATTAAATCCGTAATTCCGCGCGTTTATCTCTTCTATTAATGTGGCCGAGACGGATCTGGTCGCTCTATCGCGAAAATAACACGTGACGGGTCTTGTTTTATAAATTTATCCAATTAGACCGTGTTCACGTGACGACGGATGTCGAAACAAGAGTATTCAATTTCACATCAGAGTGAGGCATTTAATTTCACAGGCGAAAATGGGTCCTCTCTCACTCACTCTCTCTCTCTCTCTCTCTCTCTCTCTCTCTCTCTCTCTCTCTCTCTCTCTCTCTCTCTCTCACACTCTCTCACTCACTCTGCAACGTTTGGTCTACGTCGTGATTGGTATCTATCCTATCATTTCCGGATGAAGTTTTAAGCAGATTTTTCTGACAAATTCGTCATCAACTATTCCTTATTCTCTTACAGAAAAAATTTATTATTTGACACACTTTCTCTTTATTATCGCACAAAAAAGAAGTTTTTGCCGAATTAAGCATTTAAAAATTTAACTGGATATGGATTTAAAAATAATTTTGTTATACTATCCAAATAATTATATAATTATACAGAAACTGGTTAAAATGTCAAAACTTTTTGCTCATATTTGAAATTTCTACGTAATTATTTTGAGTCTAACAATATTATTTTCAGAGCTACATTCAATTTGAAATACTTCAGCAAAATCATTCTTTCTGTGCATTATCTCGTAAACAAGGTTTGAATTAAATTTTAGTAAGATTAAAAGTCACCTGCAATTAATTAATTAAAACACGAGATTTCTCTCGTGAAAACTTTATGGTTCATTTTCACGCCTCCCTTTTATCGATATAATTCAGCGCATTGCACTCGCATTATAGGCAGTAATATACATATCACAAATTGTCATAAATTCTACATTAATAAAGGGAGAAAAAGAAAAAGAGAAGAGACTTTTATTTTAATATTTCTTAATATACTGTTAAATTACAGCTTTATTCATAACTGGATGCAATTCTGCTTGGTAGCATATCAACGAGTCTCTTCTTCGGAAATTTGAGATATACGCCTCGGTTATTGCGTTGTAACATTTGCATATGTACATGTCCATATGTCTGTTAGTATTAAGTTTCCACATTTAGGTACGGGCTAAAGTGTACACATGATCATTAAGCAAAATACAGTATATACGTATATGCTAATGTTTATTGATGCGACATTGGCTATCGTATGTAACTTCATATAGCTAACTTACATCAACACATTTTGCCATTATATAAGATGTCCTGAAATTTAAGCGTAATATTATTGCAGCATAAAACTTCATGAAAAATTAAGTAATAAAAGTGTAAAACCATTTTTTTCCATATAGTAATTTTTTTAAGTATAAACGTTTAAAGTTTGATTAACGATAAACGTTGGTTAAAAAAATATCTGTTCGTGAGATAGTACACAGCGGCAATGTTTTGTTTAGTATCTAATACCATTGTACGCACGTCATATGAATAAATGACTTTAAATTGACGCTTATGATTGGTCAAATTTTTAACATTTATACTTAAAAAACTATTATATAGAAAAATAATGGTTTATACGTTTATTAACTTAAGTTTTCGTGAAGTAATAACGCTATAATAATATTACCTTTGAATTTTGGAACATCCTGTATAACGACGGATTTTTTAAATAAAAACACTAAAGGGAATAATACTTGCCTGTTATTATACATTTCTATCCAAATGTTTAGATAACTGGTCATAGATAAACAATTTGTGACGTATCGTTTATATTCACAGTAATTTCGTAAAAAAATCTATATTTAATAATACATTGATTTTTTTAAATAAAACATACGTTGTAAGTTTGAAGCATTTTTATTTTTATAAAAAAATAATTTATAAGATAGAGATAAAAATAAATAGCATAATTTTTGATTATAATAAAAAAACTGCTTAAAGAAAATAATTTTGGTAATAGCTATAACAATTACATTCTCCTTTCTGTTCGTCTTACCTAAGATTAGTTTCACAAATATCGATCTATATTTATATAATATAGAAAAAGGAAGAGAGCTTTGGAATACTATTTTATTTTATTGAAACTCAGTAAGTGTTCATTTTTATTTATGTAACATAATTATTTTCGGTTACAAGATTTGCTGGCCACCCATACAGCATGGAACCTACGGCAATATCGCCGCAATAATGCTGGAATATTGCTGCAACATGCAATATTGTTGTAATGTTGCAGCAGTGTTGTTGCAATTTTTGTAGGGGCCATAGAGTGATACTAATTATATTATAGGAATTACTGTTATGGAAGGAAAATACTGAATATCAACTAGAATATAGTATAACTTTACACATTGGATACATGCACACATTTTGTTACCACGTACGTAAAGTAGTACAATACACACCTGCTGAAACTATCTGCAAAATTGAAATGCAGCTTTTACGACAGTAAAAGCAATAAACATTAACGACCAGTGGTCATGTTATAACGTCTAAATAGACTGTAAAGAAATAATTTTGACTGCTCATATAGAATGCATCGCACAAACTGTACAAGATATTGTGATGTTCCACAATTTCTGATTCTGTACAAGATATTCTGATATTCCACATATAAAACTCTTTTCCTCTATAAAATTTATATAATATTTGATATATCAGGTTAATATTTTTTTGTATCAACTTGTTTAGATATATGTACAACTTTAATGCAATTAAAGCATATTCACTAATATTAGTGCACATAATATGGCATGTTCTTCGAAGCTGGCTTAAGATAATTTGCTTCAGCGCAAGTGCCAATGCAGCATTCCAATTTTGAATTAATATTACTGTCGCACAATGCTCTCGGGAATGCGATAGAGTGCAATACCATTTTCCGCTTAAAAATGTTTAATACCGCGAGGAGAACTCTTTCTAGCCGCGTATAATTTCAACGAAGATATCCTCCGAGACGAGAAGCGAGCGACGTCTGATTTAATTCTCAGTGCGAATACCGGCAGCTGTCATTTTTACAAGTAATTACGAACGTGAAGTTTAATCCCACACCGCGAGATGAAAGATAAAATTTTTTCGCACAATGCCGCGTGGCGAAAATTACCAAGATAATAAGAATATGATCTTTTAATTATCCTGCTCTATGGTTAGCATGGAAAATCACATTTAACGCGTTGTCTATCTACATGGATATGATATATATATATATATATATATATATATATACATATATATATATAGTAGCTTAAATTTTCTGTGTGTGTGTGTGTGTGTTTGTGTGTGTGTATGTGTATATCAGAGAGTATCCGAGAATGAACGCCATAAAACTCTCAGGCCGAAACACGTGCGGCGGAAACAACAAAAAATACCGTGTGCTTTTGCACGTTTTTTTCAGCGGAACTGAAAAATAATTTCTCTATCGACAAAAAAAAGCTACGTGCTGTGGCCTGTCACGGCGGGACGTTTTGTGTGCGTTGCATTGTGGGAGTTACGAGAGAGAAAAAGCAGAGATCAACTCAAGCGATAAAATTGACTTACTGGGTGAAATAATTGGACGGGTTATTAATGGGACTTCGTTCTGTTAATTTGACCAATTGACCGCGTTCGTGCAAGATTTTAATATTCTTTTGAAATGGATTTATAATTTGAAATTAAACCGACGAGAATAAATCAATTAAAACGATTATGTTTCAAGATTGAAAAAGAGTTTGATGCGCGGTTTGTAAAATTGGATATGTACATAAACACACACCGAAATATTTAAGCACTAAAATCCTCTTTGACTGAAAATAGGATTATTTTTTCTTAATTGAAGATTTATAAGCGTGCGGAGTATCTATTAATTTTGCACTGATGCAACATAGGCATTTAATACATTGAAAAGAACGTCTTATTATATCAATAAGAAGTATAAATAAAATGATTTCTGTTCATATGAATCAGAATTCTGGTAATTGAATTTCTAGTTATCTTGACTAGAATGTTTGATAGATTTAATTATGAGTGTCTCTAATTTGTACTCTCTTATAAGTGTCTCTTTTTTGATTGATTCTACAGAATTCCAATTAATGCAACAAGACTTTTTTTCAATGTAACAATGATATTTAATTCTTTGGTATCACTTCTTGTGTGGCACATCTGAGATCTCCTTTTTTACTTTTTGCTGTGCTATTCTCTCTTTTATATTAATAATAATAATATACATTTACTCGTTACCGTTATATTCTTTAATGTCTGACGTTTTAATTTAAAAGAAGATTATAATGTTCATTTTTATTTTTAGAGCGATATTTAGAGTAGATATGTGACAAAACGGTATAGACATCAAAGAATTAAGAGATAGAATGAGATACGTTGCATTACTTTATGCTAAAATTTTAATCACAATTTTAAATAAAGTGCTATTCAAATTGTTTATATACGAAGCAGAATTGGGTTGGCCGTTTAATTTTTTACTGGATAGATGGGATGCATCCTCTGAGTATAATTTTCTTTGAAACCTTGTTCTGAAAAAGGAAAATAAAAAGTATTGCTCAGCTATCCAGAAGTCTTAAAAGTTATTATTTTTACATTCTTCTATCTCACAAAAGTATATTGAATTTAATGTAAATTAATTATAACATAATATATCTACAAATAAAAATATAACTATAAAATTAAAATTGTTTTTTTGGAGTGTTTTGAGCACGTTGCCTACTAACTTATATATCTTTAAACCTATCTACTTAAAAGTTAAATTAAATTCATAAATTAAATTCTTTTATGTCCATTATTACTAATGTAGATTAACTTTAATCTCGGTTTAATTAATTTAATTAAGTTAATTTTTCACCTTTTTCTAATTCTAGGAATTTTTAGAATTTCAAAATGTTATTAATTTTTAGAGAATTGGAATAAAATAACAGAGTATAATTAAAGCGAGATTAATTCATATTGGTAAAGAAATAGATATTATTCGGCAATCAAGCGCGATATGCGTTTAAAGCGACGGAGATTCATGAGTTATTTTTTTTTTTTTTTTTTTTTTTGAAAATTTCACTTTGTTTTTAAAAGTCATTTTTCGTCATTTATTTTTACGTAAATATATCAAGAATTTGCAACATCCGTTTGATTCCACGCGTAGTTAATCGACGTCTCGGAGAGAAATTCGTGCAAAGTGCAGATGCCGAAGAGCGGCAGAAACTTCATAATTGGTCTCGAAAGTTATAAAACCGTTTAATCATTCCTGCGAGAGACATAACCGCGCGCGTCGACGCGTCGGCATAATTCGCCACGTAGCTTTCGGCTGGTGCTCGAGCTGCTTACGCGAGAGCGAAGCCTGCTCGCCATTTAGTAAGTGTCGCAGGAGCGACTAGTTACATATTGTTCGAGACACGTGCGCAAAAGAGCACGTAACGTATTTAAGCGTTCGCCGATGGTTTCGGCAGACGGGCAAGTTCGACTTTCCTTTATCCTAAAAGGCGAGCCTTCCAGTCTCGAACTTCGTCGTAAGCTTCGCCCGAGGCACTTAGAAGCAAATATTTGCTATCAAACTCGTGCTACAAACTAACTGTGGGGATGTGGAATAAAAAGCGTATTCTTTATTACATTAAACGGTATCTACAATGAGATTTTCAGCCTTAAGTAAATCCGATTCACGTTAACAATGCTTAAAAATCATTTTATTCTTGTTTTATTTGTCAAATGTTAAACAAAGATAAATGATGCTCGTGAGCGTTATGAGTAGAGATGTAAAAAAGAAACGATATTTTTGACTTCGGAGAAAAGTATCAAGTAAAAAAGTCTTTTACTGTAAAGCATATTTTTGACCAAATTACATAAAATTCATGAAAAAACATATAGAATTCATGTTAAATAGAAGAAGAAATAAAATTTATTTTTCTTGTTATTTTGATACTTTTTAATACTTTTGTCTTTATAATTTTATATCGAAGCAGAAATATATATTTATTGGTTGTTGCAGTTCTTGATAATAGATTAATAGATCTGTTTGCTTGCACTCTTTGCATTTAGCATCTGTACCTTCTCTTTTTTCAACGCCCGAATCTATTTTTCTAATCATATCACTTTAAAAGTGCAAAAATTTTGGGGGTTTCAAGCAATACGAACAAACATAAATGACCTAAAAAAAAATATCCGAGTAAAAAACTGTCAAAGTTGAAGGAAAAAAGCCATTAATTTCCGAGTTTTTAAAATTCTAATATTTTTCCGTCGTCATCTCCAGTTATGAACATAAATCGGACCGCAGTCTAAGTCATAAGGCATTGATCAATCATAGTCGATTATTTTCCTTATATTGTATTTAACTGTGATTGATCAATTGATTGCGGCTTAAAGCAAAGTTTAAGTTTACGCTTTAAAATCTTATTGTAGACGTCGCTTTAAATTTCATGGCAACCTGCTGGACACAGAGCGAACGGTGGAACAATTCGTACAAATAAACATCATCCTTTATAAACAATTACATTCGAGTTTACACTTTATCGCACATCGTATAAGCGACATAGCGCTTTCACTGAACACATTTCGAGCTCCCATCCAATAGTAGGTACGGACATTTACGGTTATGCGCGAGCGTGCACGTGCGTGGAATCGGAGAACGTTAAGTACATACACGACTTGTACCATGGTTGACGTTATTCTGATGCAGCCACGTGGACACCAGCAGAATTTCACGTAACAAGAGGCACCTTCTTTTGGGCCAAAAAGTTAGCATTGAAGGTTCCTTTTTCTCTATTTATTATGAACTACTTATTGAACATTGTAAAAGGAGATGTTAAGTTTTGTTTTTTTGGTCAAAATGTTATTAATCGAAAATGTTATCAATACTATTATTATTATATTTATTGATAAAAAGTTGTTAAGAAAGGTATGAAGATGTATTCACATAATTCATTCTTATTTTATGACTGTTTTAAGTAATGTCTTAAGATGCTAATGAATTTCTTTGATTGATTTACATGACATCTTAAGATTGTCTTTAATATAAGAATTGACTATGAATATCAACCAAACATTCCAGGGAACATTAAGCAACAAAGACTGTATTGTTAAACATGTATAATTTTGAGATTTTCGAGCGATTGACAAGTGACGAAGAATCCAATATAAAATAATCGTTTGATTTCAAATTCCAGCTTTGAATAATGAATATTGTGAATAATTTAGAGGCTGTGAAGAATATAAAGCAAAAGAATATAAAAACATATTATATAAAAGCCATACTAGACTGTCATGTATGTACGTAAATTTATTCTTGCATATGACAATAACGTAAACGTTTCAATTTTCAATTTGGGTCATCCTCAGTCAGTTTTATATATAAAATTAAAATTGAATAATAAAAGCCGCATAAATAATAATTAAATTAGTAAAATCATTATATAGAATTAAAAAGAAACACATAGCCAACAAAGTGAGCATTGCATGTATAGATCTCTTATAAAGATAAAATTAATGACGAACAATATTAAGTTATATGTGTTTATGTACTAATAGTACAGTCTCTGTTGCTTAACTCTTAAAATATCTTAATAATTTTTTAATTTATTGTTTTTTTATATAATATAACGATTTCCCAAGAGACAGCATATTTTATCTAGAGATGTTCCTGCGAACGTTCTCAGAACATCTTGAATGTTTCTTCTGTGCTATATTTTTTCCATGTTATCGATGTTTCTTCATAATAAGCAATATACCACTCGTATGATATATAATTTGTACATCTTGGAACTTTTTCATTTTGCAGTCAAAATTTAATATTATCCACCTTTATTACACATATAAATTGCGAAAAAATTGGGTTCCATGTCTTGCGTTAAAGTCTTAAATTATGCTAAGCGCACTTCTGCGTGTTTGCGTTTTTTTCATAAAACTATTTACAAGCGAAATTAAAAAATATTATGTATGATGTACAGCAGCGAAATTTTTTGCCAAAGTCGCTGATTTCTGATTCTGCACAAGTCGTGGAAGCAGATGAAACGGGTTAATTGAGCTTCTTTTACCCTTTGTTGAGATCTCAAAAAGGTATAAGTGCATTTCTTCTTCTTTGTGCAGTCGAGATTCCATTACTGTAGAAATTCATGGACGTTGTTCCTTCTTCACCATACGATCATGTACTCACGCATTTATATGTCCGTGTGAATCGTGAATTAAGCAAAGGATACACAACGGAGCAGGTTTCCTACATACGCGCGCATAGAGAGAATGAGATTGAAATCGGTTTATTATATTCTGGGTCAAATCCAGTCGGAGTAGGAACACGCATTAACAGAAATAAACTAAATGAAAATAATGCAATTGTAGAAAATGAGTTAGCAACATGCAATTACGTGTAGAAAGCTAATGGAAAAATTGCAGTGATAATACAACCATACATAAAAAGATTAAAAATATGGAGATAAAAGAGAGATAAATTTGGATTCAAATTACCAATATTTGAGTGATTGAGCTCTAAGTAAGTATTGCAATAAAAATTAATTATTGACAGTGATCAGAGCAGTTTGTTCTGCAAATCGATATATGAAAAAGAAAAAAAACAATTTTTCTTTATTAAGTTTTACCATGGAACAATTCACTTCCTCAAGTCGCTCCATTATTTAAGAATGCATATATTACATGTACTTTTTAAAATGAAAAAAAAAAAAATACATATTTTTCTAGAATTTTATCATTTCATGAAATTGTATTTGAAAATAATATAAAAAGTTTAGCGCCGATTTTAAAACGAGAAAATTTTTATTTAAGCTACAAAATTGTATTGTTGAATGTAAATATTGACCTTTCTGAACTCTATTTCATATGTATACAAGATTTGTTTTTATGCGGAAAATATAAATTTTTAATTTCAGTTACTTTTTATAGAAACTACAAGTATATCGTATGCATCCAAGAAAATGAGTGAGGTTATTTATTAAAAGATTTGATAACGTATACAATTATTCAATATCTGAATTTTGAGAAATACAGAAATGTATGTCCTCGATACATGGAGAGTCGCAAGAAGAGCAGAGACTGAAAGATCTGAAGAAAAGAGAAGAGAAAAGCCGAAGTGCGAGAAGAAGAAGAGAGACAGAGAAAGGCTCTGGGACTGATCCTAGTACGGGAATTCGCACGCCAAGAGCATTACCAGGAGAAGATGTTCAGAGATTGTGCCCTCGAGCGCGACGTATTCGGGTCACTGGTACGTTCCTCCCGGTCTCTCGCCCCCGAGGATTGCCCTGTTTCATCCTTGTCTATCCTGTCATGCGATCACTACCCTGCCGCCTTTACCTTCGGTGTTCACGTCTCGCCTTTTTCTCTCCCTTCAGTTTCAATCGAAACGTTATGTGTCGGTCGTACGAGAAAAGAAAATCAGCATAGACGTATACTCGCGGATACGACGTTTCCACAATCAAGACTGTCTTCAGCCTTGCCTTGAACATAGCGTACGTTCACAGGTGCCAATGATGGCCGCGAGAGAAGGCATGAAAAGCAAAAAGTATCTCAGACGTTATATGATTAAATCCTTCTTTTTCAATTCTAATGTTCTTCCTCTTCTTGTCTCACATCATGCTGCATACAGGCTTCTTCAAAAAAGAATTACAGGCTTCAACGGTAGATATAGTATTTATCAAAATGATGACAATACTTATAATAAATATAGGTTTAAATCAATACTTACGATGAAGCACATGTTCTTTCGAAAATTTCTGGTTTCTCTCACGAATCTGCTGACAGACTAAAGGGCCGAACACTGTAAAAATAGCTGACCGCTACATAGAGCACTTGTAATAGGAGTAACAATCAAGGCTTTGTAAGTTTACAAATATTGATTTTTGAACCTGTAGTTATTAGAAATCTTTTTTTATTTGATGAATACTATTGAAACTTGTAATCCTTTTTTTGGATGTATATATATATATATATATATATATATATATATATATATATGTTATCCTTTATATTAAAAAATTTCCATTACTTAAATTGGAATAGACAGAATTTTGAATGGGTACAAACATACTATCTACCAAATTGATGAATACTACTAAAAAAAAGTCTGTAATTTTTTTTAACATTCTATATATTAAGTTAAAAATAAATTAGTTACGGGTCTATTCTAGATATCGGTGAAATATTACAGAGATGTTTTACGCTTCATAACATCATAAAATTAAATTCTCGCAAGAAAACAGATCTTACATTTTGCAATCCTTTCGTTTCTGTGAATTACTCGCTTTTAAAGTCTTGTGTCGTAATATCAAAAACGTTTGTTAATTTCTTCTGACAACAGTTCATCGACCGATATAATTTCTTCCGCTTATCTGACTGCATTTGCCTCGCGTTTATCATTGAGATGTTGCCGATGTTGTTCGACGTTTTGGGAACACGCTATCGACTTTTGTATCTTCTTAATGTTTCCAAAACGAGCAACATCGGGGACTAAGAGACGTCCTTTTTTCGATATTGCTCCATACTCAGGTCGATCGGACTATTTCAGCGGCTTGCCGCGAAACTTTGTTCTGCCTGTCGACTCTGAAGTGGCGACCTCGATATCTTAAATAAGGGTTCATTATCGAGAAAACGACTGGTTCGTCGTCGTCGCTCGCTTTTATCTTTGTCATCGCGGTCGCCCTTGACGGGCCGTTTAATATCAATCGATAGAGCGACTAGATGGCTACCGCATTCAAGGATAGCCCTCACGAGATTGAGATCTTATCTCTAAGTGGTAACTTCCGGCGATTACGTGTCACAAATGGGATGGGCAATTTAGATGCTAGTATAATGCACCGTTTGCTTAAGTTCCGTTTTCGTGGTAACAAGATTGCCATACTCTCCGTGAAGTTAATATTTCGTCTTTAGAATTCCAGTGTAATTGTGATAGACTTCTTGGTTCTCGCCGGCAATGATCTTTAAAGTTGTATCATTAAAGATGTCTGGGATCTTCATTTTGAAATAATACAATCAAAAATATAAGAATAAAATAATAAAATTAAAAATTAAGAATTTCGAAATTACAATAAACTTTGCAATGGAAATACCTAATTAAGTGTCGCGAAATACCTGCAACTATACTGGAAAAACTTCGTTAAAATTGACTTTTTTATGGACAATTGATTACACTTTGCTTCAATAGGTTTTAGATATCCATTATCGAAAACAGAATTTTTAAAAGTTAAGCCGTTTCTTAAAAACTTGCGGACAATCGAACAGATGAATGAACGGATGGCCGACCAACACTATGAAATTATGAAATAAAATAATCGAACTCTATTTATATGACCTAATACTCAATACGACCAATTTGTTTGCAGGTAATTACGATGAATTCAACAGATAGTTTTAATAAGGGCTTCTGTCTAACTTTAATGTATTAGTTTATTGCTAAGTTCATTTTCTTATTGTCAGTAAAGCAAAATGCAGAATGTCGTAGTCGTGATGTAATATTTCGTATGTAAGTAATTGCTTTCTCTAACTATCAAGAGTTGGTTATTAATTTTCGCAGTTCATATTATTGTAGCTCAGTTACAACAATGTATTTAGTTTATATTTCCTCAAACTGTTTTGTTTATAACCAAAGAAAGGAAACTCTTTGTAAGTTAGAACTAATATGTCCAATCTAGAGACATACTGAATGTACGTACATTAACTGTAATGTTTTTTTGGTATTTTTAATATCATAAGTTCTAATTAATCTACTAAATATCGTAGAGATACGTAGATAAATAAAAGTAACATTAAATTACTTTAGTTTCCATTTCTCTGACACTTTTTTACGAAAAAGAGGAAAATATATATTCAGGTCATATTGAATACATGCATTGAAACAAATTTCTGATTGAAAATGAGTGTCATAGCAAACATATTTTTATTATATCAATAAGAATCGTGATCATCATAATTGGATATCTCGTTACCTTGATTAGAATTCTAATAGATTTAATCGGAAAATTCTTATCTGTCTATTTTTTTATCAGAATTTCAATTGAATCAAACTTTTTTTTTCTATTATATGTAATAAAGTAGTCTAATATGATCTAAATATCACTACTGTTTCTTAAAATGTTCATTGCACCTATAAATATTTGAAAATGTTTCAATGTCTCATATTTTTTTTAATATTCAGAAATGTTTTCTTTTTCTAATATGATCACCAATTTTCAATATTGGACTCAGCAAAAGTTAAAGAAAAATCACAAAGTTTAGATAGGCCATATAAGATCCATATAAGGCTTTAATTTGTTACATGCTGCATTTAATAAACACACACTAATACAATTTTTAGATGCTAGATAAATTATAGTACAATTTTTAGAAGCCAAAATACGAATTTTTTTCGTGACAGTAAAAATGCAAGAATTAATTGCGACAAATATACTTATTCATGTTTACAATTTAATACATTGTAATTATCGAAATGCGATATCTATTTCAAAAAGTGTGAAGAGAACGTCACTCCAGAATTTACATTAACATGATATTTATGGAAACGATGCAGTTGAAACACTTTTGCTCTTTCTCTCATCCCATTCTCGTTCTGATAATGGCTTAACGTTCGCGTGGCAGCGGCGGCAGATCGAAATACTCATTCTGTTTATACAGCCGTGTGTTTGCGACCGACAATTCCACCGGCAACGTTTATCCTGCGAAAGGTGCATCGCGGCCGTCGCGTCGTTAATTTTCCGGAGGAGTTTCTACTTGCCCGGTTAGAAACATCTCCAACGCATCGCAATATCCTTTGCCAATGTCCTTTCGGAAATGGCAACGACAACATGCCGCACATCGTCGTCGTATTCATTTGATATCTGCTGTCCTCGAGAGATATCTGTCCCGCCGCTCTCTCTCTCACATCTGTCTCGCGCACGCCACAAGTTTACGTCGCTCCGCAAAACTTCCGACAGCAGCTGAAGTAGTTATTCCCAACGCAAAATACATTCTTTGAGTCATATATTTCAGAAATAAGGAGAAAAAATGTAACTTCCATTCGTATGTCACGCATGACCGATTGCCTCATTTAAGATACCATTTCTATTATTGTATAGTAGATTATAAATGAAATTTATCGTCAAAAGTTATATTTGTGTAAGATAGCTATATACTTTATTATTTTTTTATTAAAAAAGAAAGTTTAATTTATCTCATTTTACAGTAATAAATCTTTTTACATAGGTTTTTATAGAGTTTTGAAAAAAATTACGATATATAAAAATATCGTAATTTTTAAATTATATTTTTAAATGTAATAATAAAAAAAATTTAGCTATGTCGTTTACATGCTGACCAAAGATTATTATGAAATCTCCTACAATCACTATATAATAGCATCTTTTAAGATTCAATTTAAATAAAAAATCCTATTAATAAAGGACCCTGGAACATTTCTTGAAAAGAAAGTCCCGATTAAATTGGTTGAAATTTTCATATAATGTAGGTTAATTTACTGATTTTAATGATCATCAGGCCAAATAATCAAAAGTTTTGAAGTTATGGTGACTCAAATCCAACCTCCATCGTCAGGTGGTATAATGTGATTAGGCATGTGAGATCTAATTTAATGTGTATCATCCCTTTAAGAGTCTTCATTCACACTTTTATTTTTATGTATTATACACTTATACATTCACACACACTATTTGGAGTTTTTTCGTAATAGAGGCAAGATCAGTAGTATTTTTGTTGTGGGTTACATTTACGTGGAAAATGCGTGGACAAAATTATATGACGGCTCTTATGTTCTTTGCCTCTTGAATCTTTTATTACAGTGTGGCAGTTTATCAGATCTTAATTAGTTTTAAGAGAAGTACTGGCAAAACAATTCGGAATCGTCGTACTCTACATTAATTCACACGCGATGTAGTTGTTAATTAACTATAGTTTCTCGAATGAGTGAATGAATGAAGGAATACGTGAATATGTGGGAAAGAAAGAAGACTAGAAGGAGAAGAGAGGCACCATAGAACAACGAAATGAATAATTCATTATGTAAATATCTTTGTTACTTGTACAATTGTTTGTTCCAACGAGGAATTTAAATATGAATTAAGAGAAAAAGACTTTTTTTTATTTATAAAGTATTACAAAAGTTTATATTTAATAAAATTATATGTGTGTTGTATAGAGTGTTCTGTAAAGACCGTGACAATGTTTAAGGAATTTTTGAGATTAATTTGAGACAAAAATGAAAACTATAAATAAATAAATTATTAATGTCTGTTATAATAAATGACTCTAAAAATATTTAGAAGATAACTAAATAAATAATTGGAACAAGAAATGCGAATAGTTATTTTACCAAAATTAATTTGGATGTTATAATTAAGAATTATAATATCATATTTGTATTTTGTACATTAACACGATCATAATAGTTATAATTCTATTGTTGCGCATATTACTTTAGAGTTGCGTTTCGAAAGTATTATAATATTTCCGCAGAAACACGATTAGTATTTAATATACTTTTATTTGGATTTATTGTTGCAATACATTATAATTATTTCTCATTAACAATTACTGGTTATAACAAATCGTCGGTACATTTATTTAGAAGTACAATCATAAAATACGAGATACTTTCGAATATCGTTCTAAAATCTTAATATTGTTTGTAGCTCATAAAAGTAGCATTACACGGCGGATACATAGTTTCGCGATTGTCGCGTAATATCGTAAGCACGAAGAACTAAGAGACAAAGTTCGCAAATGATAGACTGAAAAAGAAGAAAAAAGGAGAAAAAGGAGAACCATCCCCGGTAAAAGCGCATGATGGCGCGCGAACTTTATGGGACTTCTTCACATCTCGAAGTTCGCGCGAGCATCACGCTGCTTTAAATGCGACGGTCCGCCGAAGCACTTTTAATATCAGGTATCGAGGCCTTACAGCGCGCATATTACAACAGAGAGTATCCGACAGCTAGCTTTATGCACGTATAGAGTTGCCCCGTGTTGAAACTTTCATGAAATTCGATCAGCTCACGCAGGGCATATAAATGAACGCGGACACGTCGATCTTGTAAATATGCAAGTGTGTGAGAGCTTACAAGATAGATCGGTTTTATGTAGCGTCTTAATTTTTAGACTTTAATATTTGTTGCGAGATGCTCTATATATGTAAAAACCCAGAACGTCTCTATCGCAGCATGTTCTTCTGCGTTTCAATAGAGATTCCATTCTTTAAGACCATGTATTAGTCGTCAGTGTAAATATTTTTTACGTTATACAAATTTAAAGGAAAATCCCTTTGAGTTAAAAGATCTTTTGGTAGATAAATCTCTTTTTCGTAGATAAATATCAAGAAGGCTTCAACGAAATTTTAAACATGGCGCTGCCATGTTTATTAGAATTAAACATATCGCTTTCTTACTTTGAAAGTGATACAATTAAAAAAATGTTATTTTTTAATTATTGCTATGAATCAATTAGATAAGAATTAGATGTTCAAAGCAATCATCAAAAGTAACTAACTGAACTTCATAAAAAAACCATCATAATTCAAGGAAGGTAATCTTTTAAGGGTAAAACAAAAATATTATATTTGATCATGTTAAGAATTTTTTTTGCCGATGTTATTTGATTCAACAGTTGAATCAATAATTTTCTGTTAGTTAAATAATTTTTTCTCTTTTCTGGGAAAATTAATTTTTCGTGATGTGTCACTTTTCAAGTAAGGGAGCGATATAAAGGGAGCGACTAAAATTATATGCTGCGTATTAACGCAAAATCAGAAATATTTAATTTTCCATTGTAAGTTACTAGTGGAAAGGATGTAATTATATTCGTTTACTATGTTATGATATTGTTTAAAAAAATTTTTCACTATCCTTGAGTTTGTTCATGCAAATTTCTACGGACATTAATGTACCTGGTAAACATTGGTACGTGACACTATAATGGGTCACTGAAAATATGACGACAGACACGCGCGCCAAATTGGTTTGCTCTTCATTCGTTGCTTCTCGCTCTTCGTGTCATCCCATCCGAATAATTTATCGTATTTACGTATTTACGTTCTGATTTAATGTCCCGTATACCTTTCAACGATGCTGTAAATAAATTCCGCATTACGGGTGTGGATTTTGGAACGTCTAATTAGTCTGTCGGGTTTCGCGAAAATTTCCCCTTACCTTTTGTGTAATACGTAATTACGTCAATTGTATTTCGCCAACGATACGACGTAATTTTTGTTATTACGCCCATCCTGTTATGAAAATATAATTAATTCTGCTCGTGATACATTGTTATTATTTATTTCTGAAAGAGAATAGAAATATCAATTCGGATACGATGCATCTGACCTTAATGAACGACTACAGCGTATACGCAATATTTAATATTAATTTTATCATTAATTATTCATATTCTGTAATACGGCTTGATCACTCTTAGCAACGTATTGTTTCCGATAATACCGACTTGCACATCCGAGAGTTTGGTCGAGAATATTGAATTAATTGTCGTAAATACAAATTAAGATCTTAACCACACATTAAATATGTATTATTTAAGCTTAAAGTGTAACATGAAACAACAATTAAAGTAAAAATTTTTAACCTTCCAGGATGAGTGTTGCAACATTTACTTTAACATCAAATTTGAGATAAATTCAGAATAAAAGGATATGGATATGCAAATTACTTACGTATTGAAGATGGAAATGTATGTAACATTAAACACTGAAACAGTACTTCTATACAATTAAAAGGGCTGTGCGTCTGATACGATGATATATATTGACAAAGTATATGTTGAGAGAGATTCTTCACTTATAACTATTTATAAGATAGTTTTTAATCAACAAAAAAGAATTGTTTTTTTTTAATGACAAAACAATACCGTCTCTAAAAGATTAAAGGCGAAATTGTCTTGATCATAATATGGCTGTCATTATGTATTTATCTTTCTCAGTCGGTATATCGTTCATAATCGTTGTGATCTTTGAAAAATAAATGCAGGTTTTTGAACTCTCCTAATGCACATCTAATTGACAGTAAGTGCACACGATTATATTCACTCACCATCATACATTCTCTTTAGAATATGCAGTGCAGCCTGGCTATAAGCTGGTTATCAGTGATTTAGTTCGCATGCAGTGGAAGCGTGCGGCTTTAGTCAGCCCGCCAGTTCAAAGCATGAGAGATGCAGTAGATAGTGATCTCCATGATCAGACGACCGTCGTAAGTTAATAGCACATTCTGCTTAAAATAACATAGGATTGCAGCGATTCTATAATTAACGCGGTAATTAACGCGGTAATTAACGAAAAGAAAATATCATCTTGTTTAACTTCGTACGCGTTTAATATTCACGAATATACGAATAAAAACTCAATCGAAGTTTTATAAAAAAAAATGGATATGATGTATCCATGTCATGGATAGAAACAAGTAAATCTGTATACGCGGTATACGGTAATAAGTTATTCATGACTATCATTGTAACGATAAATAACAAGTTTATACGTGACATTATGCGTACAAAAATTAAATATGTATGTGGGTACGTTAAAATTTGCCCGTCTATTCAAATTTACATGCCCTGTGAGATATAAATGTTTATAATTTTTGGAATTGGAAAAGTAAGTTTTTGTAAATGACATTTTTTAATTATTATTCTGTATACATAATACTGACGAATATACGCAGATTAAAATTGTTATTATTACATATGTTTTTTTAAAACCGTGATTTTATTCTTCTTTCTTTTATGACATTATGCTGTACAGCATAATTTCAAAGCTTGTATTAAGATGTTAAAGATTTTTAATAATATATTTATATGTCATTTTATTAATTTAAATTATTATGTAAAATAGATATTAAAGAAGTCATTATTATCATCTAAAGGCAACATTATTTTTGACAATAAAAATCAATTCTTAACCCTCAATATACATATTACTGACATGTCTTTATAAGACAAATAATGTCTTCTCGTGGCAATAAATAAATTAAAATTCGCAATCAATCTTTATAATATTGTTTATGTAACATTATTAAAACCACCTATGTAATACAAGCATTACAAAATTTACCTTCAGTTTGTAAGAACATTTTTTTAATAAAGTTCGAATTTCCAGACGTAACAAAAATAAATAAATGCTTTTGCTGCATTTAACAGCATCTGCAACAACCTCCATCGATTGCCGCCAAATTGCAATGCTTTATTTAAAAAGTTTCTATTCTCTCTAAATCAGTAGCTCTATATCACGTTTTTTGCCTATAGCCTGCAGCAACGAAAGTTCATTGTTTGCACCGCCGAAACGTATTTCTAGTCATATAGAGGAAAAAGAAAAAAAAAGAAAGAAAGAATATGTATATCGCGAAACTATATTTTCCAAGCGTTTTCCTTTATCTTTTCCTATCCCAAAAAGAGAGTACCAGGAGATCGTAAGCGCGACGAAGGCTCAAGTAGCGGCCTCCTTTGAGAGGATCTTCGGCTCGCGGCCCTCCCTAGTTGTGGCAGTAAAGTACGAGCAAGGTACGAATTGCAAAGTCGCGAGAGAAACTCCCTTTGATCCAGCATATACGTCTCGCATCTCGCTAACACAAAGGCAGTCGTGCATACATACGCTTGAAACCCGTTTGCGAGCACATGCTACCGCACAGTGCCGTACGATCGTTTCCTAGATACGAATATAGTTCCCTTTTTATGAATATTAAATACGCGCGAAAAGTATTGAAGAAACATAAGGGCGAAATAGATGAAGTGAACCCTTTGGAGCTGCCAATGCGACTATAAAATCCATTCAATTATAAATCCTTCTGTCAAAAATATATCAAATAATTCAATTCTCTTTATGTTAAATCAAATTTGCATTTCTTATTAAAATATACTTATATTCTTCTTTATACTTCTTGTTTTAGTTCTTGAAAATTAATTGGTGTCTTTTAATCAATTTAAATTAACTGGATCTTCTAGATCCAGGTTCAGTAACTACGTTACAGATTTTGGTGTTCAGTTCTCTGGAGGGTTAAATATAATACTTACTGTTCCGGCGTGAGAGTAGAAATTACTCAAATTGATAATATCGAAAGCATATAAATTCGAAAAAATTGACAAGATTGGAGAATCAGCTACTGTTCTAATATATATATCATTTCTACATCTAATATCTTTTTTCCTGCTAATTTGGTTGACGCTAAATTTGTAATATGATTACTAATATGGTTACTGGGTCTGTCATTCAAGTTACGTTAATTAAAAGGTACTAAATAATATGAAGCAACTAAAATGACATAATTTGTATAAAAAAAATAAATACTAAGTATATTTTAATAAGAATAATTTAAATTAGCAAATGTAACAAAAAGAAAATTGAATTGTTCTACACTTTTGACAAAAAGATTTATAATTGAGTGGGTCCAATAGAACCATCGTCAGCTCTGGAAGGTTCCTAAAGTTCTAACGTCGTATTCTATTTGTTGAAGTAGAGAAAATCCTGGATTAAAGTCACAATTGCAAATGTGTTACTTTGCTCAAGTTTTAAGACTTGAAGACTAGCGTATGCGTACGTCTACGTGCCTGCGTGCGGGTCAAAGTTCGGCCTGGATGCGGGCTTATGGTCGTTCTCTATTCGAAATTCCTAGCGTGTCGTCTCCTCGTGTGCTATTTCCATCCGCAAATAAATAAGGACTTTTCTCCGAGTTTTCGATGTTTCCCTTTTTCGACACCATTGTCCCAGAATGTGAAGAAGCCTGCGAGGATATTTCGCGTGATGATATCTGCATATTTTTTCGTTATCTTTGGATCATCGCTGTTTTTAGATTATTAGAGTTGCTATCTTTATTATTGATGCAATTGATCGGTAATATGAAAATTTAAATTTTGACATTGTCGTTAAAATAACTGATTGGTCATTTATAAATTGATAAAATACTTTGTTTATTAATCTTCCGAAATTCACATTAAAATCTTTAACACAGTTAGTGATGGAATGAGTTTGTGAGAGCCATTTAATTTATGATAACTAAAAAGGCACTAATTAATTTCAAGAACAACAAAACGATTAAATGAGAGTTATGCACGATATAGTGAGGTGCAATAAATAATATGTTAATAAATTATTTTTATTCAAACGTTTCAACTTCTCTTCTCATTTTGTGTTAATAAAATTATCTGAAGAGAAGCTGAAATGTTCGAATAACTGTAAACTACTGCTATCATTATTCATTTCAAAGAAACTAAAATGACATAACTCGTTTAACAAAAGAATGAGAATATTAAATTTATTTTAATAATTCAAATCGGTAAATGTAACATAAAAAGTAATTAAGTGGATCCAATAAACTTACAATCAGCTCTGGAGAGATGTAATTAAGTAGGTTCGATAGAAATAGACCTACCTTCAGTTCTAAAGAATTAAAGTTATTATTTAGGCGTATGAAATTATCGCATGCATAAGCCAGAGCAAGCAAGCGTAAACAAACACGAATGAACAATTTGTTTTAAGTTTGAGTACAAACAGCGTCGAGAATCATTAAAGAAAGCTGTACAATTACGTTTATTCGCGCTCGTTTTCTTGGCCTAATTTAATCTTTAGTTATACAGTCGTACAAAAAATATGTCGCACGAATAATTAAAAGATATAGATACAGATGTAAAGAACTTAATTTTTTTTAAATTTAATTAATTTTGTCTCACTCTGAAGTATCTATTTTTCAGTTGTATTGTTCATCAAATTATTTTCCACACACTGATGCGCAGCAAATAGAAGCATGCAATATCACACGGGATCGTTCGACGAGGTCGGGCAATAATGATCGTTCAACGCGCAATCAGAGGAAGTTAATAACGCAGACGGTATTTTTCCGAGAATACAGGACGTAATTGGATGCATTTTTGGCCGCTCTACGAGCAGGATGTTTTCTTGAAGTACGCAATATGCCATTGCTGCGCTATTTTCATCTGCGGAGGTACGATATCGCACTCACCCGCAGTCATCTTCGCTTCCTTTCCTCGCCATATAAAATTCTATTCTACACGAAGAAGAACGCGTAGAGAGTGCGCGCGTTCTACATCACGCGCGTCGAATAATATATTTAAACGTCAGCAATTCTCAGCGGGCCAAGCTCTGCTACGCTATTTGCCACAACATATTTGCGAGTTACTCTTATTGCTGCAGCATGTTTGGCATTCGTAATTTATGACGCGCGATATGATGTACTTGTAATATTTTATAACTTATGTTATTCTCTCAAATGTGATTAATCTCGCAGTAACATAAAAATACTAAGGATACGTCTCTAAATAAAAATTATTTCATATGTGAACCCTTTTCGTATACAAAAGATGTAAATCTGCTCAAGGAATATATCAAGTTAAAATAAAGTCAAAATAATTTTATTTTGATATCGTGAAAGTCAAAATAATAACTTTTGGTGATGGCTTTTACAAAATTTGATTGTTTATTGACAAATAAACTCATTTTGATTTTTGTTGACTTCTGTATGTTGGGTATAATCTAAAATTGTATCTTGGATGCACAACCTTGTACTATTTTTTATTCTTAACGTTTAGAAAAGATTACTGTTTACTTCCATGTTGATAATATAGTTTTTGAAATGGAAATAATTGAACGTCTAGGAATTTTTTTTATTCAATTTTATTGGTACAAATTTATAATACAATATAATACTGTACTTCAAAAGTGAGCTAAAAAAAAATTACGTTTTTCAGAAAAAGGAAAAAACTACTTTAAAATTATTGATTAATCAAATAATGTCAAAAGGAATATATGTGAGTAAAAAATGTCACGTAAAAATAATATAAGGTAAATGTACCAGTGGACAGTTAGTGTACAGTTAGTAGACATGATTCAATTCATGATTTGTTAGACAAAGTAGTGCAAAATTTTAAATATTAAGCTTTTAATAATTGTACGACTCTAATAAGTTTATTATTTATAAAAATTTAATTACGATCGAGAACTACCTTACTTCCTCCCCTACTTCATGTGTCCCTAGGCAGGGCGGAAGTGGAATAGACGTCTTTTCTCTTCATGTGGAAAATCGCGCATCTCTGACAGAGGAGTGCCATCCGCTTTGCGTAGAATTAAGTCCTCAGTAAAGAAGATATGGAATAGTAATAAAGACCTTCTATCAGAGCATGGCCTTCTCCCCGGTTTGTGATTGGCCCGATATTTTTCCATTCCATTTAAATGCATAATGAAGATATATTATATTTTTACTTTAAATGCATGATGCATGTACATATTAATATAGGAATAAACTTTGTAATATTAGTCTTTAGGTTTGATGGAAATGAAAAATTTCATTTGATTTATAGAACTGGATATGTATAAATTTATTTTGAAATATCATTATCTATGAAGCTCTATCTCGATCCAAAAAAACATTTTCTTTTTTAATTATGTTTTCAGATATCTATAATATATTTTAAAATTGACTGCCTGAAAATCTATAGCGCATGTAACGTAAAACTGTAACATTTTCAGCATTAAATATTATAGTAAATTTGAAACACAACTTTAGTATCACTGTTTAATATTTAAACAAAAAATATTGCAAAATTTTGCCTGTTCAGTATTAAAAGAATAACGGAAAGTAAAAAATTATTACTTTTAAAAAGTAACTTTCCAATTCCTTATCTCAGTTACATTTCTTTTTTAATATTAACTAACAATTTTATTTTTTATATATACATTATTTAATTTAAATATGTATATATATATATAAAAAGTAACAGTTTTATAGCATAATACTCAAAATATAACTACATCCATTTTACGTCCAATATATCATACATATCGCTATAATATATTTGCAATATATTCGTGCAGTTTGTTTATGATATAAAATTCTAATATCGTCCGCAAAGAGTGAAAACTACTTTTTATTGAAAACAATTTTGAAATTTAATGACGACAAGTTCTTACAAGATTTTTATTAATGATTACGTTCGACTATAAAAACTGCATTTCTTTTATAACTGCCGTTCTTTATATTTTCATAGCTCTACCTAAATTTCGTTTCATATTCTATCAAATGTTATCACAATAATTGCTTATTTAAATTTATTTTTTGAGGGGACAAGCAAACATATCTATTTAGATCTGTATTGCTCATCATTCCAGAAACGCGATATATCCTCGCAAAAGAAACGTTTGAATATTCGGATGCATTGTAACTCGATGTGTCATACAGATGCATCGAGTCGATCGGAGATCGAAAGGGTAACTTGCACAAGGTCCGGACGAAACGAGCGAGAAGCGCTATACTGAATTCTAAGTATGCGCTTCGCGTTACGTCTGCGCTAGTGAGTCAGAAAATATGCTGTTTACAAGCTCACGATGGCGTATTTACGCGTCGCGTACAAATGCATCGACGCACGTACATGCATGTACATATATATATATATATACAGAAAGCGGGAGGTGCATTTCGGTTTCCACGTGCATCCCTCGGAGTCCCACCTAAGAGGAGACGCCCCATTGAAATGCAGACATCGGGCATCTCCTGCGTCCCTTCGTCTTCCATCCTCTGGTCCACCTACCCGGCCACCACTTCAAAGGCCGTCACGATATGCGCCCCTTCGAGTTCGAACGTGCGTCTGACAGCGATGAGAGACAGACGCATATCAGGTTATTCCTTTAAAAACTATTCATATTCTCCGTGCGCTCTTAAACAGTTTGAGGAGGATCTGTCTATGATGTTCCCTCATACGATATACGAATTTTGTGAAGTTTATGTGAATAGAATTTCGATCGTTCGATAGATATAGTTTCCAAGTGGGGATGCAAACAATCTAAAAAAATATAAAAATTAAAAGATTTTAAAATAAACAAAGAGAACCACGTTCGATCAAAACGGATCTTAGTGCCTAATAATACTTTTTTTTTTACGTGAAATTTTGGCAATTTCCAGTTTATGCAAATTGCGCGCTGATTATTTATCGATTTTGAAACACAGTCCTAAACTAAAACTGAAGTGCATGATATCATAAATTAAATTGACAGGTAATTAAAAGATTTTAATTATAATGATTGACAAGCATAGTACATTATACGCAGATCTGATTGAAGTTATTAAATTTTATTATTGCTTCCTCTCTCTCTCTGACAATTAACTTGATCTCTTTGCATTCCTTTATGAAGTAAATAAATAAAAAATAAATCGTATTATGGCACTTGTCTCTTGCATTTTACTTTATCTTCTTTTAATTTTTTTTTTGTATCTGATCAGTGTTTATAACAATAAAGATTATTAATATTATTCATTATTATTATTTTTTATAAAACTGATTTATTATAATATTAATTATAATGATTAATTATAAGCTGATAGTAGATCGTAAGAGTGAATTATTCGTCACGCGTAAAATTTGCGTGAAATTTTCTACACGAGATTAGTAAATGTTTCAATATCATTCATAACTTACGTCGCGTTGAGTTCGCCTTGAAATAATTTACTTGCACGCTCGATGATCCGCTTTGACGACATCGTAGTGACGTTATTCGCCGTCCAAATTCGCACGCGACAGACGGATTGAAATCGAGGCCAGCGCGAAAATTACATCGGGGCTATATTCGCGGCCCGTGCACGAAAATGCTCTTTTCCGTCATGTCGTACGGATGGGAAATGAATTGGTTAAGATTAGCCACAAGTTGAAGATGAATAATGAAGCTTCGTCTGGCACGTCGACCTGATCGTCAGTTGAAATGAGTCAGACGAAAGTATATGTCGTATCATCGAAATAAAAGAATAATTATCTTTCTAATTGCTATAAAGTTAAAATGAATTTCATTTTTTTTTTATATTTGGAGGAATATATCTTTCTACAATTAATTTAAAAAGAATATTAAATATTAACTCTTTTGGTAAGGATGAAGATGAGGAAATCGTTCCCTAATGATCTTAACATATATTGTCGAAGTCATAACTGAATGATCTTGAAGAAATTTTAACGATCGTCGATCGTTACTCATTAAAAAGTTATTAATTAAAATAAGTTTTACAAATGGGTGTAATTTTTTCAATTTTGCAATTGTTTGTTGTGAGGTTCACCCCATCTCCCCTCCTGTTTAGGAATGTCCGACTTTTCACACGAAACGAAATCTACTTAAAAGTAATATATTTTTCGGAATTAATTTTGATAATGAGTTAACAACGGTTAAAATCTTTACTCAGGACTTTGACAACATATATCAAGATCAATTCATTGGGGAAGGATCCCTTCATCTCCATTTTGTCATTTTTTTTCTCTCGAATGATTAACTTTTAATCTCTTCTTGCCGGTAGAAATTTATTTTTACGTTAAAGCTCATAAAGATTGACAAAAATTAAATGACATCCTAATTATTCTATACTCGAGCAATACATTTCAATTATAGTATTACATTTCTTTTGTATTTTACATGCAGTACATTTAGTAATTATAGTATTTCTTCTGTTTTTTTCGTTTTTTTTTTATTATTTTCGTGTTTTGATAAAAACTTTATTTTTAGCTGACTTTGAATTAATATAAATATTAAGAGAGCCTTTACAGATGCATTCAAAAGGGGACACAACGGCGTCTTTTAGCGAAACCAACAGCGAGTGACGAGCAATTTTGAATAATTGAAATTAGAATTTCATACCGCAATTTCGTCCATATGACCTGCCAAAAACTCGGCCGCGACGCGCGTGAAATTTTAATTTTAATTAGTTGACGGTACGATATTGCACGCAGGATCAGATCCAGGACAGTCTATACGTTTCCAGGTGATATGCGCCAATTCTGGCACGTATATTATTTCTCTATAAATCCGTTATGCAAATTCATTGGTTTTGCGGAGAATGAATGATCAATAACAATCTGTGAGCTTTAATTGTGTAATACATTTTGTGGAAATTGGGTTATGAATTAAAGAGACAGTAATAAATATAATAATAATTCATGAATACAATTTGTAAATACGATCATTATTTATATACAGAAAATAGAGAAGGATAAATATAGACACTTATTAACGAGCATTGTTTTAGATTTACATAAATTACTGATATGACGAAGCGAAAGAAAGAGATAATTTAATTTCATTATTTATGTTTAATCCTCTATGATTTACTCACGAATATATTTACAATAATCGTGCAAAATACTAAAATTATAATCTCATAATTCATATGATAATAAACTCTCATTTAATTTCTATAAACAGTCATTACCGACACTTATCTCCAATTAACTAAACGTGACATTAAAATTATCTTGCTGTATTTACAATTACAGTGAGCTGAAACCTTTTTTTTTTGCTTATATTTTTGATAGTAAAAATGATATAAAAATAATTTAAATAATAATATTTAATTTAACTGTAACCATTTATATATTTTTATAGAAATTGTAGAAATAAATGATTTTATGTTTTACGCAAAGCGAATTTATTCCTGCTTATTCTGTTTGTGACAGGCTCGCGCATATAATAATTTTAGAATTAATATCTTGCGATTGTGAATTGCGGCGATTTTTCGTCGCGTGGAGGCAGCTAATGACGTCCATCGACTCGGCCACGTAGAAGCTGCATTAAATCAATATTTTCCAGTCGACGATACAATGCCGTTGACATACAATGGGGAATGCAACAAGTATGCGTCGAGGCAAAGTACGCGCATTTAAATTACCTGATTAATTAATTGCTACAGTTTTGCTCTCGAGCATTACACCGCGATGCCGTCAATGATCGGTGAAATCAGCACATTTTTCCTAAAATTTTTTCATTAAAAATTGATAGGGCCATTTAGTAGTAAATTAATAATTGGCTAGCAGCAACTTGAAAAATGTTTTCAATTTTTCAATGGCGATATTACTTAACAGATAAAATAATCTTAGAGGAATAACCGGATATGCAGGATATTTTAAATTTATTATTTTTCTTTTGTTTGAGATATTCTTTAATTTGTTTGAATTTTTCTTACTGTTAACAAAGTTACATCGTGATGATCTTGTAAGATAAAATTAAGCTAATAATTTATAAACACAACCTCTAAAATAAGTATACTGCTTTTCAGTTGGCACTATTCTGCGGAATTGGAGAAAACAATCGCGATATTGCACGAAAAGGTTTTCTTTTTATGGACCAGTCGCGTTCAATATTGGAAATTATCGCGTGATTCGGGTTATTGTGGATTGGATATAAAATGTTCAATACTACATCTGATACGATATTGTCCATTTTTACGAAGTACTTTGTGAACCTTGAATGCGCTATTTCTACATGGAAAGAATGATTTTGCTGAAATATCTAAAAATTTAAGTAGATATAGAGATCTGAAAATATAATTTTGTTAAATCATAAAAATAATTATGTTGGAAATTCAAGCATGATGCTGTAAAAATTTTGACATTCTAGAAACCAGTTTGAACGTTCTATACATATAGTCATTTAAATAGTTTAATAAAATTTATTTTTAGATCATCATTTATAAATAAATTTTTTAATATTTTAGCAAAACCGTTCTTTTTGTGATTTTTTACACAAATTCAGAAAACTTTATACGTATGATTTATACTTTGTATGTCTGAAACGGCATAGTTTCAAAGATACATAGTGTTAACATAAGTTGAACGAAAAATTTCATTTTTTTTTATTTTGAAAATCACTTATTTTGATGAAATTTTAAATATTATATATTTAAAGTTTTCTCTCTTCTTAAACTCTTCAAGTGGAAGATGATGTAGCCACTTTAACTTTGCAATCGGCAGGCTATGTGTTGGTTAAGAATTCTAATTTCTCAGTATTATTATATGATTTTAGTACATTCAACAAACGACAAAAATTGCTAAATGTTTCTGTTATGAACCATTAACATGTAACAGTGACTTTTCATTGAATAATTCAGAAAAGGATATCTAAATATAGGATAGTAAATATAATATAAGTTAAGTTCAAATCATAAAATCATTCATCCAATATAGATTTTCTGGTAAATCAAATTTATATGTTAATTCAATGAATAAAAGTTACTAAAATTCTAGTTTGTTTATAAAATAAAGATATTATCTCATGTTTATTTGAAAAAAAATGCAGATGGTTCATCCAATCATCAGTGTTTATATTGTATATAACACAAAAAATACACAAATCAAAGATGTTGAAATATGTTGTTTTGTGATGTTTTGTGTGATCTAAGCGCATTATTTTATATTTAATTATTTAAAATTAAAGTATATTTATTTTTATATTTAATAATTTGTGTATATAAATATATTTACTTATTTATATATATTAAAAAATAGATTTTTTTATTTACATTTTCTGTACTCCACGCTTGACTTTCAGTCGCAAATTTGATGGCCGAATTCTATGGTGAGCGGCGAATTTACGAGACGGGAAGAAACGTAAATCGAAATATTCTCAATGGTTAGGAAGAAAGGCTGGACCTTTTTCTCTCGAATCACAAAGCAGGACGGCTGATGAGCTTCTCCTCCGATCAAATTCGGGCACACAGATTGCTGATATTTACCGTATCATCGATACGGCTGTTCTAACAAAAAATTCGCCTCATCGCTAGCCGGGCATCGAGGAATGTGAGTGACATACGTATAACAAATGACATCCATTTTTCATCAAGATTTTGTGCGATATTAATCGACTTTATCGCTTTTAAGCTTGTTGTGCCTATCTATCTAGCGATTTCCATTTTGAACGTGTCGAACTTTCTAAGCAGAGATTTCAGTTTTTTAGTTTTGGATTTTGGATAATCAAATTCAAATTTTTAAAAATATTTGTTAAATTTTGTATACTTTTTCTCATAATTGTTTAATACATTTATAAATATAAACAGTATTGAAAAAGTTATTTTTTAAAAGTAACTTGTTACCGTTATTTGTTACGTTATTGGGATCAAAGAAGTAATGATTAATGTTATCGTTATTTAAAACATAACGATGCCGATTAGTTACAATTTTCATTTCATTTTTATCGAATTTCAATAACCTTTTTTTATGTAGAAAAGTCTATTTGTCTATGTCACTAATTGAGTTTGTTTCGAGATTTATGATTAATCGTAACATGATCAAAATTGTCAAAAACATAACGCTTTCTTCTTTTAAAACTTTCGTATACATTCTATGTACATGTATCTTTTGTGTACAAACGATAAAAGTAATGATTATATTCGTTGTTGTTACGCAGAAAATGGAAGTGCGTTAAAATTACCATTACTAATAAAAAGAAACATTACTCAAAAATCATTTTTGTTTATTACTAAAAAAATAACAACTAATAAATTAAGCTAATGGAAATTAATATGATACAAAATATGTAAATTATTTATTTAAAAAAAAATTATTTAATAGCTGTAAGATGACATTACAATACAAAATCAACATTTCGATTAAACTTTTTAATCATGTTTAACGAGAGAAAGCGTACATATCCTTATACCTTTTGTCTTTATCTATTATTTGTTGTTTTTAATTATGAAAATCTTATCCCTAAATTTATTTACAAAAAAAATTTATAATTTATATAATTTTATAATTTATAAAGACAAGTAACTGTAACGGTAAATAGCGTTGCAATTAATGTGTTACTTCCCAATCCTGAATATAAAAAATAACAACACGTTTAAAATTCTTTATAGCTTTAAAGAAATATTATTTTTATAATATAACGGAAAATATAGATGGAATATTTTTACACTTATTGTTAGCAGCCGACAGACCATTAAATGGTCGCAGGCAACAAACGCTTGTATCACTAGTTGTGAGAGAAAAATATATAAAATTTTAATTAATGTTGTTTGAATAGTACTAGCAGAATATTTATTAAATGTAAACATATATTTATTTGAAAACTATTTATTTGATGTAATTATAATTTTTTTATTTAATACAAATTTATTTACTGTAAGTTAGTATTATTCAAACAATATTTATTAAAATTTAATACTTTTTTCTCAATATAAAAAAACATTTATGAAATTATATAATAAAATCTTATATAATAAAATTTGTGATCTGTAATTATATGAATATATTTATAAAAATAAATGTAAAATAAATGTAGAATATTTATCTTTTATAAAATATTGATAACCATTTGCGCAGATAATTTTAGTATTTTAACAAAACAGTAACGATACAGCAAATCATCTTAGTGGCAGATATACAAAATTTGAAAAGAAATTATTCAATATAATTAATAAAATATATTACAGTAGTATTAAAACATCCAGAAATATAAGTGAAAGAATCAAATTAATTCATACACATGTTAATAAAAATGTACAATCCTAAATTATAATGTAGATATATATATATTATTAGGTGTTGGAATTAATTCGTAGCGTTTTTAATGAAAGAATGTTATTTATTTCACATGAGCATTAAAAAATACATTAATGAAAGTACTTCCCATCACTTGTAAAACGCTACGAATTAATTCCAACACCTAATATATATATATATATATAATATATATATATATATATTGCAACATATTACACATTCAGCATGACGATTTAAAAAAAAAAAATGAATTAAATATTTTTTTTAATAATTAAAAAATATTTATTTTTTAAATTGCATTTTCCTAATTTCTATTATAACAAATATTATTTAGAAACGTTATTCTGTAATAAAATCGTTGAGTTCTTGCAAATCTTCTTAATGCAATTATTGCAAAAAATTTCGTCAAATTATGATGTTATTATTGTACACGGTTTTCACAATTTGCCTATCGGGAAAATATTCGTGTACCAGCGAGAACGTCGTCGAATAAAATGTCGCGACGTTTTTGGCTCGTGCAAGGGAACGACACTATTCGAGCGATTACGAGGAAAGTGCGTACTCCACGTCTTGGGAATGATAACGGGTGCACTTTCTTCGTACCGGCGTGACGGCATATCTTTAAAATTTCTCTGCCGTTGTATGTTCGTGGCCCGCGAATCGTCTCGCTGGAGCATGTCGCTCGTTCATCGCGGATGACACCACGACTCGGTACTTCTCGCTTGCGCTCGTTTAAGGACCGCGTCCACGAGAGAGGACCGACAGAGGAACGAAAGAGCGATATATATACTTCCATCCTCTCCCCTTATCCTTGGTAGATAGATACGTGCTCGTACATTAGAAGCACGATGTCCTCACGTCCGCGGTATTTCCCGTCCCACGCACGTTTCGACGATACGGATCGCCCTGGCCAGCGCCGGCCCTTTCTCGGCTCGTGCCTTCGAGCATATTTCATTGCGACCTGCAAACATATATGTATTCCTATTTCTGTATCTGAGAGCCGCGTTACCGCCTTCAACAGCGTAAATAGCGTTATTGTTTCCCGAAGAAGACGTTTTGCATCCGATGTCCCGAAAACACGAATGACTTCTTTATTTATTGATCCGACTATTTGGATCATTAGAAAATTTCGATTTTTTTCTCAATGGAATCGAACTCGTTTATCAGACTGTCAGCCTTTTCGCAGATTATTAATATTAATATGATGGAATTTGAGATGAGACTGGAAATAGTCCGGACGATAATTGTTATTTACAGGTATATTTCGATGACTAACAAGATTCACAAATAAACATACTAAGAAGTATTATTTGCGACTGTCTAATTTCAGCTTGGCGCTGCTTTTTAACTTTTAGAGCGTGGGAATTTCCTTGAGTAAGATTTGTTATAATTCATTTTTTATTGTATGCTTTATTTTAAAACACTCTTTCAGCGCTGGTATACTGGCTTTTTCGTCATCTAAAGATTAAAGATGTATTATATGTATTTTTTGACAAAATGAAAAAAATGCAAAGAAAAATTTTCTGCATTGCATTGTTAGATAATAAAGTAACAATGGAACCTAATCTTTTCAATTAAATAATATTTTGTTATTTTTTATTTCCATGTATATCAAAATGTAAATCAATCCATTTCTGTAGTTATTTTCAAAGTAAATAATGTCCATATTAACATACAATAAACTGAATTAAATTTAATACATTTTTTTTTAATTGAATTGTTTAACTTTATTTTAGCTAAACTAACTGCCTCTTAAATAGAAACAGTGATGACTTAAAAATGATTAAAAATAATTTATAACAAATTCGATTGAATGCACTCAGTAAACACTGGTGCAGATTAAAGCTGTCTTCAATTGGCATGGAAATATATATTTAATATAAATATAAAAAAAAACAGATATTAAACTATGCGTGCGTGCTTGCGTTGCGTGTGTGTATGTGTGTGTGTATATAAAATTACAATATGATTTTGTATTACTAATTATACTTACATCTTTTTGTTTTCTTAATCACTTCGTGTACATATAAGTCAGATATATCATATCAATGACAGAAGCTAACAAGAAAGCTGTGACTGGAAACCATGTTGCATAACATCATTACTAACGACAATCTTAGCTTGAAATATAGCGCACTTGACGAATAATTAATCTCTTTGCATTGTTACGTAACACAAAACAATTTTACGATTGTATGTGACGAATCAACTTTCTTATCCAGGTAGCGTCTATTGATTCATACACGTTTCCTAAACGTATCTAATGTTTTACAAACGTTTAAGGAACGGGCGCGCGCTGGTCCAGAACCTGGATCAAAAATTATTTTAATAAAAAGTAGACATGTTTTTAAAATATAAAGGTAAAATGAGAAAATATTCATTTAAGTTACAAAATTATATTATTAAGTCTCCTCAGCAATGTGGAGCCTTTAAAGGCGACATTGATATTTTGTAAATTCTGGTAAATAAATTTAAAACTATTATACTAAAAAACAAGTAAAATATAATCTAAGTTCTATGATGGTAGAAACTTGTTGTTAAAGCTTTAACAAATATACTATTAGGTGTTGGAATTAATTCGTAGCGTTTTTTAATGAAAGAATGTTATTTATTTCACATGAGCATTAAAAAATACATTAATGAAAGTACTTCCCATCACTTGTAAAACGCTACGAATTAATTCCAACACCTAATAGAATTTTTTATATAATCTGAAACAATAAAATATTGATGGTAAAAACTTATTAAAGCTTTAACAAATATACTAGAATTTTTTATATAATCTGAAACAATAAAATATTTCACAATATCTTTGATAAGGAGCTTAGAGCAATAGTCTAACAGACGTTTAAACTAGTGTTTTTTAGCAACTTTTATTTTATCATTATTATTTTTCGAACATTGAAAATGACTTAGTTTAAGGTTAAAACGTCTGTCATGTAATTTAAGATTTATTAAAATTAGCAACTAAAAACTAGCTATTGCTCCAAATCCCTTATCAAAGATATTTGTGAATTTAATTAATTGAGCGTTAATACAATTTGTTTGAATAAAGTATTTGCTCATTTCGCGAATCTTTATTGCTGACAGAAGATTTAAAATTCCATGTTGCCAACGCAGAGTTAAATATAAAAGTAGGAAGGCTAAATATAAATATTGACTTTATTGAACTGTTTTTCATATGCATATATAACATTTATTTTTCTACGGGAAATATAAATTTCTAATTTGCAGCTTTTTGCACACAAAGGCTATATACCTCCTTAAAACCTACAAATTACGTTCTCATATGCGTAGATAGACATGCTTGTTCAGTCTTTCTAAAAATTCTCAAATATATTCGTGATCCTACAATATAGCTCACATATTGAACATTACAATGTAATCTGACCGCGCAGAGCAGTTAATTAAAAGCTATCATTACGTGATTATTAATATTAGTTATATTAATTTATATACAATAAGTCAACCTCCAAGTTGCGCAGGAAACATGTTTTATGTAAAACATTGATGCTATTTGCGTTGAGCAATTATCATTTTATAGTAGGAGTATTATTCAATCGTTTCGTCAATTTAATTTCGTCAATTTAATTTCTCTTAACGATGGATATATCGGACTCAATTATATTCTTTACATCAAATTGTAAATTTGAATTATTGTTATTAAAATAAACTTACAATTAGTACTTATTTATTTTTTTATATTGTTAAATTCATAATGTCAAATTACAGTTATTTGACAGTACTAATTTGAGTTATTTTTAATCATTTCTATAGATCGCCGTTGCTGCTACTCAATATGTCGTTAATTTAACTAAAACAATGAAGTTAAACAATTGAACTAAAAAAAAAATGTATTATAAATTTGACTTAAATTTAATTTATTATTTAATAAGTACATACATTAATATGAACGTTATTTACTTTGAAACTAACTACAGAAATAGATTAATTTTTTTACAAATTTGAAAGATAAAAATCATAAAAAAATGTTATTTAATTCAAGGAATTAGGTTGTCATTATTCCTTTGATATCTAACATATACGAGTATTTTTGTTATTTTTTTCTCTGAAATTAATTAATGCTTTTTCCTTTATATAAATTAAATCCTAACAGACTCAGTGTTAGTAATCGTGTTACAAATTGTAATGTCATCATTCGGAAAGTTAATTCTATTAATTGTGAGATAAAAATTATTTTTTTTTGTATGCAGCATATATCATTGGTATCACCTTCTGTAAAATATTTTGCCGATTTATTTTAGCTCTCCTCAGTTAAATCCGATTGTTCATACACGAGATAATCATGCAAATCGACAACCACTCGTTCTATCAACTTTATCGACGCTGTGACGAAATCGCGTTAATTCGGAGCCCAAACTTGTGGTTTTGCATCGTTTTGCGATTAGAATTTAAATATTTACGTCCCGCCAGCGCGTCTGTCATAGACGATTACACGGCGCGAGGTGTTTGTGTCGCAGCGGTGTAAAATGAACCTTTCGCCACGAGGAAGAAATGGAAAGAGAAAAAGGGAGATTCTACGACATAAATACGACGTAAAGCATGCAAATAAAGTCGTCTCAAATAAAGTCGTCGCGAATAAAGAATACGCCGGAGGCTTCTCTCAAGTCTTTTGTGTAACGAACGAGAGCCACAACCGTCGATATCTCGAGCATTCGTTACGCTCCTATCTTTTCCGCGAGTGGCGTGTCCTTTTTGCGGCAACAAATTGAATAATATCCAATGTCGACTTAAATTGTATATACGAGCACGTGTAAGTACATTTAAAATAATACGTAACGCACGTTGCTGGCGTATAACGAACGACGTTCTGTGTCGAGGATAGAGATATTACGTCAGCCCTGGTGATAAACTACGCAGTGAATTTTAATATGAAGATATCGTGAAGGATGCGAGATATACGCTATTTTAAGAGGCCGATAGTTACTCGCTGCGATATATTTTAAGCGTTGTTCTTCTTCATAAAACAGCTGTTAAACTGCCATTCCGCTGCTATTACGATTAAATTCACTGTTTGATTTGCAGATTTTTCCTCGACCACATATTCGTATCGTTATCATGCTTATCGCCGGATCGGATAAAATTAAATTGCATCAGATAGAAAAGAATCAATCGAGGTTGATCACCGATCGTTTTACGCGACCTCCAATTTACCGCTTGGGATTCCATGTGAAATTTAGGGATGTACAATATTTACATTAAAACTGAAATAAAATAAATAAACTATAAAAATGTATCGTTAAATAGGATAATGTTAATATCATATAATATATCTCTTATATATGTATATTATACATATTTTCAAAATAAAAAATTATAATAATTATGAAAAGTTATTAAAAAATTGCAAATTATTATAGATCGTATTTGAAAAGAATACAAAAAATTTAGCGGTGGTTTAGAATCTGGATTAAAAATTATTTTAATAAAAAATAAAAGTGTGCTCGAATGTAATTAAAAAATAATGACAAATATCTTAATCTTTTCACATAAGTTTTTTAAGCGTTCAAGATGATTTTTTAGGATTTTATTATTATGCAGAGATTGATTGTTCTGTAAATAAACAAAATTTACTTATTTATTTGTTTCTTTACAGACCTACTCTCTGCAATAAGAAGCTTTGCTTAAATCATCTTAAACACTTAAAGTTTTTATTTAAAAAAATTGGAATTTCTGTTGTTTAAAATAACGTAATTCTTAATAACAACACATTCATAACTTAAAACTTAAAATAAAGTAAATAAACTATAAAAAAATTAAAATCGTTAAATAAAATAATGTTAATATCACATAACTCTTATATACATGTTTATAATTTATATTTAATGTATAAGCATTAATATGTAAACATTAATTTCCTATTTTAATTTACTTAGGGATTATACGGGTGATACATCCTTAAATTCATCGTCAATTTATACCAATCTGCAGATCCCCAGTATGCATTCCCGTCGTTATCGCACTTATCGCTGAATCGGTTAAAATTGAATTGCAGTAGATAGAGAAAGATCGCCCGTGCTTGATCACCAACCGTTTTACGCGACCTCCGATTCACCGCTATCCGCGGGATTCCGTGCGAAGTTTAAATTGATATTGCCTGCACGATGCATGAACACGGCATTGTTTTTCTTAATATTAATCTCGCGCGCTGCGGCATCGCACAAGTTCAACCGTTCCGCGACCGCAGAATTATGTCCGTGCAGTTCAACGGGGCGCGCAAACCGGTCGGTCAGTAAACGCAGTTATAGACTCATGACGATGTTTCCTCTCGCACTATTCCATTTCTAAAGTAGCACTATGGACAAATAAACGATCACCATACCGTTTTCAATATCGATACTTACAAAACTATCGCAAGTCGAAAGAACGGAGCTGCTAGCTTTTATGTTAGTAAAAGATACTAAGAGACAGACTCTATAAGGTCTGTTTTCTGTAATTGAAACTAGTATACATTTTCCCCATACAGAGGACAGAATTTCTAAAAACATTCTATGAACGAATTCTAAAAATGTATTTCTAAAAATGTACAAATATTCATAGAACGTTCATAGACGTTTTATAGATGTTGTGTGTTATCTGAATTGAAATTTAAAGTGAGATGGATATACGTTTGATATTTGGCGAAAACGGGAAAAAGAGTGTTCTAATGCAGGAATAAAAACAGATCTATAAATTTCACTTATCCTTGGAACTGAAATATTCTTTTCTCACGTTTATGTTCGCAGAAAGAAACGTACGGTGAGAAGAATCATTTACGCCGATCTTGTACTCCGAAACTCCTTTCTAGCGGTTTGTCTCGGAATCGATTGTTGTATCGATCTTTTTTTGCAGTAAAATCCACTCCGGTCCCTCCATCGTGATTTATTATAAAGTAAATATATATATATCTAAGCGGCACATACTCGGTGGCTGCCCACGCAGTAGAATATGCATGTGCAACATGTACCTAAATGGGAAGTGTACTTAGGACATCAGAATCTGTCGTGTAACGACGGGAAGGAAGAAGAAGGATGAACAGAACGAGCGAGAGAAACGGAAATGGTTTTAAGGTCTTTATCGTCGGCGTTTAATGACTTCGTGGAATGTGCATGAGGTTTATCTAGGGATCTTTATATTGCTTCTTTCCGTTCTCTAACGTCGGGCGTAACACTAGGTTAAGAGATTATTGAACGAATCCGCCCCTTGAAGTTACGGAATATCTCGCAGATTAAGTTCTATCCCTTAGTTTAGCCTTTGGCAAGCCATGACGTATAACGCGATAGAATCCATCCGTTGAAGAAGAGATTTAACGTAGATGAAGAAGGTGGACGGTTCTTTGAGTAAAATCAAAAGAAAATTGGTGCTTTTAATTTCTTTATAAGAAGAAATATTTTATAATTTATACCATATTTTATTTTATGAAAGGAAGTATCTACATTTTAATAATGTATTTATTAATTTAAGACTAATCACACTTTAATAAATTAATTAAGAGAAATAATCCTATTTTTAGTTAAAACGGATCTTAATGCTTAAATATTTCAGTGTGAATTATATATAAAGTAGCGCTTCAAACTTTTGTCACAATAATTAACACTCTAGAGTTTGTTTCTTTTTTTAAATTACGTTATTATGTATATTTATTAGCAAGTTTGTCATCATTTTGATGTCAAAATATATCGTCTTTAATATCATATCTTATAATTAATTTCATAAGTGAAATTATCACGATTTATTTATTCTATGTTATATATGTATACTTATAAAACAAGGAATAAACATTGATATTTTCAATTATTGATCGAGGGATTAATTGTACAATAAGATAAATTATATTTTGATTTTTTCTTTAATATTTGCTATTCTATAGAAATTGTCTTTGTTCAATAATGTTTTTTGTTCAGTAATTTAGTTTCAAGTTTATATAGTAGACGCGGTGTTACGTTTTTAATCGCAATGTTATAATTATTTTAATTTGCCTCCTGGTTAAGAGCGTATTTGAAACAATAAAACCCATTCTACTGGTTTATACGTCGGATCTCCGTAATAGCGAAATGCTCCCATTTTCGCATTAATTCATACAACATCGTAAACGCGTCATTAAATACGCGACGCGTAAAAGCATCGGGCAGCGTGCAAGAAAATATTTATCGTATCCGTGATCATAAAGGACGTTGCGTCGGCTTCGCGGTGGCGAAATTACGAGTTCTTTAAGGTAAATTACAGCCTTAAAAGGCACGTCATTTTGCAGCATCTCACGATATTACAAAAACCATAGCGATATATAAGCCATAATATATTGCTATAGTACATTGCATTATCCTATAAAACTGTGTCTTTAACGGTAGAAAGTGAACGAAAATTTCATTCTTTTAATTAAACGAATTAATTGGCGTGTAAAGTATTAAAAACAAGCATTAAAACGACTCCTTATAGATTATTTATTAAAAAGGTGTTCAAATTTGCCTATCGAAAATTTATTAGAATAGATTAATTATTGAATTTATTATATTAATTATATTAAATAATTATTAATTATTTAAAAATGTAAACTAAAGTATCATCATACAGAAATTATACACAGAATTTTTATTATGTAAAATATTATGCAAAAATGTCTAATTATAATAATAATAATGCATATTTTTGTACGTAATACAATTTTTATTTTAACCTTGTATAATTTTATCTCTAACATTTCGCTAATTATTAAAAATATCGTAATTCATGTTATAAAAATAAATAGACTCAAATGGATTTAATGAATACGCACACATACATGACTTTTCATTTATATTGTATATTTTGTGTGTGTGTGTGTGTGTGTGTGTGTGTGTGTATGTGTGTGTATGTGTGTATAATTATCGACATGGAGCTTTTTAAAGAATTCTGTGTCTAGCTCTATTAGAGATGCGAACTTTAATTTGTAAGCTAGCCCCGGAAGTAGCAACGCCGAACGTCCGATTGATGTAACAGTCGATTTACTTATCTTTAGCAGTTTACTTATTGCGGTGCTGTGAACTTTCATTCGTGCTGCGACAGAAAGTCAAGCAGTGTGCAATCAGTTTACTCTTCGATAACACAACGCGTCCAAGAGTAATTCTTTTTGTATTTGGAAACGACTCTCGAACACTGCACTCATCGCGCAATTATCGCTATTTGAATTCATCGAATTTATAATGTCGTTTTGTTGTCACTTTCATGGATCTGATCTCGCGATTCGCGCTGTCGTGGTCGCGCAAAATAAATATATTGATTGCACGGGCGTTTAATTGGCGAATAAATACGTAGCGTGTTTTATTGAAAAACCGCAGCTCTTTGCGAAAATCTCAAACGTTTGGAAATTTGTAAACACTATAATGCAATGCTGTTTATAGGGTGATCCATAAATACGCAGACATGATTGACGTAAAAATCTTTCAGTAATTTGAGGACTTTTTTTTCAATGCGAATATCGATGACCTTTCAATCATAATTGTAAAATTGTATTCAATCAATTAAAATACAGATTTTTTTATGATTTAATCTCCAGCATGTAACACACACAAACCATTGTTCAATACTCTGATATTTTTGTACAAATTCTATTTCAATTTAGATTTTAATTTGGAAGTGAGTTCTCGAGATATTAATGTTGAGTATCGAAGTATCGAAAAAAATGTTGGCATCCAATCAAATTTCTGTTAAGCATAGACACTAAATTGATCAAAGTTTTTCATGCGTGTGCATGAATTTGTGGCTACATTGCACCGCAACTACTTTGACCGAGATCAATTAATTTATTTCCCCGACTAAACGTCAATTGGATTAATTCGTGCGACTAAAACTTGCACGGTTTTTGATACGACGGACAATTGAATATTACATGTGATTTTAATTTTTAATATAATATCGAAATGATATATTGACATTACGCATAATTTAATACAATATTTATCACTACATAAAAACACTTGAAGTTTATATCAAATGATTATAAAAATATAAATTTTATATAATTAATAAAATAGAAAAGAGTTGTAAAACTATATATAGAGTACGATATATATAATTAAAAAGACATTACAATTTATTTAAGCAAAAGGACATTTGATAAACATCTGTAAAGAATTACATATTTGTAAAAATTATATTTCAAAGATACCACGTCTCTGTTTTTTGCCGAATAAATTCGCGTAATAAATAAATTGTTTTTACGTCATGGAAAAACAGTATTATGTTGTTATACTTCTTTAGCCGACTATTACAGATTTAACGTAGTGGAAATCTAAGTGGTTATTCGTACTTGTTTTTGCAGTTTATCCGCCACCATGCAGAAAAGTCAAGGGTAGTACCAAAAGCGCTGTAAAAGAGCAAGGGTTGGTCCGTATCGTTCTATTTGAGGGATGAACGGAAAGGAAGTTGGCATTACCAATAAAATGGCATGCGAATGTCGCAAATGCATTCAACGGTGTAAAGCGAACGGCGAAATAAGAGGAAAAGATGCAGGGTGTAACGACACGGCGACGACGGCGACGAGGTCGACGAAAGAGAGAGAGAGAGTAATAGTTGAGAGAGGGTGGAGGTGACTTAACAAAAAGACGGGTGGAGAAATGGGTAGAGAAACGAGCGAGGGAAAAAAGGAAAGTCTCGCGAGGTCGTGTAACCGACTAAACAATGGCGATGGAAAATAGGACTCCTGCATCGAGACCCTCGTTCGTATAGAGGTGGAGTGGGACACGGACGAAGGGCAGGAAAACGAGAGGAAACGACTGCATTCATCGTATATCATTGATAGCGAACCCCCGGGCTCGGACTTTCCCGGTGAAATTCAATTATGCGATCCTAAAAAAGCCCGAACACGAGCACGAATGGAGACTGGGCAAATGGTTTCGCGACGTTACCGGTGTTTTCGATTCGGCGAAGGGAGGATCGGAAGAAAATCGACGTCGCCACGCATGTGGCGTACAACGGCATACAATACGAGTCTATTAATTCGAAAACGCTTGCAGACATCGTGAGTACGTACAAGAAAAAGCCCATTTTGTGGTTGAAGGAAAGCGTTCTAATTTAAGTATTAGATTTGTGAAATTTATTTTTTTGTTTTCAGTATAATAGTTCTTTGCAATGTTTTAAAATTATTTATTAGCATTGATTATAAATTGACGATAATTAATTTAATTTATGATGTTATTATTTCAACGTCAGTTCATGATTGCATTCCAAGTCTGATAAACCGAATTGGCGTGCAGTTTAAACAACTGAAAAATGTATGTGAAAATTTACGTGAATATTGTTAAACACCAAGACTTTTAACCGAATTCTTCTTACGCATTTTTGTTTTATAAATGTATAAAAATGTTTCAAGTATTGAATTATTTATTCGGAATATAAAAATAACGTAATAATTTCTTTCTACTAATAATTTTTTTTCTACTTTAGTTTAGTCCGTTCTATACAAAAGCGCTTGACAAAAAATTGCGGGACACCCTGTATACATGTAATTATATACAATATATACAATATAATTATATACAATAATTTATGTTATTGTATATGTAATTATACATCAAATATCAATCGTAAATATAATAATTAATCATGTAAAAATATAATCGCAATTTTTTTTACGCGAAACAAGTATTTATAATGTTCTAATTATTATTTTTCAATTATTTTTTTTATATGAAGAGATTATATAAGAGAAAGAAAACATGCACACGTGTAGATATATTTGATATACACAAGCTGGATTGTTCTAGCTTAAACTTTAGCTCACTGTCTTACTCTCTTACTCTTTTATGCTCTTATTCTTTTACTCTTTTGTTTATCCAATAGATAAGTTATCACATAGTTTATCTGAATATAGTACAATCGGCCCATACACTCGCATAATTATATATTTGCATACTAAAAGAATTGTTTACAGTTACTAAATACAGTTACTAAAATATAACTTAAGCTATATATAAAAAAACTTTAAGTATTAGTCCATTACTATTTAATGTTCAAATATTTCGTTCCATCAATTTAGCAAATAATTCTTCGATTTCTTCTAGTCTTAAACTGTCGTCTCGTTCTACATGCAGATTTTCTTAATTTAATACACATATATCCTCTAATTCATTTTAAGAATGGATGCCACTTCCTTCATAGTTTCGGGAATCTCATCTTGCATTTCTCTTTTACAATAGCAGTAAACCCTGAGATCGCCAAGTGACGCGTTTCTTCCACTTCGTACAATTCGTGAAATATTGAACACGTAAATGTTGGCGCATAATATTCGCAGGCAAATTTTAAAGCGGGTTGAACCACTTCCATCCATTTATTTCTTATGTATAAATGTAGCAAAAGAAGCCTAAGAGATACGTATGTGTTATACTGCATAACTTCGAATCAATTTAAATATATGAGTGTTAAAATAGAGAAAATGGAAAATTGCTCGTTAAGCGATTGGTTGACCGATTGCGAAAATTTCTCATAGTCCAACAATTGAAAAAAATCATGTTATTATAAAAAAAAAATCATCAAATTTCGATCTCAAAAACGATAAAAAAAAATTAATATCACATTATAAGTAACGTCCAATATATGAAATAAAATAAAAAGTAACGAAAAGCGTCTAACGTTCTCGATGGATTCGATTGTACTGACGAGTACATTGACTGGTCAACCAATCGCTTGACGAACAATTTTCCTTTTTCTCTGTTTTAACACTCATCTAATTATGCAACGAAACAGTCGCTTTCTTAATTTTTGAATAATGTATTATACTACGCTAGGTAAAAAAATTTTTTTGTATATTTGAAGAGGATCTAAATATAAGGTCGAAACATGTATGTAATTGTATTCTAGGGTTTTAACTTTTGTACTTTCTACAATTTGATTTAATATTTCTATTTTTAATTATATTTATGTTAAACGAATAATGGAGTTTTATTTTAAGTTTTTTCTGACTCTTATTAGCCTTTTATATTTCGTTGGATTTTGAACATTAAGAATCCTGTTACTTCAAATTTTTTATTCTAATTTAAATATAGATAAATCAATAATATTTATTGATTTTCACATATTTACTCCTCAAGTAGAAGCACACGATTTAGCCATCTTAGCTTTTCAATCGGTGGGCTGCTAATCCGTATACCTTCATATACAGTGTATAAGAATTCTCTTTTTTTAAGATTACTTATAACTTTACATATAAACTTAGTCAACAAAGGTAAAAATTTATTAACAATAAGTGGTTCTATCTCGACTTGATACTATAACTTAGTAATATAATAAATTAAATTAACAAATTAATTATCAATTTAATAATAATACATTTACGTTTTTTTACATTGAAAGTTTATCTATCAAGTTTATATATCAAAGTAAAAATGTTTACCATTGTTTATCATTACGAGTTAAATCCTGTTTATAAATTTATTTTGACAGCTGATGTATCGTAATATCTTGTTATTGAGTATTTGTAACATATAAAAGTGGAAATAATTTGATAATAAAAATATTGCATATAAAGAGAGTGCCTCGTGCTATCATAATTCCTAATTGTCATACTGTCGTGCCTGAGTATGTAAAATATCACCTCTATGATTAATGAATTTTAATTGCTGTTAATTTAAAATTATATATATATATATATATATGTATATAATTTTAAATTAACAGCAATTCACTAATCATAGAGGTGATATTTTACACACTCAGGCACGACAGTATGACAATTAGGAATTATGATAGCACGAAGCACCTTCTTTACATGCAATATTTTTATTACGAAATTATTTCCGCTTTTGTAAGGAATCTATTTATATGTTATTATACAAATACACAATAGCATATTATTACGATACGTCAGCTGTCTGTATATGTATATATATATATATATATATATATATATATATATATATTAGGTGTTGGAATTAATTCGTAGCGTTTTTTAATGAAAGAATGTTATTTATTTCACATGAGCATTAAAAAATACATTAATGAAAGTACTTCCCATCATTTCCCATCTCTTGTAAAACGCTACGAATTAATTCCAACACCTAATATATATTAGGTGTTGGAATTAATTCGTAGCGTTTTACAAGTGATGGGAAGTACTTTCATTAATGTATTTTTTAATGCTCATGTGAAATAAATAACATTCTTTCATTTAAAAACGCTACGAATTAATTCCAACACCTAATATATATATACTTGTATATATATGTATGTACAATATATATTGTATATAATAAAACTATTATAACTTCGACATTTTTTGCATTAAGATTTTCGTCTGAAAATTATTTCAAGAATATGACTTTAAGAGGAAATGTGATAAAAATGAGGTATCTTGGATACATATATGTATATATATGTGTATATGTATATATATATATTCTCATATAAAATATTTACTTCAATATTTTCTGAAATCTATAGTTTTTGAAACATCTTATATTTACTTATAGTCGAATTTGTATGGTATCCTGTAATATTTATATTTATATTCATCACTAAACTGAATAATTATTAATATAGGATATCATATAAATTCGACTATACTATAAGTAAGTATCATTATCTCAATCCTCTTGCTCGTAGCCGAACAATGTCGTTATTCAATTACAATGATGTAATTTCTTCTCTCATATATCTGTAGTGCGCACACTGATTAGTACGTCATATGAGATCTACTGTTTAATGTCGATTCCGAACGACGATTTTTGCTAGAGAAGTTCTCTTTGCAAAGATACTCTCGGTGGTTTGCCATTGCCTGTCGAGAGAAGCTACGAGTGTTCGAAAACTTTTTCGATTCTGCCTGGGATTGAACTCGGGATCTCTGACTTAGCAGTCTCGTGTGCTGCCAGGACTCAGTCTTTCAAATAAATTTATTTAAAATATACATTTTAAATAAAAAAAAATTAAACACTTATTTAGTATTTATTATTTAAAATAACTTCTTTTGATCTATTTCTTGTTTAATATTTCAAATAAGTTTTTGGAATTTATTTTTTTTTTATTTTAAATAAAATTGAAATATTTAAAATTAAAATATTTTTTATTTAAATATTATTTGAAACTTTTATTTAAAATACATATTTGTTACTTTATATTTAAGTAAGTTTCCGAAATCTGTTTTTTATTTAAAATAAGAAATAGCCTTCGAAAATTTATTTAAAATAAAAGACAAGTTACTTTTATATTTTAAATAAAAGTTATTCTATATTTTAAATAAATAAATGCATTTTCGGGTCCTATTTCTTATTTTATATTTTAAATAATTTCTTGTGACCTATTCCTTATTTAACATTTTAAAATAAGTTTTTAGAACCGATTTTATATTTTATATTTTAAATAAGTCGTATCAGTTATTTTACCGAGCACTGCTAAAATCTATAATCGTTCAATATTATATATTCATTACAAATAAGAAACTATGAAACTCTGCTCAAAATAAAAGGAAATTTGTACTAACTATTTCGTCATATCCAGATTTTATTTCTATAAATATAATTGCCGCGAAGGACTATTTCATCAAAGTCGATGAATAAGTCTAAATAGGTATGAACTACCTTAGCAATACCAAATAATTAAGAAATCATAGAAATTGAAAAAATATTCGAATATTTATTCAGAATATATATGTAATAAACATAAGTATATAAGAAACATAATATATTGTAATTCCAAACGTTATGTTGTGTACCTTTCATATTTTTCTAGTATAGAGGGATATTAAAAATGTTATATAATTTGTACGTTATTCTTTTAAAGAGACACGCACAATACTGCAAGTCATAATACACTCAAATATTTAAAGAAATTAGACGGAGATTTGCATGACATTTTTTACTTTTCGAACATGCTACTAAAATCACTATTATCAGATGTTCCACGTTTTATTTTCTTTCAAACAAAGATAAGAAGAGTATACTTTAAAGTACAATTTTTATATCTAATTATGTAATTAAAATATCTGGTATAGCGTATGAATACGGATCTACAAAGCCATTTGAAATCTATTGTGTTAGTCTTTCCAGGTGAATATCAAAAACATTCTGTATCCTACTTAATCAATTTCCAGAGCATAGCACTCCTTCTTTCTTATTACCTTACTTTCTGTCTATGTTTATATATTTCTCTGTGTTTAATCTTCCGCTGGCAGAATGCATATCGGCTGTGACTTTAATGTATTGAACACAATCGAAATGAACTAGAAGCCTATACCGGTCGACGCTGGATCTTTAATGCTTAAATAATTTAATATGAATAATATATATATTGTACTATATACATATGTACATCCATATTTGTAGTCATTCGAACTGTGCGTCGAATTGGTTTTCCGGACTTCTAAACAGAATTACTATAATAAAACTACTATAATAACATCACGAATTAAATTAAATTGACAAACAATTTTTAATAATTTGATGCTTAATAGGCATCATATTATAAAGATATTAATGTGCTGAAAAACTGTAAATAAATTTAAGCATCAAATTATTAAAAAATACAGATCTCCCAGAGGCAAGTCCGTATAAATATTGAAAATATTGTTTATTCTACAAAATTAGATTCTAGAACACAGCATTCCTTCTCTTGCTTATTACCCTATGTTTATATTTCTCCGTATTTATATATATATATATATATATATATATATATATATATATAATAACATATTCGTTTATTTATTAGATTACCGAGTATTCAAATCGGTTGTCATTTTCTAAGTACCGCATATATGCGATTGATTTGGTAAATCAAACTTGGATAATGAAGTTTCACTTATTTAAATTACTATTACTTATTTAATTATTATATAATTACTATATACATATATATATATATATATATATATATATATATAAAATACTCTTATGAGATAGAGGATTGTAAAAATAATAAACTTTAATATTTCTGGCATCCAAACAATACTTTTTGTTTCTTTTTTTATAAAAGATTTTTAAATAATATTTATTTGATATTTTCTTAAAAATATACCTTTTTATATTGAAGCGCTATCCCATTTACCCATTTAAATGTTAAAGACAAAACAATACACAATTTCTGGTTTCATTTTTATTTTAGTAGGTCTAGAAAATTGACTATATGTATATAAAATGATGCATATTGTATAGTTTGTGAATAATTGAAAAATGGTGGAAAAATTGATGAATGCGAAATAGTACAACGTGCGAAACGCATACTTAATCGTCTTTTCTTTTGAACTGTTAAAATTCGGTCACACAGTTGCGGAAGTGTTTCAACAAAATCTAAAATTAAATGAAGTAATTTATTCCAAATAAAGGTGGAAATAATAATAGTAGAAATACATCGTTAAGGATGAAAGTTTAGCTCTTTCGTCCGTTTCTCATTAAAGATAAGTATTATTTATCGATCTCGTTCCATGCAATCATAAATAATTTGAGATGCAATGAAGATCCAATATACGTGCGCTTATTATCGAAAAAAAATTTCTGAATTAGCGAAACTGTATTGTTTTAATAAACGATTCGTAGTAATTTTAATTTGAAAATTATTGAACAAATTAAACTTAATTAGGCATCAAATTTAAATAATTTAAAGTAGGAATTATCGATGAACATTTGTAACAATTTTTCTTTTAATTCTATTAATGAAAAAATTACTTATGCAAACATTATGAGGTAAAATGATATACAATATAATAAGAACCTCAACTCAGAGATTTAAAATTTAAATGTACAAAGGACAATGAGTTAAGTACAAAGTGATTTTTTTTTTAAATCTGAAGTAATATTAATAAACTTTTTCAATTTTACATGCTTCCAGATATTCGAACGATATGAGAATGCACTTATTTATATATAATATCTTTTTCTAAAAAATTAAAAAAAATGTTTACGCATACAAATTTATGTACGCATGTATATCTACATGTTTGAAACTCACTCATTACCATTAAATGAAAATGATTAACGATTCGTAACAATTAGTCCTTGCAGAATGTTATTTGCAGATAAATAAACAGGCATTAGGGTCAATCGGAATAATCGCATAGTGAACTGTATGTGACACTTCGATATTTACGCACCAATAATATTAATAGTCATTATTGTTAGATATTATCTTGAGTATATTAAATTAATATTCATTACGCAACTGAAAAATGTTAATTATATCGCTATTAATCGTATTATAATCTCGTTGGCAATACGTACGGTTAACTAATTAACAGACATTAAATTTTTCGTAAAAATGTAGAACACGAATGGAGAATGATTCGTTTCAGTGTGCAATGCAAAATACGAGCGAGAAGTCTGATCCTCCTGCGGAGGATTAAATTCTTATTATCGGTGTCGCGTGCCAAAGAAAACGAAGATAGAGATTAAGAATATGCGATTTGTGAGAGCAACTGCGTCCTCGCGGGGGTTTTTTCGTGCGTTCAATTCAATACAATATGGTGCACGCGAGTTAAGCAATCTATTCGGCAATGCTTCGAGAGAAACACGCTTGACACGCGATCGGCTCGTTTTGCGTTGTAACTAGATCGGCTCGTTGACTTACTTAAGCTAGACTAAATACGCTCGTGATACTTTGATGGTATTGACATTTCAACAGAAACACAAAGACAATGGGACGAGTTAATTCCAAACGATAATCACTACATTAGTTTAATAGGATTGAATCTTAATTATTTCTTGTGTAAATAAATTAATTTTAGTAATTGTTTATTTAAATTATATAAAAGAATTGATCAAACCATAAAATTAAAGATACATGTACATATATTGAGTATTAAAAATAATTTTTAAAGACTTTTAGCTTAAATAAATGATTGGACCTATCTCGAATTTTATTTTACATAAAATCGTATCGTTTTATTTTAATAAAAATATTGAATGCAATATTGTATAAAGATATAGAACATATATAAGATACACAAAAAGAGAGAACACTTAGCACAAAATAATTTAAATACTAGTAATATAATGATGTAAAAAATGTAAATGTTTTAACTGCATTAAATAAAACGATTATGCGGTCTATCGTAAAAATATCTCATGTAATGGATTTTTTGGAATGTTAGAGAATTTTTATTATTTGACGTGTTAATATTAACGCGGAACGACATAATTCTATAATGCGCTCTGCACAAACCGCAAAATTTTGTTGTAAGAGTGGCGGATTACAAACTGTCGCTCGATGTATATGTTTTTCGTCTCATATAGAATACTTCCGCATACTTGCGCAAAAATTACTGCACTTTTATGCGAGGAGGGAAAATTAACCTTTTTAAGGGAAGTCGACCTTTTACTGTTGCCGCGCGAGTATTATTTCTTTGTGAAACGTCGGTATTCGAAGTAGAAAGCATTTGGCCGATTCCCATGGAGCTTCCATAAGGTTTTCCACTGGCTACACAATACAATAATACGCGATACACGAGACGGTGACACGCGAAACTCTCGAGAGCGAGTGCAGCGAGTAGAAAAGGCTACGTCTGGCGCGTTATATACCTATATAATACATACCTCCGCTTATGTTGGATGTTCTTGATTATATTTACTAATTGTATGCATGTATGTATGTATGTATTTATGTCCATTCACTTTTAATTCGAATAAGAATTTTTTGCATTACTCAAATGATCATTATTTGTAACAATATATTTGTCAATGATGAATAGCTTGATAATTAGATTTTTAGTTAACTCTTAACTGTTGACATGTTAAAGATCATATTGGTGATAATGAGTTTTTTTTTACATTTTTTGGAAGTAACGTTTATTTAAAATTCCTAAAAAGTAATGGGGAAGAAAAATTAATATATTTTATAATAGCTAAAAGACAATTTCAAACTCTGCTGTTTGACATTTTACATGTTATCTCTGTAGCAAAGTTTAGTAAAAATTAATTGAAAACGACGTTATATTATATATTTGATTTATTTAAGAAAACATTATATTATATATTTTAAAAGTATTTAATTTTTAATTATACGAAATATTATACATATATACTTTTTTCTCTATCTGTGTATGAAAGATGATGAAATGAAAGTCTTAGACACTCTGCTTGCTCAGCAGCTGCTATCAAATTCCACATTTCAAGTCTATATACATTTTACGATCTAAATTTTACTTAAAAAATTTGTTTAACTTTTTATGAATGGGTAACTTTATTCATTTACGAGAAATGTGTGTAAAAAGAATGTTCTAAAAAAGATAAAACGAGAGAACTTCACTTTATTTTTGTAACAATCCGGCAGTGCATTATCCGGTATAATTAGGATAATGAATTGTTAATGAATTTAAATTTCCTGTGACATTTTTTACATTCTTCTCTGTAATATTAATTTAAGTTCTGTCCTATTTTTTTCACCTTTATATCCTTTTGCAAATTGTAAACGAACGATTACATAGAATTCTTTCTTTTTCACTGATTCTGATTCTGATTCTCTTCATTTAGCGCTGAAGACATAAATGCGTATACAAAAATATCCCTATACATATCGTTCTTTTACTTCAAAAGTGACACAACTAAAAAACATGATTTTCGAGTTATTATTATGAATGAGTTACATAAATATTAGATCTGTTTTTTTGTCATTACATTGAATTGCATTAAAACTTTTTCTTCTCGCTTTGTCGAACTTCAAGTATAACTATTTCATTTTAAGTACAACAAGTATATATTAATTCAGTTACAAAGAATATATCTATGATCCGATCAATCATCAAAAATAAACTAATTTAATTTAAAAAAAAAATCGTCAAAGCTTATACTCGTCATAACTCAAAAAGGCTCAAGAAAACATCAAAAATAACAATTCAAAAATAATGATTTTTTTAAACTTGTGAAACAAAAGTGATATTTGATTATGTTTTCTTTTTTCTGATATTATTTAATTAGTCAATTTTCTGTCAAATTGAGAAATAATTTTTCCATTTTTCTGCGAAACTTAATTTTTTTTATTATATCACTTTTGAAATAAGGTAGCGATATATGAAACTATTTATAATAGATATATATATATAAGTAAAATCAATGATCAATAAATATGACAGTAATGAATTAATGTCTAATAATTGCATGGTTCGTTTATGATCCGTACGAATTGACTTGTACGAAGAACGATTCTGTTTATCAGGATTCGTTCACGCAGAAATTTCGAGCATCGTACGCATTTGCATAAATACACAGGGATATAACGACGTACATATGTATATATACGCGTGCATAGATTCAAAGCACTCTGTGCGTAGCGCAATCGGCTTGTATTTGGGATCGCCTCGTTGACTTAAACCGATGATGCACGGCTGCCGGCTCCGCGTCGAATATAAATTTCGCGCGGACACTACGTCGAATAAATTTGATCGGGGCGAGATAGTGTCGGCGCGTGAATTTTCCTGCCGGAAACGGAGCGGCCGTCTCTTTAAATGCCCCATCCCCGTTTTTCCGTAACGGCACGTCGTATCTCGATCGTCTCGTGTGTGCAAAAACCAACTGAAGCTCTTCCAAGATATGAATTACTTTCTTCTCCCGCTACATTTCTTGAAATAAATATTATATGAATATATATTATATATTGTATATATAATAACTATATAATACACGATATGAAAAAGTAAAGTACATTTTACCATTATGTGTGTATTTATTTTAGCTGCATTTTAGTTTTAATTTCTTTAGCTTCAATTTTTAGGTTCGGGTTTAAATTCTCAAGCAATATTGTTGATATTTTATCTTTTAATCCGTATATTGTGTCTCTATAATTGATATATAATATAATTTTTATTTACACACACAGAGAGAAGGATTTTGCTGAAGTATTTTGTTAAAATCTAACTAGATACATATTTGTGAAAATATTAGGTGTTGGAATTAATTCGTAGCGTTTTTTAATGAAAGAATGTTATTTATTTCACATGAGCATTAAAAAATACATTAATGAAAGTATTTCCCATCACTTGTAAAACGCTACGAATTAATTCCAACACCTAATAGTTTTGTTTAACATTAAAATAATTACGCAGGAAATTTAAACATGATGAGCAATACTGCAAAAAGTTTTGATATTTTAACAACTAAGCGTCCTCCATAATTATAATTATTTTAATAGCCCGATAAAATTATTTTCAGATCTTATTTAACTAAATTTTTAAATACTTTAACAAAATTGTTCTTCCCATGTAGTTACCCCACATCAATAAAGTTGTTATTATTATTTTGAAATATTTCTATATATTCTCGACTGTAATACGAGTGATCGTTAAATTGGAAATGGTAATGATTTTCTCTCTCTCTCTCTCTCTCTCTCTCTCTCTCTCTCTCTCTCTCTCTCTCTCTCTAATTGCCACATATAACTCACATCTGTCGAAAAGGCAGACGTCACGTCACAGTTTCGAGGTCTTCTTTGAGAGCTTCGCAGATTATGACGACATTTGTTCTCGTCGAGTGTCAAGCTCAATTAGAGACAGAGAGCTCACTGTTATTCGTTGTGTCGTAGGTATCCCGTTATAGTTTCGACAGAATATACTCGTTTCTGTGGGTTTCATAGCGATGCTGATTACTGAATTCGGCTAGGGTCTCTTAAAGCTTACCTACGTCTCTTGACGCAGTTAAATGTTTCCATTACGTTCCGATATACAGTCACGACTTGTCTATGTTGCAAGAGGGTCGAGAGTAAGTCGAGATACCTCTCGGGAGGTAGGTTTAATTAGGGATTATATAAGCAACGAAACGGTACTTTGCTTATGATCATTAATAATTAAAGCGTTTAGTCCCACCGGCCTATTCTCAATGCCTTTCGTTACTCCCTTCGATAAATTCATCAAATAAATCTCTGAGGAAGCATCTCTTCCATTCCAATACATAAAAAAATATAAGATTACAAAATAACAGACACGAAGAATTGATAATGAACGAAAGGTAAAAGTTATATCGTACATTTTAAAATGTAAAGAAATACTTTGATATTATGTTATTTTAGAAAAAAAGAAATGAAATATACAAAAAATATATCCACATTCATACATAAAATATTTCATATTTGTGTTAAAACTGATTCTTGTTAAAATTTTAATGTTAAATTTGTAACGTATTCTAATGTTAATTTAACATAAAGTTTATTTTTCTTTAGCCAAATTTTTGTTGCATAAATTATCTTTTTTTCTCTCTGAAAAAAAAAACCTTTACGAAATTTAGCTAAAAAGAATAGGTATGTAAGCAGAATTATATTATGCGAATATTTTGTCTTAAATTTAATAATATTTAATAATTCTTAGTGTTAAAATAATACAATTTATGAATATAAATTAAATAAATAACATAAAAATGAATTACGTTTTAAAACGTAAATTGCAAGATAAAAGTAAATATATTGTAAAAGTAGAGGAAAAGCTTTTATGAGATATTGAGTTCATTTTGGGTAAATGCTAGAAGTTTATGAGCAGAATTTAAAAAAATAATAGGTCATTTTGAAACGAATTTAATAAACTTTAAGATAATGTTACATAAAATTTAATTTAAATTCTTTTTTTTTTTTAATTAAAAAAATGTAAAAAGTGAGCAAATCGCAAAGTCAAAAAAAATATGCTTCTAATATGAGATGCTCCGAGAAATTGATAGTAAAACGCAAAGTATATTAGTATTGTAAAACACTTTATTTAATGTTTCTTAAATACAAACAAATACAGCCAGGGTGCGCGAAAAATGAGTATGCGGATACATTATACCCAAAACTCGTCAAGGTAGTTGAAATCAAACATCACAGAAATAGGCACTCGATGTTCATTCCGGTTGTCCTTTTATTATTGTACAATAATATTTATACTTTAGCAACGATTTTCATTATGACATGGGAGCATGGATTATTTCATATTAGAAATGCCTTGAATGTCTTATATTACGATTTCTACGCCTTACGATCTTATGATCATCAAATCTAATTTTTATAATTAAACAATTCAACATATCCCGTATTTTTCTATTATGACCTTACTCTATTACTGCATGAAGAATTTATTCCCAAATATTTATTTATTAAATAATAAACAATGTTTAAAGGATAAATGAAACTTGAAGATATCCAAATTCTAAAATCTTTTTTTACAATGACTACAAGCATGATCTAATAATGAATTTTCTACTAAATAGTTTTCAAGAGCAATAAATTTATTGAAACCAATAGATGGCGTCCATTAGTTAGCAGAAACGCCGCTATGTTACATTAGGCACCTGTCTCATAATAGGGGACTTTCCTCTATATGTTAATTTAACATATTATAAATGCTATTTTACTGAAAAAATATATTTCCAGAATTTCTTTCTAAATTGTGTCAAAGTATTATATTTTTTGTGTTACTTTTTACATAATATTTGTTTAATTATTACATAATGTTTTTAACTTTCTAACATTCATCTTGTGTTTAACACAAAAATTTTGGTGGGCAGTTTGGGATACGTAAAATATGTTAAATTTAACACAAATTTTCCAACTATACCTTCTCTACAAATTTAATAATTAAACCTGACAATCTTATAAGAATGCAACTAACATCGGAAAAATGCATCAAAAGACCGAAGTAAATTTCTTTTTTCAGAGAATATCCCTGCAAGCTCCATTTCTGCGACATGTTTGAATTTATTTTTTTATACTTCTTGTGCCAGAATTAGAGAAATTAATCTTCTCGCGTATAGGCGTGTTTCTCTTTTCCGTTGTGGGGAGAAGAAATACGTAAATGAAGCATCCACCCTTCTCGTCTTCCTTTTTCGTGGAGCTTCGCCGGTTGGTCTGGTCGGTCCTTCGCGCACACCCCGTCCGCTCGTGTTTACCTGCTGGTAAAACCATCGACCCGCGTACTCCGACATTCCGTACTCCTCAAGACGTAGACGGGGAGATACTTCAATTTGTCAACCGCACACGAGTGCTTTTTTCCTGAGATCCTGTCGCACTTCGAGAGGGCGAGAACAGCTCCCGCGATAGACACCAACGAAAGCCCTCCCTTTTCTCCCTTTGCACACTCAATGAGTAGTACCCTGCTCCTCCACTGTTTTTACCTTTACTGGTCTACAACTGACTGCAGACAATGCGATGTCGAATATTTGGAAGAGATACAATGACAATTTTTGGATAAGAAACTGTAGAATCAATTGTAACATCGAAAAAAAATGTACAATATCAATTTGAAGATAATAGGACAAAAGCTTTATTTAATCCTAAATGCTAACATACGTTAATTTCATGTGCAAGGGAGATCACTAAGCATTAAACTATGTCTTTTCTTCAGTAGTCAGCAGGGAATTCACACAATTTGCTATGCTAAAAGTTCCATATAACAGATCTCCAAGATTATCCCTAAAGACGTTTAAAAGATGTCTTAAGGACGTTTCCTAGAACGTTCCTTGGATAAAATGTGTTATATGGGGTTTAGAGTGGAAACAAGCTTTTAATTACATATCAATTTGACTCTTTAATAGTCAATATTATAACAGAGAGCGTGATAAATTGATTTCAATTTTAAGCAGTTTTGTATTATTATATATTTTATTAGTAATTATGAGGAGAATCCATACATATTTCAAAATTGAATTTATGGGCTTATTCTTTTTTTAATTTAATAATTAGGTTATTTTTATTTATAAAAAACTAATTATAAATATGTTATTATGAAAGTATGAAATATATAAAAATTTTGTGTTACATTAATTAAGAGTGGCCTATTTTTTAAAGAAAAACTTTTGTATTAATATTATATCACTTACAAGTCGATAACATTAACGAATTAGAGTGAATAATTATTATAAAATCACTAAAGGATGAAATATTTCTATAATTATTAATTCTGTTATTGAAAAATATTCCAATGTCATGACATGTTTTACAATTACCGATAATCCGATTGAGTAATAATGCATTATCGTATAGGAAATACAATATTTTTTTAGTGTGTCGATAGGAGATCGTATGGGAGAATATCATGAAATATATATTCCAATATCCATTATGTGGTTCTTACTGCAAACTCGCATGCAAGAACGCACATCAAGTACTAGATGTAAAGCTTGCATTGCATACAATAATCCGAGATCATGCTGGTTTGTCGGATTGCTGCCCACATTCGTGGTGGTTAAAGCGAATTTACACAATTCATTTTCATTAATATTTAAGATAAATTATATACAATGAGAGATGGATATATATAAATCAAGTATAAGAATAACAATTAATGTTAAAGGACTCCTTAATATTAAACAATATAAAAACTAGGATGTAAGAGGAAGTAGAAGTCAACTCGGTGCGCAAATATAACAATGGAAATGTTTATAAGTCCATTTTTAATATAAAAGTATAAAAAGATACATCGTATAAAATCGATACATGTTTCGACTTACTTCAAGTCATTTTCAATGGTATTAGTATAATTCTAATTCTGCAAGTAGTGCATCAACTATGGTGCTAACCATCCAACATCATAAAGAGGTTTCTTAGCTTCATCCCAGTTTACAAGTCAGAAAAAAACAAGTAATTCTTATAAAGTGAAGCTATAATAAGAATGAGAATGTCAAAAATATATGTGAAATTATTTTTCCTTTGATTCCTACTTCCCCTTACCATCCTGATCTTTATATTGTTAAATCAAGTATATAATATTTTTGAAAGAATTTATCAGACGCGAAAAATCACGAGCAGTAAACAGAGCGGAATAACTTTCTATTTCCATTCACCTGGAATGAACCATCTATCAAAATGAAATTATCTTGCACCGAAATAGTTTTTTAACATAACATCTAAATAATTGTGGATTTGTTCAATTATCGTAATATGAAATGTGTAAAGAAATTATAATCGTACACTAAGAGAAAAAATGATTGCAATTACTGTAATTTAACTATAATTTATAGTCACTTTCGGTACTAATTATATATCTGTTGACAGCTAGAACTATAAATATAGTACTATCACATAATAAGAATAATAATTAATAATATAAAAATGAAGCCTGTAACCATAATCATTTTACCATGCAATTATAATCACAAATATAATAATTAAACTAGAATAATTAACTAGAATAATATATGTACATTTTAATATTTAGATACATCAATTTCTTACACATAACTTTTTTATTTATTAAATATTTGAAATTCGAAATATTCTAAATCTACTATCAGAACTAAAATCCAAGCATATTCAGCTTTACGAGAAAGCATGCAACTAATTGTAGAAAAGCTAATGCCGAATAGGAGGAAATCGAATAATATAAAGTACACGTAGTTCAAATTGAAACTGTATCGCGTTACGGGAAGGGGCATCGAATATTCAACAAAGTCTTGTTTGCACGCGTTACATCCTCGCACCGCACCCGGACATTAACTACAACGCCTTGTAATTCCGATGCGAATTTGCTCGTACCGCGCAACGACCTCCGGAATGCGCTGGATACATTAAATTCCGGAGTTCGCTGGCAGCTGGTTTGCAGAATATCCACAGATCAACTCGTGCTTAGGAACTGGTTAGTTAAGATTTACATTGGAAAACCGCGGGAAGGATACTTCGAGTATCGGAGCATTAGAATCTCTGAGAAAAAATTAACTTACTAAGTAATTGAAATTAATAGTATAATTGTATAATTGCTTTTTAATACACACTTATTAATTACATACAAAACGAGCTACTAACTATTTGTGATCGCTGCAATAAAAAAACTTAATAAAGTGTATTATTTTAATTTTTTATCGTTTTGTCATGTCTTAATAAAATTTAGATTTTTTTCTTAATGTTTTTTCTAAATGTTATTTAATAAAATCAAGTTAATAAATCACAAATTATTTTTTTATTTATTAAGTACTTGAAATTTTGAAATAATCTAAATTTTTTTTAATAATTTAATTTAATTTTTTAATTTTTTAAATAACTATGTGTTTTCTTTACAAATTGATCTAATATTTTGTTCATAAAAGTATTAATAGGATTATCAAAAAGGGAGGAAGTAAATTAAAATGGAATTTGTATGTGTATATATTATATTATACACAACACACACACAACACACACACACACACACACACACACACACACACAAAACAGTATAATATAATATCGTTAATGTTTTCACTCGTATAAGTCTGAGAATGAATACGTACCTACTCTCGTATTCTTCCCATCATGTAGAGGTTTCCGAACTTTCTCGTCGAGTTGAATAAAACGGCGCGCACAAACTTTCGTTTAGTCTTCAAAGCGATGAATAGTCCACGTGCGAGCAACAGACGATTGGTATTAGCATTGATGTAAAACTTTATAAACTTTTTATCGCCTTCCTTTCCTTAACTTTGCAAGAGTAAGGAAGCGAGCCCGGAATTATGTTAGAACGAAAGAAATAATAAAATTTTCGGGCGAAAAGATAAACGTTTTCCATTTATACTACTTCACGTAAACTTCTTTTAACAACTTGTATATTTTAATAATTTATATGGTCGAACGAAAATGCACGGTAAAAATGATTTTTCTTAACTATTTAAAAATGTAATTATGCGGAATATGCGTTCAAACCGATTATAAGAATATCAAAACTTTTTTACATAATTATTTTGATAGTCCAACAAAATTATTTTCAGATCTGTATCTATATCTGTATTTATATCGAATCTATATCTATCTAAATTCTTATATACTTAGCAATAAAACCGTTCTTATCGTATGTACGTAGTATATGAAAAAATTAATTCATTACGGTGTATATTGCAAGAAAAAAATTCATGATTTCTCATTTTCAATGCGATTGTAACAAGACAAGAGCATTAGTGCATCAGAATCGTATCACATGAGAAATTTCGCGTGATGCAGTCCCCAAATTGTCCCTGACTGTACGGGCGAGAAGGGAGAGAAGGCTTCTTCACGACCCCCGTGTCGTGTGCAGCATCGCGGCGACGCAACGCGACGGCCCCCTGGTATATCGCACGTCCGTATTCCATTATGTAATGGGCCATTGTACCGCGCAATCCTACCGCGGCGCGGGCGGACGGGATGGAGCAATGCCGTTGGGTGTCGTACAATACATCGGGGGTCGAGCAGGCAGACAAACGCGCGCGAGAGCAGGCACCGCGGTCTTCTCTTCGTTTCGTAATCAAAGGAAACGACCGCAAGCAGAATTATTAATAGCGTGAGATAGATAGGTAGATAGGTAGATAGAGAGATAAAGAGAGAGGAGAATCCATGCACGTTGCAATTCTCACGTAGCAGTGACGAATACTTCCCGTTCCGTGGTAATAAGTAAAACCTTCGGCGTATCGAATAAATGTGCCCCGAAGAACAGCATTTATTGATACCATCAGAATGTAGGCCTCGCACCGAGTGATAGTAATCTCGTCTCGTGTCCCTTGTAAATCTCGTAAACGCCTCACGTGTCTCTGACGAATACCAGCGAGCCGCTCATTCCTACATCTCTGTTGTAGTCGCTCTTTTGGGAAATCCGAAAGGAAACGTTTCGACCTATTCCATTCTACTTTTCGTGTCATTACAACATGCAATAATATTAAATTTTTATCTTGCCGTCGCGTCGCGAAAGCGGATTGACTGGCTCCTATAACGTCCTAATTGATTCTAATTTTCAAAACGTTTCGCTACATTGTCGATTTAGAATAAATCTTTATTATTTACAGATTTACGTTGCTCCAGTAATAATTCAATAGATTATTTCATAAAACTTTGTAGATTTTTAGGGAAGCTTCTGTTAAAGGAAACAGCATCCGAACTGGCATAGCATCCAAGTTGAAATTTGTGCTGTTCCTGACTGCGTATCCATACAGCATACATTCCAGCAATATTGCAGTAACAATTGTAAAGTAATGTTGTTGTAAACCTTCGTTCTATATGGGTAGTGATGATTACAATGAGATTTTAAAATATAAAACTTAAATTTTAAGCATTAAGAAATTGATCAATCATAATCAAGTATCCTCACATTCGATTATAATTGGTCAATCTCTTAGGTTTTAAAGCTTAAATTTTACGTCTTAAAATTTCATTGTAGACATCAGCATAAAACTTAAGTTTTAAAATCTTAAGGGGATTTTAAAGCCGTCTGTATTACCGACTAAATCGTAAGTTTTATATAACAATTACTTTTTTCTTCTTTTTCAGGATTAAAGTATACGTATTAATACGTGTCTGTGAGATGGAGTTTATGCCGAGAAAGACAAAAAAATTTTTCTTAAGATTTTAATTTCAAAATTTTTTGTCGTTTTCGACATAAACTCCACCGTCGTATTAATGCGTACTTCTTATAGTTCAATCCTGGAGAAAGATTTTTGAATCTGTAAAAGAGGAAAAAAGTAATTGCCACAAAAATTATAATTTAGTCGACATTACAGATAATTTTAGAATTCCCTTAAATCGTAAGAAATTAATCGGCTTAAAGTTTAATACTACACGGTGTAAGCCGTAAGAATGAATTCAGACATTGACAGAAAAGCAGAAAACAAAAAGCAGCAGCCAGAACTCGTGTCAGTAGTAAACAGTAAAAAAAAGCAAAAATTGTCGACTATCAGTGCGAGTTCTGATTGGCTGTTACTTTTCTGGTTTCTGCTTTTCTGTCAAGGTTTGAATCCATCTTAAAATCTTAACCAATTACAGTAAAGAGAATAATCGTCTATAATTGATTGTATCCTTAGGACTAAGGCTTACTACACCTATTATGTTTCAAGATTTATACGTCTTATTAAATTTTTCTATGTACCATGATCCTCCTTCGCACCAGAACATCCGTAACGCGTTACGTTAAGTACTAATCGTGAACTATAATAGTAAACCTACGTTAAACATTACGTTACGATCTTCTTTGTGCGTTAATATATATGTATACATAAGTTTACTTGTTACATACAGGCTTTATTTTACGATAAGTACTTAACGTAACGCATTATGGATGTTCTTGGATGGAAGATAAGATTCTTTGTACAGAGAACCTAACGTAAAAGCAGCTACTTTCGATATTGCCCGTCGTATTACGCTCACGTACCCAATTTCATTTCGTCGCGATGGACTTCATTGGTTCGAGCTAATTCACTCTCGCGTTTCCGCCCACCAACTCCCTAGACACCTTTATCGACGGCCGTCGTACGCCGACAAAACACTCGATGCGACGCAATCGACGAGAGATAAAAAAAAAAGTAAAAACGCACAGGAGAGAAGAGGGAGAAAAAAATAAGGGGTGGTGGAAGGGAAGGTGTGTGCGAAGGACCGAAAGAGTAAAGCAGGAACGCGGACAAGAGGTGACAATTAAAGGTAAGGGGACGTGCACGGGCGCGTAAAGTCATTAGCCTTAATTGGAGTGCGCCGCTCGGCTGTCAGTCGTTGAATGGGTGACATACGTTTCGCGATATGTCCCGTCGTTCGTGTGAGAAAGACAGAGGTTACGGGACAGTAGAGACGCGGAGGAAGGGCCGCGCGAGGAAGGGCGAGGAGCGGACTGATGGGAAGGTAGAATGGCAGAGAGGAGAACCGTCCGGTACCGGTCTGCGGCCATTGATTTTGCCCGTATGCAGTTGCACATGCAATCTCCGTGTGCATACATCCCTCGCGGCCAAGTCGTTTTGTCGGGTTCAGCTCGCCGCGAGCGAGCGAGGGCGAACGCCCGCAATTAATTAAGCCTCCGCGCAATTTATATCGGCATTATACGCGCTGTTTTGCGTGCAAAAACCATTTACGGCGTACTCCCGATTGCCCTCTCGTCCTCTCGACCAGCCGACAACAACGGCGCGGGCCGAGGTTTTGCACGGCCCGAGATCGTTGTCGATACAACAATTGGGTCTGAATAGATGTATGTAATATATATACTCGAAATGCAGAAATGCGAAACTTATGTCGCTGTTATTGTACTCGAAAACGAGACGGAAATCGAGACAGACTAACAAAGGATAGTACATAGTTAGATACAATGTTTAATGATGTAATTAATAAAATAATAAAAATTAAAGATTATAAGAGAAGTATGTAGAGTTTTCTTAAAAGACTAAAGATTGATTTTAACATTTACAAAAAATGTAGTGTATAAACTATACGTTTAACAATATTATATTTAATGATTGTATATTTTAAAACTGTATAATATATATTTTAAAATTGTCTATTTTATATATATCAAATTTTTTGGATAAACAATAAAATCAATCTTTGATTTCTTAAAGGAAATTTCAGTGCAAGCGTCAAATAAAAATTCCATAATATTAAAACTGGAGCCAAATGAATACTTAATTTTTCTAACACTAAGATATTGCGTTTAATATTAACGTAAAATGAGGAACAGGAAAGCAGTTTAGGTATAAATATGAGAATCTTACAGTATAGATTTTATAATCCTTTCTGGAGGTTTTTAATATCTTCTGATAAAGAAAGCTAATTATTAGATCGGACAAATTTGAAAAGTTGTAGCTACCTGAAACAAAATCAATTTCAGAGATTATCATTATCAGAATATCGACGTCAACTTCGTGGTCGTAAAGGAGAGAAAGATTTTCTTCTGCTCCCGTTTTATACATTCTGGCAAATCATCCCGTGTCTTATAAACTTTTTCTCTTCGTTGCTCGAAAAACCAACATCGCATCAGCTGTTAAAAATGTTAGTTACCAAAACATTTCTAATTCTCGATACATTTTGCTCTTTTTATTCATTGTTTATCTCGACACATTATTGCGTTAGAATTGTAGAAAAAAATTTTTGCACAAAATATTCGTACATTGTGCATCCAATAGCGTATCAAAATGATTTCGATAATGCAGTCGTGCGCATTTCTGCGCTCCCAATATGCGTGTAGATGGATAGATTTGACCGCGGGAATAATGCGTGAGCCGCCGTTAACTCTGATGGATAGGCATGAATGCGTACGGACTTCGTGATTCACGAATCTGTTGGATTATCCCTCGTTCTCCCAGTATTCCGAAATAACGCCGTATTAGAAACTAACGTCATCGCGAATCGATCGATCGATCTCTTTTTCTCTCTCCGCGTTCCTCGCAACATTTTTGCCGGTCTCGTGCGTATATTAAATATTATATCGAGCATATTCTCGCATATTAAATTTATCTTGATAGCGTGCACGGAAAGAACAATTTTACTGAAGTACCTGTATCTAAAAATTAGATACAGATCTCTGCAAGTAACTTTGTTACACTATCAAAATAATTATACAGGACACTAAATTAATTATTAGGATATCAAAACTTTTTACAGCGTTGCTTATCACGCTTGAAATTCTTACTTTCTTCATTATTTCAATATTCCAACAAAATTAATTTCAGATTTGTATCTAGCTAAATTTTTAGATACTTCAGCGAAACTATTCTTTCCAATTGTTACAAATTATGAGCAAATAAACGATAATTATTTTCCGAACTAAACCTGGCCTGATTTTTATATACTTCAGTGAAATTATTCTTTCCATGTGCTTCACGCTCATACGTTATTATTGTGAATCATCCTGCTTGAATTTCTGCTGATACGTTGAGGATTCGGAATATCGATTATCAGGATAATCACTGTGGCAGCAACGTGGCATGGCAGTGAAAAATCCCAAAACCGACATGCACGCGTGCGTTCTCGTAATTAGAAAAAAGATACAAGCCCCTATTACCGTCCAGTGGAATTCGCTTGCCTCGCACCGCGCTTTCAAAGGCGTGCCTGTCTTCTTTTCTCTGTTACATTATAGCGAAATAGCCACTCCGTTCTTTCCGGATCTTCCTCGTGCGCCGTTTTCTTTCGTACATGGCCAAGCCATCGGATGCATTACACAGAGGCAGATCGTGATGCGAAAGAGTCGGTATCCAGAAAGATTGCATGATACAACTTGTATGGTGCTGCAACGACGTATGAGCCGATATAAACTCGTTCGATACGACTCGAATAACTCAGAATCAGCATTCTTACGCCGGATATCGCGAATGAGCGCGTTATTTGATATTACGCGGTCGTACGCCGCGAAATGACTTCCACCAATCACCGATTGCACGTTGCATTGGCGACGAGTACCAAAAAACGATGCGCTCTTGCGTATGTGGTTTTTTTACGGTGTGAAATTCTATAAAAAAAATAAAGAGAGAGAGAGAGAGAGAGAGAGAGAGAAAACGTCGGATGCGTCGAAACGACCACACTGTCACGTTTTTACGATCCGCGACGCTCGCGCGCTTACAGTTTTGACGGTCTGTTTTTCACGCCACTCATTTTTCAGAATTGTTGCGTCCGCACGAGATAATTATTTACGTGCGATGAATGAAACAGAGAGTCGCTGAATCGGTCGGCTGAAATTTGCGAACGACTTTTCCCTTAATATAAAATATCTTTAATAATTAATGATTAAAATAAATTTGTGAATTCTTGAATTGATTATTACCACATTTAGTCTTTAATTTATAATTAATATATATATATATTATAAGTAAAATGTAAATAAAAATGTTATATATTATATTTATAATATGTAATTTATAAAAAACATAAACATAATTTTTATAGAATCATATAATTATTATACAATTTTTATTTGTACACATATTTTAAAAATATGTAATAACCTCTGCGATCTCTATTGCAATCGATTAGAAACAGCGAAGAGAAAATTATCTCTATAATACATACATATTTTTTCTAAAGATCTATACGTTTTAAAAAGTCTATGTATATTTGAAAAACTTTAAGAATTATATGTATTTATGATATATTTTTTGTCATTTCTATTAATATGGATTTAAAATAATGAAACTCTACCTATGTTTTTAAAAATGTATATTCATATATTTTAAAAAAACATTAAAAATAAATGTATATGTGGTGATCTTTATCATCCATATAAATATGAATTTGAAAACAACAAATAGAAAATTCTAATTACATTTATTTTTCAAAATACAGTAGCTTTTAATATTTTTCAAAATACATAAAATATATATGTAGAATTTCCTATTCGCTATTTCAAATCCATTCAGAGAGGACAAAGATTATCAGATGTATATATATATATATAATATATATTAATGCTATTCATTGTACCAAACTTGATGCGCTTCCGTGATTACGTTGAGCTAGTTGCACATTAACAATTGATGATTAACAATTTAGATAAATTGAAAATTTCGATGAATCGCGAGATTGACTAGGTTGGATAGAAACACGATGCATTTATGAGATAGATTGCTACCGCAATTGTTAGCTACATGCTACCTAACTAAAAGCTACAGTATTTAACGCGCCATTGCGTCACGAACACATTACTTTCGCTAACGACGCCTCGCGTTACAAATTTAGATATTTCCATTGCTTTTCGCGAAACTAGGAACTCCCTTGTCCACAGAATGGGTTTGGAATCGCGCGGTGCACCGGCGCACAAAACCGAACGTGTCGCTTGCAAATGCAAAGCGATAAAATAAAATGTCATGTAGAGTACCTCAGAAGTTGCGCGCTACCTGCGAATTGCGGAGGGTAGAAACTAAAATTACTGTTGTTTCGATGCCAACACGAACAAATAAGCTTCATATTTATTTACGGGGAAATAAAAGTGTCAGGGAAATCGGAAACGTTTTTTAAACTTTTGCGTAAATAAAGGAAACGGTAACTTAAGTGTCTGTTAAATTTACATTTTTATCCTTTGTGTCACGAATTTTTATAGCAGACTGACGTTTTTGAAACTTTGTACCTGGATAATACATTTTTTAAAAAGCACAAATTTTGACTACTTATTTAATTATAGTAATTATGTAAATAAAAATTTATGGTTGCTTATTTTTTTAAACGCTTATTCATATTCTAGGGACTTTACGAGAACAAAAATTCGGTACTTAACATCAAGAAATTCATCAAAATAATTAAAAACTAGACGAAAAAAGGTGAGACGCTGAATGTCCCGTCATGATGCAAAGGGTTAACGTGATAATTAATTTGTAAAACGTGTTAACAATTAAAGAAGATGTGAAAGGAGATGAAACTTCCGTTAAATTCAATCTGCGCAAATGACAATGTATTTACGGTGAAATATTTAAATAAATTCTTGTTAGAGAGAAATCGCTAATCCTATTTCAAGTTTTTCGCAGGCTCTGGAGAATAAACTCGTCAAACGCGAACGTTTAAAGCGGGAAACGTTAATAATAAAGGCTTCATTTCGTTTCGTTGTAGTTAGCCGTAATATGCAGTTTGCTGTCACGTTCCGCGTAAATGGAAAAGTTGGGATGGAATATAGACATTCGCGTTGCCTCAGGAAAATTTCGCGCAGTGCTTAATCAAGCATATAAATTGCGACAATGTAATCGAAAGCATCGTACAATATGGATTTACGATAATAGAAGATGTTATCACGCTTAAACCATGCCATTAATCAAGTGTTCCTATCAATGAATACAATTTATTCTTAGCGTATAAATTGTTTTATATATAATTTATACACAACAGTTTTGTATTTAATAAATAGTAAACGAATTGCAGTTTACAGATTATGCTTAAATGGTATAAAGGCTCAAAGACGTTTAACCTTCTTCTTAACTGCTCGTAACTTTCCGCATTATTCGCATAATCTCCGCATAGCGGACAGGAATATGGTAAATTAGTACTGTGCCCTTTGGATACTTTGTCCGTTCGGCGCCTTCATTAACTACAAGCGAAAAATCGCAAGTATAATTACTTCGGTAAAGAACCTTAAGACAAAAAGAACTAAGGACAGAACGGAACAAGATTTTGACGTCAACTTTACACAATCGCAAAATTTCAACCCTCTGTTATACCTTCTTTCTACTGTAATAGCTTCTTAACACACATTATTTTCCTAAAGTTTTATATTAAAGATTAAAAAAAAATCTTAAATATAAAATTTCTTTTAACATATTTTTAGAAATTCGAGTATTCTACTAAATATGCGAATAAATAGTTTTCTTATAAGCTTAAAAATATTTGATTTCTTAATTCTGGAATTTTTAAATTACTCGACGTTACTCGAATTTCTGATTTTTACACAATTACAAAATTTCAGCTCTTTGTTACATCTTTCTTATTTTGCTTATAGCTTCTGAAGTTCAGATTTTTTTTATTCTTGTAAAATTTGAATTAAAATCCTCAAATCCTGAATTATTAATTTTTCTTTATTTTGAAAATTTGAGCGTTCCATTAAAGACGCGAATAATTATTTTTTGCATAAGTTTTGAAATGTTTGAATGATTGTTCAATTCTTGAATCTTTCAATAATCTCTTTGAATCTCTGATATTTTCTTCAAAAGTCTTAGATACTGACTGGAGCCTCTTTTTCTTTAATCCGCAGATTCCCATATTTTAGATCTGAATTATTCATTTTGCGACGTTCTTGAATCTCTGATTCTTACACAATTACAAAATTTCAGCTCTCTTATGTCTTTATTGTAATAGCTTTTCAAGATCTTATTTTTATAAAGTTTTAGATTACGATTTCAAATCTTTAAATATAAAAGTCCCTTTAACATACCTCTTGAAAGTTTGAGCATTCCGTTAAACATGCGAATTATTTTTTTACAAGTACAGAAATGTGAACGATTCTTCAATTTTTAAATCTTGAAATAATCGTCCTTGAACTCTCGGAATTTTCCTTTATAGAAATCTCATAGATACTGATGCATCTTTTTCCTTAATTCGCAAATTTACATATTTCGATATTTGAATTATTCATTAAAATTTTCGCACTCTGAAATTTCACTCGAATATTCCATACAGCAAAACTAATTACGTTCTGAATGGATCGCACGTCGTGCTCCTTCGCCTTTACAGCGGTACGATGATGTAAAGGAGCTCAGTAGTCGAACATTTTACACGCGGCTGCGCAAGACGCACTCTCGAGATAACATAATATCTACCCTCTTGCACGGGCCCACGTCACTGGATGCGTGTAAACACGTGTGCGTTTCTATACGTATACATGGTATATATCGCACGTTTTCTCTCTCAAGGAGACCAGAGGGAGGCGGATCGTAATGCCAGGCGTTAATTTGCACTATGGCCTTAGCGGTGGACTTAGAACATCGTAATTCACGAAATACGGTTGACAATAAATATACCACAATTAAGCGTTGCGTATTATGCTGTTCCTATCGTCGGTCGTGTTCGAGTTTGTGCACATATAACGACGTAATATTACTTTTGATTAACCGGCTTCTTACTGGACTGCGGCGTCGCGAAATCAGGTCGCACTAACGCCCGTTGCACCGGCCGGCTCGTGCATTAATATGAAGGGCATGTCACCTCAATTTCTTACTGCACGTGCCGCTGCTGCAAAACGATCGCACGGTTCTAAAGAATGCATCGCGTCGTACATATTACAAACTAGTTTATTCGCTATTGTATTAAATTATGCATAACATCTGACCAACCCCCGTCCGTTGCGCAACGAGAGAAGAGTCCCGAATATCATCCCTTTCGATTTTTGCGTATGCCATAAGCCGGTGAAAATCTAATCTGTATACAGATGTTTAGTATTTAATCTCAGGATATTATTTTTCCCTTTATTAATCTTTTACATATATAAGACAGTAAAAATATCACGTTGACCAAAAATAATGAGCATATAAATTGCATCTCTGGCTTCTATTAGGTGTTGGAATTAATTCGTAGCGTTTTACAAGTGATGGGAAGTACTTTCATTAATGTATTTTTTAATGCTCATGTGAAATAAATAACATTCTTTCATTAAAAAACGCTACGAATTAATTCCAACACCTAATATTATATTTTATATATGAATTATCTATAAATATTAAAAAATTTGACTCGTAGCCCTTAATGTTTATTTAAATTGTTTATTCGTATTTTTTAACATCCTTAACTAAAATTTCCAAAGCAATCAAAATAACTGATTTGTAATTTTTGTTAATTGTTCAAAATAATCTTGCATATTCTGAACATATCTTTTATTTTTATTCTGCATATCTTTCATGACTTTTGTTGCAATATGTAAATGATTAAAATTATCAATATATCTTCTTCTTATTTTTCAAAAGATATATATATGTAGTAGATTTAAATAGTAGAAATTAATTACTGGCATGAGAGGAAAGTGTTTGACATTTGTGACTATAAATGTATTATTAAAATAATTATGATTAAGAGGTCTCTAATTTCATAGTTATTACTGCTACATTTATAATTGTTTTTGATCTCAACTATATATTTTTGGTATAAAATTATAAAATTTATAATTATCATCTCTTCATCTCATTTGTGTTTATAATAATTATTATCTATTCGCTCATTTGTACACTGAGAAAAAAAAATTGCTGTTTCAAAAAATATAATTATAAAAAATAAATTAGTTGATTCAACTAAATGTGGCATTCACGGGCTGTCAAGCAAATATTTCTTAATTCCAAATAACATATTTTAAGTTACAATATTTTGTTAATCTAAATGTACAAATATTTGAACTAAATAATCATTACGAACAAAACATATTTAGTCAGGTTAACAATTTTTTTTTCAGTATATTTATAAGAATTATTATTACTAATAGCGATAATAACAATAAAAATGGAGCTCCTAACCATGATTATTTTACCTTGTAATTATTTTGTGAATATCAAGTATTTTTCCCTCAGTGTAGTTCTAATGTTAAAAAGTATCTGTGTGCACGTTTGAATTTTGTAATTTTGTTTCACACACACTCTCCTTCTCTCAGTTATCTCTTTTTGTTTTTGATATATTTCTTATAAGAGATAAGTCACATGAGTTATCGATAGGGAGAATAATAAAATATTCTGTCTTGAACAAAGATAATATAGGCCGCGAGGGTTTTCAGCGCAGAAGTTACGGATGAACTAGTTCCTCGCAGCTTCCCGAAATCAGGTCACCATGAGGATGGTTCCACGCCAAGGATGAACATATCGAAGTGATCAAATTGGTTGAACTCCATTTGCTCTGCCTTCAATTGAATTTGCAGGAGTTAAACGGCGAGAGCTATTTGAACTGTATTTACATATTTTAAACGTGTGACAATTCGAGATTCGAGAATCGAGTCGAACAATGAAAGAAACACGTTATCATTTATCGAACAGATTAAAAAGTGTCCAATTTAAACATTGAATTTACGTTATCGCAACATCCCTCGTTCTCCATAAAAAAAAAATGCAATTACCGAGTTTGTTACCGCGACACGCGTCAAATTACAAGCTGTGTGCAGATTCTTCGGAAAGTTTGCAGCAAATTTTTCTCCAAGTATAGACATTCAAGCACGACTTTTTACATAATCTTCTCGTTCTCGATATTAAACATCTAGTTGAACTAAACTATCGAAGCTTCGCTCTAAAGTGACGCGCGATTGCGAAGCTGCATGGGAAAGGAGATTTTGTTATTTATTCGCGGCTTTGAGAAACCCTCTCGTTCGCCTGAATTGTAATTTTCCGTCAAGCGTAACGAAAAACCATCGACGCATTGACTTCGGAAACAACAGCGATTTGTCTTAGTTCAAATTCTACTGTCTGCGACTGAAAGGTTCGGCGCGAGATAGGTAAGTCTGGCGTATTCTACGTACTCGTGTCTACGGGACGTGACTGGTGCTCTTTCCGCCGTGGGGTTTATACACCTTAGCGTTTGCCGTTGCAATGTACACGACTTACATCCGTGCGCTTTGGATGCGTGCATTCTCTCTGTTTCTTTCTTCTTACCCCCGCCCCTCCGCTTCCAGCCACGAAGACGAGGGAGGGCGTCGTGTTTTGCAACAGGGTGCTCTTCACAGCACAATACTGATGGACTGCGAGGGCGGAGCGGAGCGAAGAAGACGAAGTCAGCCAAAAGGAGGGTGGTGGAAAGCGCCGAAAAAGTGGGTAGAGCTGCTGTGCATGGTCCATGCCGGGGTGGATTCTGTGCTTGTGAAATAGTTGCTAATGCTTATCGATCTCGGTCTCGGTTGTCTTTCTCCCACCAACCATCATGTCCCCCTTTCGCATTCGCCATTTTTCTGTACGCTCGTCTATCTTTTTCCACTCCGTACGCATGCGGAGCAATGGAAAGGAAGGAAGGAAAGAAAGAAAGGGAAAGAGAGAGAAGAAAGCGAGATCTTCTCTTCTCTTTCCCACTTTTTCAATTTTTTCCTCCACGAGATATTGTACATCTTCTTTTTTATTTTTATTCTTTATCTTATTTTGCGTGTGATTACGTTCACTTTAGAACATATGATCTGAGCGTACGGATATTATTAGAAAACTTGTTTGTCTTGCATTATTGAAAAGGAAAAAAAAAGTGCGGAGAAAGAGGAAATATCTCAAACTACCCGGATATCTCATTTCTATTCTTCATACTACTATATCTCGGAGGAATTTGTTGTAGGAATCAATGTCGAGTGCATCGGCTAAGATAGCTCCGGAAATCTGATATGCAAATCCGCCGTTACCCGATAATACAAGAGATATCCTGTGGTGATGCTACAAGCCGTATAATAATGATCGATGTTTAAGTAATTTATGGGCCGAACTGAGCAGTTAAACCAATCGCTCTTTCCGGCATATTTATGTGTTCCTTATAACGCTTCTTCTGTTTATCAATAATTATGTCCGTTGTTTTCTCTCTTTGCATTATTTTCTTTTGTTTTCACCATTTATTTTCAATGCTTAAAATCTCTATTTATCAATTATAAATATTTTTTGTTTATAACTGTTGTATTAACTCTTCGGAATCGGCGATGACTATATTGGATCCATTCAGTTATAAATCTCTTTAAAATATCTCTCGAAAATGTCGAACAATTGATTTTTTTTTATGTTACGTCTGGATTATTCTGATTAAAATTTACTTACAACTAGTATTAATTCTTTTTTTTATAGTCATTTTAATTCCTTGAAATTAATTAACACCTTTCAATTAATACAAATTAAATAGGTCTTATACTGTGTAGGAATGTGTTACAGATTTTGGCGTCAGCTCCGGAGGATTAACTCGCGATTTACCGCGAGTGCAGAAAACTGTGTATCCCTTATCTCTCGTGTCTGCCCGAACTGAGCGTATTGTGTTGAGCTAAAGGAAATTTTAAGCGCCGTCAGCTGTGAGGGATTACTCAATGATATCGAACTCACGTATTCTAACGAAGAACAAAACAGAGTTTGAAGATAGAGACGCAACGTAGACAATTTCTACATCAAGTATTACATGTGATCTTGGCAAAGTGCATCTTTGAATGTACTTGGTTAAACAATATTGCAAACTTCGCATAATAATGTGAAAATACAATATCAGAATATTCATGGATTGCAGTAAGATACATGGAAATCATATGAAGGAAAGATGTGAATCTATTACGATCAATTCTCTTCTTTAATTATCAATTTTTGTTTGCCGAAGACTCAAATTGAAGCTGAAATGTTTGATTAATTGATATTCGCAATTTTAATTTTATATGTCGTTCAGTTAGTCAATACATGTAATGTAATATATAATATCATCCATTAGAGTTTTATTATATAAAAAATTGCCGATTGTTTGCCGGCTATCAACGCCTCTTTTAATTGTTAATTTGTTGTTGATTCTTATCTTAATTTTTTTATTATCCGTAATCTTGAAAATATGGCTTTCATACATTAAGGTTGCATGTATCACATCTTAAATCATTACCAAAAATATAAAAATAGATTATCTTATTATTTCGAGTATATAAAATTTACGTAAATCTTTAAATTAATTTCAAGAACATAGCATTTTTCCTTTTTTCTTATTATCTTACTTTTTATCCATGTTTATAATATATCCCCGCGTTTAATAGTATACGTTTATTTATTAAAATATCGAGTATTCAAATCGGCTGTAACATGCATGTAATGCATATAGAACTGATTTGACAAATCAAACTGATACAATAAGGTTTTTATTCATTTAAATTAAATTATTACGAGCGCGATTTATATTATTTTTATATAATTATATACTACATAATATAACAATATATAAAAATATCGATATAATAAATAAGCTTATTTAAATTAAGAAAACAATTAGATTTATCATTATTATTATAAGAAAACAGTCAGACATCGTTATTATTTCCTATCTGTTCTTCATATTTAGAAAAATAATTTATAATAATGTGGATATGGACATTTTAATCTATAGCATATATATGGTGTACTTTCTTTAAATTTTCTTTTATTGTATAGTTTTATATTATATTATAGTATATTTTTTTGGATGTCTTCTTTCTACTCATTATTATTTTATAAATGTACAAAAATGTTTAAAGTATTGGAATATTTATTTGGAATATGAAAATCACGTAACAATGAATAAACAAATAAAGCAAATATTGAACAGACTACAACATGGTCATTTATTTAGGATATGATACATCAAAGATACTCGAGGCGTCGATCCCACTCATATTACGCGCTTTTCGTGTTTAAAGAGCCGAAATAACTCCATCTACTGATGTATATCGAATTATATAATATTTGCCTATGATATTTGTGGTGATTAGAGGTGTCTTCTTCTTCGTTATATTTGGTAGAAGCACACATATATTGTATTCACCTACAATTATTATTTTTAATATATATTTCTTTTCTTTTTTTAAATAGGTTTTTTTTTAGGGATTTTATTTGTAAATTTTTTGTAAATTTTTGAAAATGTAATAATGTAGAATTAAAATCCTCTAAAAATGAATATTGATTATTTCTAAAATTGTTATTTTGTAAACTTATATTTATTTAATATTACTCTTATATATATTTCATATTGTATTGATTTAATTCATATATTGATAATTTAACTATTTAGATTTGTTCTAAGAAAAATATATATGCGCTCTTAGCAACGACACGAACAATTTAGTACACTTTAAAAAATATCGGATGAATTTAATACCATGTTGCATATAATTTTTAATGTGTTGTTTGTATTAATATGAAGGTACAATTTTTTTATTGATTTAAAAATTATTTAATTTTTTCTTTGTTTTAATTTGTATATAAAATCGCGCATTGTGATATTATTTATAAAGATGATATTTATTTACAAAGATAAGAAGAAAGTAGCATTACAAATTAAATTACATTTTTTATATACTAATCTACTAATAAAACTCTAATAAATGTTCATACAAAAGTTCATTTGGATTCACTTATTCGTTTAAAAATTATTTATCTAAAATCGCAATAAAATATGGTCATGTATTGCATAAGTTAATATAAATCGAATTATTTGTTATTTTTATTTGTGATTAGTTTCAGGGTATATTTATAACTAAAATTTTTTGGCTGATATTGACTTTCTAGTTAATACTTTTAGCTGATATATACAAAATCTTAAAGAAAATGTATTATACGTACATTAAAAAATTCAATTGAAATAAAAGTCAGTAATTTTCAATAAAAGTCTAGAATTCACATAGATTCGAAAGTTTATGTAGTTTATGTTATGTCATAAATAGATTTATATATATATATATACTTTGCATTGCGAAAGAAAACAGGATTATTCGATACATTTATTACATTAAAAAATTTTGTTCAGTTGCACCTCATAATATTACTTTTCGATAATATTGTCGACATGTTGGTTACAGGTCTATATTTATCACAATCTATATACCCTATGCCCTTCGCCTCTGTTCAAGAAGCGTACTTTAACAAGCGATTACGGTAAACTTGAAGTGTGCTGTCAGCTTGATAGCGTACTAGTAGATTATTCAATAATATCGGATATACGTCTGTTTAACTAAGAGCGAAGTGGGGTATGATGATAAATATGCCACATTGGCTTTCGACGTTGAGACACGCGCTTTCCTCATTTATTTTCACATTGAGGCGAATTTACCGTCTCCAGTTTCGCGATCGTACGTACTTCCTTAAGTCGATACACTGTATATTGTGCGCTCATGAAAAATGATTCGTACGTTATACATATATTTCTGAGGGCATTGCACCTTCGCATTTAAATCACTCGTCTGAGTCAGCCTCAAGTCGGAATCGTACGAATAGCTTGATTAATCGTTTGGGAATCAAGCAAATTCGCGGTTCTGACGTCTATACCTTTATACTGTGAGCTACGTGGATAGTAACCTTTCGATACATGAAACCGTGTCGAGATATTTTTAGGGGCTATGATATTTAGATTATAGCCTTTGTAACCCGTTGATAGCGTGTTTTATTTAGCCCTCAGGCGCGGTGATGTCATATTTCAGTCTTCCCTTTATATGGATATTTGTATTTTTCAGCCTTTACTCATGAAACATTTTATGTTATACATATGTTTGATGTAAATTATTTTTCTCCTGATTAATAATTAACATTGAGCTCAAGTTAATCTTCACTCATGAATCGAAATAATATCTTTTTATGATTGAAACAGACATGAGCAGGAAAATAAAAAATTAGTAATTCTACTTTTGATATAAATGTACATTATATTTATTCCGTATTGATTTTTAATGTTTTAATATAATTTATATTGTGTGTTTTATATTATCTAGTATTTATATTGATTTTCTATATTATTTCAATATTTAATTTTCGGATTTGACGCCAAAATCTGTAATCATTTATTAACTCTATAAATTCATTTAATTTATGTTAAGGGCCTAATTAATTTCAAGGAACCAAAATTAATACTGAGTATATTTTAATAAGAATAATTGAAATTTGCAGATATAAAATAAAGGAAACTGAATTTGACTTTTTGCGCCACAAAGTGATTCATAATTAAGTAAGTCCAACAGATTTTGGAGAGGGTTAGATAATTTAATAAAATCATTTTTAATCAGAGAAAGAGAGAGTGAGAGAAAAAGAGAAAGAGATAAATAAAATCTACAAATGAGAGACGAGACCCTTGTGAAAACACACATCATTTAGATATAGTAATCGAAATATTAAAGAGCATTTTTCTGCAAGAACAGTATAACACAATGAATTATTACATCCTTGTTGTTCGCTAACTTGAATAAGGATGAAATAAAATTTACTTGTTATATATAGAGACATACAATGGAAGAAATATTAGCAAAAAAAATAAATAAATATTAAGATTTCAACCTATAAGAAACTAATTATACCAAGATACGCGATTTCTGACGGGTTGAAATCTTAATATTTATTTCTATTCGTAATATTTTTTCCATGGTGCGCAGAGCCTTACACTGTATCTGCTGGGAAACGTCCAAAGTATGAATACCGAGAATTTAATTTAATTCATTCTTTTATTGGTATTTTTTTGCATCTTTTATTCCTCGTTCTTATTATCTCCAGAATCATGTTCTTAGTTAAGACACGTGAAACCCATTTTCGAGCGTGGTAGAAAGTAGACCTAACCGCCGAAAAACCCATGCGTTTTACAGACAACGCGACCAGCGGGGTTTATTCCCGCGGTGCAACATAGAATAGAGAATGCTGGGATGGCGCTTTAAATCCTCCGGAGGCAGCAACATCCTTCCGGTGAAACAGGTCGACAATAAAAATCCGGCGCACCGAATGTAAAACCGGGTGGGATCGTCGGAGCTCGAAAAAAGCGTAACCCTCCGTCTCTCTTTTTCTTTTCCTACCTTTCGCGACGCACCTCGCCTTTCCCTTCTTCCTCCAAAAGCGAAATTTACACGATTCGCTCCTGATGATCATCCCGAGCGAATTATGCGCGAACGAATTCGTTGCATGGAACAAATTCTCGTTTCGGACACATTGTCGGGAACGAATTTACCCAATGCAGATATTCTACCGCGATATTAGCACTGCTAGAGATATAGTTTAAACATTGCAAAATGAAGATATATGGGATAGATTACGAAATCCACGTACTGTATAATAATTGCATTAGTATAAATAATTGCATTAATTGCTGCGTATATAACGTATTATATCTTATATAATGTACATAAATCTTATTACGACCTTAATACTCGAGTGTGAGACAATGCTCTTTCATACTTATTGCATGAGATTATTACGTAAGGTCAAACGAAGTGATACAGAAGACGTCTTCACCGGCCTTTCTCTCTCGCAGATTGTTCCGAGATTTATTCAAGATACATACTGTTAAATTTATAACGTCAAATTATGTTACTTTTAATTATTTCTATGGGTCGGCACTGCTTCTATTCCACATATCTCGTTTAGTTAAAACAAACAGAGTTAAACAATTAAATTCTAGGAAATGTATTAAATTTAGTTTATTATTTATTAAGTGCATACGTTAATATGGACGTTGTTTATGAAACTATCACAGAAATAAATTGTTTTACATTTTGACATATATGAACATTGAAATATATTATTTGACTTGAAGTTTTTGGGTTACCATTACTTGTTTGGTGAACAGCGTAGAAATTTATCAGAAAAAAATCTTTTATCACCAATACGAGCATATGAGTAGTTGAAGAATTTCCCACAAATTAAAATCAAATAATCTATTTTTTTTTATTGGATTATCTTACCAAATTGTTATTTATCAGTAACGTCATCATGAACAATTTTATTCTGGTAAAACAAGTTTAAACTTACTGATCTGTTTAAATTTTAAACTGTACGAAATTTTTTTGGGTCAATATTAAAAGGTTTTAAAACAATTTTCACAGAAAAAAGATAATTAAATTAATAAACAGTCATCAAATATCAGAGTTAGTAGGGTTAATATTTGCAAAGAATGTTTTTGTTAAGAGCAACTTATACAATTTTGTAAATAAAAAGTAAAAAAATTTTATTGTTTTATACTTTAAATAATATTTTCTAAATAATATTTTCTTCTTCACTTTTATCATCAACGTTCTAAAAAAAGATAAATATAAAATAGAAAAATTACTATATTTATACACAATGGACTATTTAAAGATGAGAAGGTTTTTATTTCCTGAAAATTTAACTTTTTAGAACTTTTTAGACTTATTTGCATTCTGTGAAAAAAAATTCAATTATTATTATAGCGGTAACATAAAACATGTTAAACCAAGAAATCCGATAGAGTATAATGAACGAAATTCTACCATCGCGCAATGCTTTTGTAATTGTCTCTTTCGAATGTATTGCTTATGCGATCCATTCTCGGATCTCTCTGGCACGACGGTGAGCCGTGCAAATTCGGCTTAAGTTATCGCTCACCATTTTGTTAAACGTAGCCGTTCTTTCCCGACTGTACCGTCGCTGACTCTCGCCAGCAAATTTCGCGCAATATATGAAAAGTACGAGAGGATGCAATCGGTAAAATTCTGCTGTCGTTGCCGATTTGTCCGTCCAATAAAATCCTACAAAATGAAACGAATGGATTCGCGACTTATCCACGTATCGATGGTACTTGACGTATTCCCGAGCTTTAAGCTGCAGTCTCGATTACAGCTGTAATTGAAAATGTCGCTAATTAACGGCAATTATACTTATTAAGTACTGTATTTATTAAGTATTTATTTAGAACAGCTTGATTTATTAATAGTACTTCTTGATTTATATAAATACACAGAAATTGAATCAGGGTACAATAAGGCATAAAGGATAACTTTTAGCAGATTATCCTTAGTGTAAAATCAGGTCTTAATACGGAATCCTGATAGGTGCCATATCAGGCACGTAAAGCAATTTCTGATAGGGACCTGAATAGATTTATGATAAGAATCTGATCTTTCAGCCCTGTCAGATTACAATCGGAAAATTGCGTTCCTGATATGCAATCCTCTATCAAGAGATTCTTATCAAGACCTGACTATATACATTAGGAATAACCTGCTGAGGGTCTTAATTGCACCCTGATTCAATTTATGCTCGGGAGAATTCGTCGTCAAATACCCAGCTGTTCGAGATTAAGTTAATTCTTCCGCGACCGAGATTGCGAATCTCAGTTTGTAAACTTTATTTAACACCCGTCGTTCCGAATGGAAAAAAGAACTTTATCGGATTGGAGTTGACGGGACTCGGTTGACGACAAATCGCGCCTAATCACGCAAGTAGGAACAACCATTGTGTACCGCGTTAACGCGATTTCATCCACCAAACCCGTTCTGCCGTTATACCGGAAGCAAGAAACCTGCTAAGTCAATTTCAGCGAATAGAGGATTCTGATCGAGTTTAATCGCGCGCGTACCGACAACCGTAACGTACCGGCTTTCAGTAGACAAAACATCTCTCTGTTCTGGGTAAACAGGCTTACATCTAATTGCGCCCCTCCACGCTACGTTGTACATACGTCCGACTGTAAATGCGCAACTTTAATCGTATCATCTCCTTATGCAGCAGGGCGAAATCCTGCAAACGAGATGCGCGAGTAGAAACGTCGAGTGCGGGAAAGAAAGAAAGAAAAAAAAGAGCTCGTCAAAGAGAATCCTCTTAACGAGCCGCACTTGGCCGGCCGGCCGGTCGGCAAACTCGGAGAATAACGAGACTCTATATTTTGCTGCATTTCGGTGCAACGTTCGTTGTAACGCGCGTGAACCTATAATTCAGCGAAGCCGAATAACCAAGATTACGTAAGTCTTTTAATGCTGGGACTGAGAGACTAGTGTGGAAGAAACATGATTTTTAGAAGAAAATTTTCTTTTATTAATTATAAAACTCTTTTTGATAATTTTACGCCGCGAAACGTGTCACACCTACGTCTAGTCGCAAAACATTTTATTTCATCCCTGGTGTCGCAATTTAGAAAATCCATGCCAGTCATAAACGGCACTGTCACATTTAATAATGGATTTATATATTTCATGTATGAAACTGTCAGAGAAAGCAACTATCATAATTAGAAGAGGAATAAATATTTATAATTAGAGAGGGATTTAGCAGAATTGTTACATTAACTTTTCATATCCGTGTCGCTTGTCGAGCTGGTATAACAATACGAAGATAAAGAGATTAGGAAGAACCAATTGCAGTGTGCAGTACATAAAGAAAAAAATTTTTAATATTTGTAATTATAATTGCATTGTAATTATAATTTTATAGTCGTTTTTTGAGTTACTTACAAAGACTCAGTTATTACATCAAATTACATTTCAAAATTAATATTACAAAATTTTAACGATTTAAATATTCAAATTTATTTTCTGGAAAACTTTATTTTTTAAGTTATAGCAAATGTGTAATATATTCTTTTGATATATAGAACTATAAATAGATATTGTTACTACATTATAGTAATATAAAAATAAAGCTCCTAATCATAATTATTTGTACATTTTTATTTGCAATTAGTCACAAGTACCAAAAACTTTTCTCTCGATGTAACTCGAATGCTGATTTATCTCTAATAGAATTTCAATTTTTACTTATTTACTCCGTTTCTACGGAGCAGGATAATAAATCCAAGCAGACGTGAATTGTAAAAAGTCTCGTAACAAATGCGACAGGGCTATCTTCTTCGGAAAGAGCATTCTATTTAGACAGTCGAATTAAGAGCGACGCGCAGGGAATGAACGTGAGGAGTAATCCGGACGGACAGCTCCGTCGAGAACGGTAAAGCGCACAAAGGAGGCGAATTAGTCGACATAGCCTAAGGCATCTAATTAACGCGCCGCGTTACTACGGTTCCTCCATGTTCCTCCTTCGTCCTTCCCTGAAAACTACAGCGCGATGCGCCGGCGCTCTTCCGGCGGCGGCGCCGGAACTCCTTCGACGCCGGCGGAAGAAACGGAATGCACCCGAGTCACGCGTGATGCACAAAGCACGCACGCACGTGGGCTCGAAACAAAGTGGCCGGTATTGTCGGGGAAAATTGCCTCTGCAATGTTCAGTAGTCCGCCCTTTCTACTTGGCGTACCCATGCGAATACATATCATCCCCCATCCGCTCTCGACGATTCTTCAGAGGACGCTCTCGGAGGAGGGAACTCGTTTATTCTCGAGTTCTCAATTGCTTGCCGAGGACGGAACGTTATCTGATGACGTTGACGTTCAAATGTAAGGAAGAGCTGTCCTATGATGGTCGGAATAAGATTTTTTCGAACGTGGCGGAGATCTGGTTGATGATCATATTGTCAATCAAGGCTGCCGATCAATGTCGAATCGTAATGCTAATTATAATCTGTTGATGCGAATGATTCCTATATATAAATAAATATCGAAGAATTACACATTTCATTGTTAAATAATTGTATTAATTATTCATTCATATAACATTATTTTAGAATTTCAAACATATACCTTTCTTGAAGAGAAAAAAGTATTTGCTAATTACGCTCTGTTGATGCGAATAATTTTGGTGGAATTATACAGATTTGGTGGAAAAAATACAGATTGTTACGTTACGTATAATATTATTCAGTAGTGTTACGTGTTTCCGAATTTCAAACATCCACCGTAAGAAACATATATTTTGAATTTGTATTGATAAAAACAAATACGAATATCGCGGGTCCACTTAAGTGCTTGTTAAAATTTTATGTTGAATCTTTAACATATTCGAATGTTAATTTAACATAATGTGTTTATGTTATTTAAGCATTTTATATTAAATTAATATACATTTTAAGATCAAATCAATAACAATTTATAAGTACTACAAATAGACAAATAGTATATAAAAATAATGTGATTTAAAGTGTAAATTTTAAAATAAATGAATAAAATACATATTAATTTAACGTATCACAAATGACAATTTTACTATTGATACTTTTACATAATATTTGTGTGATTGTCTAATATATTTATCTTGCATTAAATTAACAAAAATTTGAATGGGCACATGAAACAGGTTAAATTATTTAGCACAATTTTCCAACTGTATAGGCCGATCTTAAAGAGAAAAAAAGCATTTTTTTAATTAATTAAATTTGGAATTTCAAATATGTGCCTATCTTAAAGGGAAAAAAGAATTTGCTAATTACGTTCCGTCGACGTGAATAATTTTTGAGAACTAGTGGAGTTATATCGAATTATGTAGATCGTTTTACAGGATGTACATAAACTTCCGATATTTTTAAATAACGCGAAATAAACGCAAATATTACGTAAAAAAACATATTTCTGCTTATTTTTATTGTAAAGAACAGCTAAAAAAATGTCTTACAAAAAAATTGCTGAGCTTTCATAAGGATACAAATGGCCGCCATTTCTATTTCTTCTCGAACGTACTCTTGTCTTCATATTTTACTAAAAAAAAGTTATTAAGTAAAAATGTTTCAGCGTTGCGAAATAATAAAATATTAATTTAAAAAAATATCGATTAAATATTTCGCAAAAAGATTCGTCATTTTTTATTTACGATTTTATCCTATACGAAGTAAATATTATATATTTTTCACACTTTTATTTTTTATAAAACGATTTTTTCAATAAAATATTTAATTTTAAATATTAGTGAAAATCTTTTAAATCTACATCATTTCAAATGATGACCCAAGCTAGATTTTTCAAGCGTTCTATTTGAACATTCAATGTAAATGAAATACCGCGGTACGGCGACTAAGTATTAGGAAAAGGTTCAAAGTGAATTCAAAATCCCAACGCTAACCGTACAGAAGTACCAATTGATTAAAACTTTTTTCGAGCAAAGACCCAACTAAAAGACCTACTAATGTAGTCGAGGATTAAAACTTAAAGTGCTCGTAAATGTTTGATAATTTTTTGTAAGAAACTTTATTAATTGTTTTTTTTTTTTAAATATCTAGAAAAATGTATGTATATTTATTTTTATTTTGCGTCATTAAAAATATCGATGGTTTATTCTTGTGAATCTTTTTATTATCTGTATAATATAATATTAATATTCATTCATCTCGAGCTATTTTGGAATTTCAAACATATCTATCTCTCGAAGGAAGAAAAAGATTTACAAGGCTCTTTGTAAAGAAAAAATAATTTTTGTTCGATGTATATCTCTTATTGTATTTTTCTGGAAAACAATTTGGTATATCCGTCCGATATAAATCAACTTTTATTACACAAGCCCTCCGACACAAGTCGTTTCCCGAAGAAATGTCAGCGGTTACTTTCGTCCGAAATTCGAACGCGTTATTCTCTCGACGGTCCGAGCTACGTAGAAGAGAAAGGGTCGGTTAACCGCCTTTAATCTAAAATGCTGGACGTTCAAAGAGCATTACGAGGCCGCTATCCGTCGCGCTAGACGAGGAACGAACATGTTCGATGAAGCTTTTAAGGACCTTATTTCGAATTGATGCGCGCGCGGATACGACTCATTCAGCTGGTCTCATTTACGAAGAACAACGCCGTTAACTTTATGTATCTTCAGTACGTACACAGTAAATTGTTACTTTGACGACCCAGTAATAATTAACGTTTCGCGATGTCCTAACATAACACGTATCCTTCTATGATATAAAGCGAGGATGAAGAACAAGGATTACGTCAAATAAAACTGCACAAAATTGCATGCTGTTTTTTTTTTTAGGAAGATCTTTTAGAACTTTATCTGGAATCACATTAATAAAGTAATTAACACGAAATGAACGTAATTCATCGAAATCTTTAAACGATATTCACTAAAGTTTTAGAGGAGATCCTCGTGCCGACATCTGTGACGTTGTGATTCAAACTGGTACAGCGGGCTATGTTATCTCCAAAAATCCAAACGCATCTTGCAAATCCGCTATTTTAAATTCAAGCCATGTAACGCTAATAGCGTATTTGCATAATTAAACTATGGAAAAATATGCTATTCACTTGCAGCGGATATTATAAATTTATTACAGCGCCATGATAACATGGCTTTATCGATAACGAATGCATTATTCTCGATTTTTCCTGCTAATAAATATTTATGCGTCAAATATTCTTTGAGATAATCACTGCGTTAAAATCGTTTGATCTAGAAAAAAAATGAAAACTTGTTTTTATAATAACAATATATTTCATCATCGCTATGTTATAAACATCTTGGAACTATCTTGGAACTATAACTTGATGTGTGAATTTATGAATAGATCGTCTCACTTAATTGAATTAAGTTCTCCTTCCTTAGAAAACTTGATTGGATATTGAGCTTCAAAATGTTTATTAAATGTTTTGGCAACTGAATTATAAACATAGATTTTATTTAAAGTAAAATTCATTCGAATCAATAAAATAATGATAATTCTAATATACGTACTAATACATGGAACGTGTCCACAATCAACGTGATACACGTACAAGATTCTCGACTGTTCACGTATATGCACGATGTGAATAAAAATTCTCTTGTAAAATGTAAGTGTTATAATATGTATATATTTACAATCGCATAGGCACTCTTCACGCATCGATACGACGTGTGTATTATATACAACCTATAAGTTCTTATATACATTTAACAATTATTAGAGAACTAGAAATATATCATTCGCTGGTCAATAAAATATATATTAAGTACACAACAGGGAATGTTTAAAACTTGAACGCACTATACATATTCGAGAGTCCTCTTTATCATCATATAATAATAAAACAAATATCTTCGGTTAAATATCGTGCGGGATATTTAATCACTTGATAATCAAGGAATACACAAATGCCACAAGAATCTAGATATTTAGAGAAATATGAAACCTATATGTAAATAGCAGAGATGGGTAAAATGATTATTCAATATTGAAATAGAAAATGCAAAATAATTGTAATCTTTCCATTTAGAAATACAAAATGGATTTTAGACACTTATTTAAAATAGAAAATAGAAAATAAATTTTTAAATGTCTACTTTTAAAATAAAAATGTAAATATAATAAAAATATAAATATTTTTTAAATATTTATATTCTTAAATTTACTTTTAAATATCTATCTTATATTTATATTTTAATTCTTAACATTTTTTTACAGTTATAACTTTTTATTTAATGTAAGCAATGGAACGTGATTTCTTCTTTAAAAAACTTATTCTTTTGAAGAAATTATTGCTAAAAATCTTTTGTGAAATAAAATGAAAAAAATGTATAAATGGACATTTTGCATTTTATATTTCTATTTTTAATGCATTTATTTCAAATAATGTCCACCTCTAGTAAATAGATGTAGAATCTATGTAATCACTGTATGAAACGACTAAAGATTGTGCACTTTCTTCTTCTCGTCTTCGATATATTGTCATCAACAGTGTTGTGTCATGTTTACTGGGAGTTGTATACAAGTTTCGATTATCAATTATTTGGCAACGCATGATCTGTCAGAATATATACGAAACTTTGCTACTCCTGTGCTATCCTCCATTGGACCCACTTGCTAACTTCTCGGGCAAACACTTTGTAATCGTCGGTTCGATTAATTTCCACACTTCAGCCAACTGAAAACAAACATTTGCAAACATCAGCAATTTCCATCGCAAATCCGATGATGTGTGCGTGTGTGTTCTAGCACTAAAGATATTTGCTTAGCACATATGTAGCAGAAGACAATATAACGTAATAAACAAAATAGAGTATTATATTACAGAGCTAAAAAGAAAATACAAAAGAAAACTTCATAAATATCAAAGAATATTGTACAACAACTCACCGAGACCTCTTCGGTTCGTTTACGTTCGTTTGCAAAATGAACACGTTCGTTAATCAACAAATAATATAACGCTTATTTGCTATAACGACATAACTCAAAAATTGTCATTTCGAGAAGAAACTTACTTGCAGGAAAAGAATGAAAGCATAAAGAAACACTTTGATTCCTCTACGTAATTAGTTACACAAAATTGCATTTCAACAGCATTAAAAGTTTTAATGAAAAATTTGAAAACATTTCAAACTTATTTTTTAGTTTATTGAAAAATTTAGTTTATTGAGTTATATCGTTGTTATATAAATACAATAATATTATAAAATAATATACTCAACAAAATTATCGCAATAGAAAAATTTATATTAAAATTTTACTGGGGTACGGTTAAAAATATTATAATTATAAGTACAGTACCATACATTACTTACAATAAATATAGTACTTATTCTAAACTTATTCCAGTTATCATAAAATGTATCAAATTATGTAATTTTTGGAGACATAACACGTCCTCATTTTTGAAAATATGGCAATAAGAGGAAGAATAAATAAAAAAAAGTCTACAAAAAAACTCCTTAAGATACTGCAGATTTTATTATTGTTTAAAATTGTTTAAAAAATGTTCATCAAATACAATTTTTCACGGAGCTATGCTTATTCAAAGTTTACGAAATTTGGATATTATCCGTTCTGCGATAATTTTGTCGACAAATGTAATACCTGAGAACTGGCGATATTTACCTCAGAATGCCCGCGAATCTGCACACTCACGAGACTCTGCAACACGGTGGCAAGTATCTCTAGGTGCGCATGAACGAGCTGAGTCTCCATGTGCAGACAGAGCAGCGAGAAACAATTCCTCAGCTCAACATTGGCAATTACGGATTCCTGGGAGACCATTTTGTTCTCGAGATACTCAACAGTGTCGGCCTGTGAACATGCGACAAAATCGTGTGCACTCTTCACGAAATGAACATGCATCGCGTGTTCGTTACTATGACAGATTGCGTAAGACCGCAGGAAGTTACGCTTATATTCTTTACAACGGTGAATCTCTGCGATTTCACAGATTGTACTGCCTCGAACTCAAGTAATTATACAAGTAATTATACAATTGCGACAACGCGATTGCTGGTTAAAATTATCGCGCCCATTATAATCTGCGTGATGAGAGCGGAACATGGTTACTGTTTAATAAATCTTAAGTAGACACGTACATCGGTACCGCGAATAACGCCTTGCATCTGTCGCTTTTTGAGAGATAGCATCGTAGACAGAGCGCGTTGATGATCGGTGCTAACACCTCGCTCGTGTCTCTCACACAACATCCTGTGTGCGACTAAAATGTCAAGCAGGAGATTAAGCCTCTCACAGACCATAGTCTCCTCTCTAACCGCTTGCTGGAGTGCTCTGGTTGACAGCAGGTTGAACTCTCTAAAATTTAACATTGATTCTACCGTTAAAAGCAATCACAGAAGCTTAAAAATTAAGTTCCCCCTCTAAAATACATAAATAATCCAAAAATGAAAGGTACGATTGTATATGACGAAAATTTTTCGCTTTGGCAGAATTTTTACACAAATTGAATTACATAAATATCAAGGAAGTTTACGTCTTTTCTTAGAATTTGTCATATATATATAAATTTTGAAATATTCTATGTAAAAATTCTAGATGTTCTCGGCTTCTTCTGCAAAATGTCCCAATTAGTAAAAAATCTAAGAAATTTTCTAAAAGATTATAAAATTATTCAAGAATTCTGAAAAAGATTTTCACCATAGATCGTGTATCGTGCAATAGAAGCGTGAAATCTCAAGCACTTTCGTTATCGAAATTCTTATAACGCAAAAACATAACATAACAAAGATTACATAACAAAGATAACATGAAATCTGAATCGCACTTCTCTTATCGGTATCGACTCTTACTTTGAGATTACGTGAAAGCCTTTCTTCATGTCTTGCCAAAGACTGGAACCACCGGTGACCCAAGTACCGGTGCCGTGTTGTTCCGCAGCTAGAGTGCTCAACTGGTTGCCTAGCTCGGCCATGTCTACCGCATAATTGTGCGACCTGATCGCCAAACTGTCGGCGATATGTTTCAGCCGGGAAATCCCGAGGAGTATCAGGCGTATCTGATCACGGCTATTCGCGAACTCGGTCAGCGTTTCGGGTGGCATCAGCTCTTTCGCCCTCGACGACAGCTCGGACGTGGCAAATTCGTCTGGCACGCGCCTGAACACATCACGGATCTTATGCTGCGTCTCGTCGCCGGTGTACGTGAAGAAGAACTGTACAATCGGATCCTCACTCACCACCGGGTGGCGGGCGATCAGCGTAAGAAACCGCAGGAGAGAACGCCGTCTCTCTTCAAGAAATTGTGAATCCGCTGCAATGCGATGAAAAAAAAAACAGGTTCTTTGAGAGTATTTCCTGTTATCAATCGTAGCATTGCGATTGCTTAAATTCCTATATAAGAAGAATGGCTACTCTCTAAAATTTTTAGAGTAAATTTTACTCTACAGAGTGAAATCTTACTCTTAAAGAAAATTGAAAATTGAGCCATTTTTTTTCAAGACTAGCTCAATTTTCACTTTAAAATGAGATTCACTTTAAAGAATTTAAAGAGAAAGTATGCAAAATATTAAATACAATCCAGTAAGTACTAATTAATAACGTAACATAATATTAATGTTATAATTTCACACTCAACAATATAAATGCAATATAACACATATTTTGCGTAACAGTTACATTGCTGAGTATGAAATTATAACGTCGATATTATTTTGTGAGAGATCTCTGAAAATAATTTTGTTAGATAATCAAAATTATATAAAACGATGAAGTTAATTGCTAGAATATCAAAACTTTTTGCAACATCACTCATAATACTCATTATGCTCGAGCATCTTATGTAATTATTTTAATAGTCCAACTAAATTATTTTCAAATACTAGTTTTTTTTTAAGATACTTCAGCAAAATTGTTCTTTTCTTCATAATTACAAAATTATATAATTTTTTTCGAATTTATATTCAATTATGTATAAGCACGAGTATTCACCTCCGACGATTTTCTTCGGTGGTAACTTCGGGATCAATCTGTAGGGAAACCGAGCCAGGAGGAGATCGTATAACGATACAAAATCATTGTAACGCCTGTAGACCACAGAATTGAACCTCTAAAAAAACATGAAATTCATCCGCGTGAGCACACGTTCTTCGTCACGGCGTAATTCTCTTATTCGCCACGATAGAATCTAGATAAGGTTTTATTAAAGCAATCTAAATAATAGCACTACGTCCTTTCGTGTCTCTACGGACGGAAATATGAGCGCCGGTAATACCTTGCTGGTGACTTGATACTCCACGTGCTTCAGGAAGATGCCCTTCTTCTCGGGAACGAGGTTGACCTCGATAGTGTCCAGATTACAGATGTCCGAGTACGTGTGATTCAGCTTTGCGGGATTGCCTCGGTGTAGCCTCTGCGCCAGAAGCGTCACTTCCGACAGATCTCCCAGAGCAGGGACGGGTAATTCTGCGAATAAGATCCTCTCAAGCGAACAATGCGATTTTCTGACTGCCACCGACCGGCCGTATTTAGCAGAGACGAAAGTTGCACAATTACTTAGTAGCAATAGAATTTGATTGGTACACATTAAATTCAACGAATTAAGCTCCTCTCAATTATGACAAGGTGACCGAACGTTTTGGACTTCGACAATATGTTCTCTTTTTCGCTCTCTCATGCTCTTTTTTAATCTCTCATCGCGTATTTTCAAATCTTTGCTAATTTTATATTTATAATCCACGATTAAATACACAAATGAAATATATTTCACTTTATCTATCTACAATTTAAATGAAATTTATTAAAAGAGATTTAATTAAGTAAAAATTTAATATATAAAAAAACGTAAATCATTCTTTTGGAAATATTTATTTCGTCACGTTACAAATATCTTTATTTCTCTCGTTTTAATTATACATTAGCTCTATTTACGAAAATAATATTAATTAAAAGTTAATTTAATTAAATAATAAAACAAAGTTTATTTAATAAAACAGATTAAAAAGCATATTTTTTCAGGAATATTTATTTCACTTCGTCAATATCTTTGTTCCTCTCATTTTAATTATGTCCTTTTTGTAAAAGTAAAATTTATTAAAGCATGATTTAATTAAGCAAAAGTTTAATATATAAAATGGATCAAAAAGCATATTTTTTTAAAAGAATGTATTTTATCTTCATCTCATAAATATATCTTGATTTCTCTCATTTTAATTGCATTTTGCCTCTTTTTCTTAGTACTGCAAGTGTCCTAGTATTTTTCATTGTTTTATTCTTATCGCGTGTGAATAAATGTAAAACGCTACTAGATCCAGTAATTCAACAATTCCTTCACTTTTTTTATATCGCCTAATCAGATCCATCTATTTTCGCGATGCTGACAGATAAAGTCAAAATTACGGTAATAAATCGAACATTCATTTAAGAAAGAAAGAAGAGCGTATCTTCTTTTTTCGTATTCTTTTCGACGTGTTCTACTTCGATTTTACGAGACGAGATCTCGCGGTATTGTAGTTCCTACACCTTGACAAATAATCATCGTCGTAACCTCGATAACGAAGGAGTCTCCTGACTTCGTGAGCTGACATACCTTGGCTGTGTATAGCCAGGCTTATTATGTTCCCACAGTTTTACCATTCAGGACTTAACTTTCATAAAACCGCCTTCGTTCCATGCATTTATAATTCATCGCTGTATAATAAAAGTGATCATATTGTGCGATTTTAAAACAGAAATTGGTTCTTATATTTTCATACCAAAGTTATTCCGATTATATTATAATTCTCTATCGAGCAAAAAAATGCAAGAATTGCAAGAAAAATGTGAATTCTAGCAAAAATAAAAAACTCAATTCTTATAAAATAAACGTTTTTCAAATAAATATTGGAGGAATATTAATGAGAGTTAACATATTATATTTACATAGAGAAATATGTGAAAAAATATAATATTAATACACAGATCATCTATACATAATGTTAAAATTTATTTCTTTTAATAAATATTTTTTTAAACGAATAAATAATTATTTATAAATAAATCAGCAAATAACAATTAACAATAAAAAATATATACATTACACGCAGCACAGTGTGTAAACGGTATTTAAACGGAAAGTTACAACATAATTTTCTTGAATCACGATAGTACGCTTTCTAGCGATAAGCAAAACGGCAATGATTTTGCCGGTCAATGACTCCGGTAACGCCTACAGGTTTCTTGATATGCAGCAAAGGCACGTTTGTGCATTATTTAAACACCTGTCTGATAATAGACTTATTCAAGACCTACTTTCATCGTCTATATACGGACTGTGTTAACGGCACGAAAGACTATGTATATGGCTTCTCTTGTTTGCGAAGCAAATTACTTAAGCTATAAAAGAGATACCGTAAGAGAATCACTGTAAAAAAAAAAGTACCGAAGCGAGTTTAACACGAATGCGAAATTCTTATCCGTGCTCGGCTTATCACGTTCATTACTTATACGCTTTAACAATTTCTTCGGTCACAATTACCATCGTTAAAATTTTTTCACGCAAAATCGTAGCGAGAAAAATCAAGCGAAGCCTTTACTTTATTTTTAAAAAATCACAAAATGATTTCTTAATAAAAATACTTTCTTTAAAACACATTTTTTTTGAAATTTTGCCTTTTACACCTGCATTTGTTTCGTAAAATATTATTTAAGTATTTTCTTTCATAAAACCTTCTTTAGCAGAATATTGGCAAAATAATAAATAAAATAAGCATACTCATTAAATACGAATTAAATACTTAAATATTCTTTAGAGACTTACGTCTATCACAAACTGAATGCGATGAGCGATGAATGAAGAGAAATGAATGAATTCAATGAAAGTTTTCTTTTACATCGTCACGTGCGACAAAACAAAGCTTTCATTGAATATCGCTCGTCGCCGATTATTCATCGTATCTAATATGCAAGAGCTACTATGCGCCTGATATTTCAACAAATCGGAGAGTAATAATTAAAATTTTACTAACCTTGAGATTCGGAGTTTTCCAGCAGCTTATCACTCGGTTGCTTTCCCTGTTGAGCAAAGGCGATGAGAGCGAGACCCTTGTATAATCCGCTTCTCGTGAGATAACCCGTCTTGCTGTCCACCAGCTTCCATATCTAAGGAAGAATAGAAACGTTTTAAAGAGTCGTTTCGAGCATATTTGTTTTGGTTTTTATTGCTAGAAATATAAAGAAATAAATAAAACATTTCTCAAAAGTCACAAATAGTTCGGAGCGATGATACGAAGGGAAGATACACTGCTCAAAAAAGCACCAACGATCGTATATACGCAAATGATTTTACTGTAGTATTTAAAATTTTAATTGAATGCTCACACACACAAATCTGAAAATAATTTTGTTGGACCATCAAAATAATTATATAGGAAACCTTAAGCATACTGTCATATTAAAGGAGCAATAGTAACTCAATTCCTTATGTTAAAAAATAATATTTTATTACTTTTAACTTCCACGTGTATTAAAATGTAATTAAATTAAATCCAATTCTGTATGTTAGTTTCAAAGTAAACAACATTAATATTAATACACTTAACAAATAATATACCAAATTTGAATCAAATTTAATAATTCCCTTAAGCTAAACTATTTAACTCTATTGATTTAGTTACATTAATGACATACACTTGTGGAATTAGTGGCGGCCTATAGAACTGATTAAAAATAACTTAAATTGAATATAATTTAACATTACGAATTTAACAGTGTACGATGAACAATACTGCAAAAAGCAACCAGTTTGAATTATATAATTATTTTGATGGTTCCAACAAAATTATCTTTTCAGATTTGTATCTAGCTAAATTTTTAGATACTTGAGCAAAACCTTCTTTCTACACAGTGGACTTCGTGCCCGATAACGGTACAACGGTAAACTCTTTGTGAGAGAAGCCTAAGGATTAGGCCATAAATGAAAGTAACTACATTCCGAGGATTTTTCTACCTTGCCGCACCATTCTGCCTCTATTTCCATCCTCATGCACTCATGTGTCTCTCCTTTTCTCGGTGTTCTCTGCCCCTTGCAAGCGTAAATTCTCTCCCTTGTCTCCTCGTACGTACTCAAAGAAACCGCAATGAACGGACGCGAGTGCATGTGAACTCATGCTGAATACAAAAGTGCATCCAGAGGCGTAAATACAAAGAACAAAAATCTTCCCTTCTCTTCTTTTATAATTTTATTATCCCACAATTTGAGATGTGAAAAATGCGTGACTTAGTGTTTGTGTCTCTTACAATTGTAGGTCTTGCATTAATAATAAATTACAGTGGAATAAAAGATTATTTCTTCCATTAATAATAATAAAATTAAATCAGTGTAAATATATGTGACCTTATATCGTTCATACTTCGAACGGAAGAGGAGGTACGATTATAGTGAAACGATTAACGTTTTGCAGGAGAAAAATAAAGAAACGAGCATAGAAAGTGCAAAGAACAGGCTGTCTTGTTTACGCCATTGCAAGCACCCTCGCTTTCTCGTTGCTCTCTCGAGTGTCGTTAAACCTTAATCGCCAATCAAGTTCAAGCCAAGAGGAAAGCCTGAGACAGTAATAGATTCTCCATTTTAGCTGCATGTGCGAATTGCGAGTAAACAACGGGAATCGGCGAGTCGTTTCGCGTCGCACGAGCCACGAATCATGCATGCACGAGTGCGTGTTCCGTTCGTCGGAAGAATATGATAGAGCTCGCAAATAACGAGGAAGGCAATCGAGACATCGGTGAGAAGAAGCACAAGCGGAAATATTCACAGGGAACAGGGAGGAGTCTCAAACAGAAAAGAGAAAAAAAAGTATCCCACAACATACTTTAGCCGAGGAACGTACTGTAAATGTATGTTCTTAGGACGACTTGCAAAAGACGTCTTCTGGATGTCTTTAGGACATCTCTTAGAGATTTGTGCTGTGTAAAATGTATACAGAAAGAACTGTTTGCTAAAGTATCTAAAATTTACCTTATAAATGTAAGTTTAAAAATAATGTCGTTATATAGATTATCAAAATAATTATGTAGACTCAAGCTGATTATTTAAGTGTCTAAACTTTTTGTAATACTGTTCATTATGCATAAACATCCTACATGTTTATTCAATGGTCCAATAAAATTATTTTCAAATTTGTATCTAGCTAAATTTTTAGATAATCCAGCAAAATCGTTCTTTTCGTTTATTTATAGAGAAAAAGGAAAAAGGCCAAAAGAAACCAGGCCAAGGAAACGAAAGAAGATTTAATACACTTATTTAATACAATATATATGCAGGTATATGGGATATACTCAAAATCGCTTTGCCGAGTAAACAGATTTATATTGGAACACAGGTGAGAGAGAGATGAGAGAGCAGCCAAATCTTATCTCGAGACATCGTGTTCGCGAGCTTGAAATACTGAACGCAAGAATGCTTCCTTGTTATCATAATTACGATAAGATTCAAGAGAAAGAATAACAGTGCTCCGAAGAGTAAATCGCTGAGGGAATTATTTGAAGCATTATTTGAGAATCAGTAGGAATTACCAAGCATTATTAGACATTGGTGGGCGTTACTAGGTATTATGTCTTACTAGGTATTAACATTATTACCATTTTTTAAAATTAAAACTGTTTAGTATTAATTCTATTCTAATACTATATTATATCGTATACATATACTATATACGTTATCAAATATTTGTACAGATTTGGGGCATTATTGAAGAATTATAATACTTTATCATTTGAATTGAATATATTGGGTCATTTAAAAAGTATCCGCGGTTTTTTCATTCAAAAATTGAACAAAAAACCGCGGATACTTTTTAAATGACCTAATATAATAGTTAGCGTTATTCGTAATCATATTTTTAAGTTAGACTAGGTTATATCTATATATGCCGCAGTTTATAGCTACGGCAGCTCAAAAATCAATAAAATTAGGCTTATTTGACGCGTTTTTGCAGGAAACGAAAGAATCATCTAGAAAAAAGCGTCGCTCTGTCCCACATACTAATTTTAGAGATTATAGTTGTTTTAGAGATTAAAGTTGACAACTATTTAAGTTAGGAAATTTGTCACAGTCACGCAACACAAGGCATTATTAGGACATTACTATGAGAATTACATAAAAATTTAACAGTAATGCCCTGTAATTCCCTTAGCGATTTATCCCTCGCAATGCTCGTATAATATCGACCGAATCTTTTTGTGTAATCAGTGCGTTGCATAATTCGTGTAATACGAGTCCGAAAAACGTTAAAGAATTTTTTAATTGAATTTTCGATTAATGCCTTTAATGCCACAAAAAGAATGGGTTCGCTCAAATAACTGCTTGCTAGAATGTTAAAATTTTTTGCAACGTTATCATCATGCTTGAATTTTCTTCATAATTATTTTGATCACACAAAATTATTTTTAGACTTATATTTACCTAAATTTTTAGATACTTCAGTAAAATTATTCTTTCTATTTTTTTAATACTATCACATTATAAAACGTTCCTGTTCTATAATTATAAATCTAAAAATATTTATGTTGCTTCATCCAAATAATTATATTGGACGCTCAAGCTAGTTACTAGAATATGAAAACTTTTTACAGTCTTTGTCATCAACACTTAAGCATCCTACATAATTTTTTAACGATCCAATAAAATTATTTTCAGAACCATGCCTAACTAAATTTTTAGATACTTGAGCAAAAAACTCATTCTCTTCGTGATGTACAATATTATGTATGTTCACTGTTAGAAATGTTCTTAAATTTAACTTTCAAGTTACACAATTTGAACTTAATTTCATGACATTATATTATAAATTTAATGTATTTATAATTAAAAAGTATATTTGTGTACATGTATATAAAATTTAATGTATTTCTCATAAAAATTCATGAAATTTAATGCACGCGTTCATTACATTTAAGTAACTACTGCAATTTAATTTTTAATTAAATCATTCATTATTTTAAATTTCGTTCATAACCACAAGCTTCATTTACATGTGCATACAAAGGAAGCTCGTGGTTACATTTCTAACAGTGTTCATATTGAAAAATAACTACTGCATAACTTCTTCGCAGAGGTTATTTTTAGAAAGGAGAGACGAGGGTGCTCTCGAGGACGTGGGAGTGTGCTAGCATTCGTGTCAATAGTTCGATGCAATCGCGAGTACAGCGACAGATATCTGTGTGTAAGGATATGTGTGACAGGACACACGTGAAGCGAGGTATGCGGTGGCTGTGTAATGAGAGCTCGTGTCGTGTGCGCTCGCTGTCACGCAACATCTCTACGCGAGATAATTATGCGCAGCCACTGAATCGACCAGGCCGCAACTCGTCATCATCTCCCATTTGCGTATCCGAGGCGTGTAATCTGAAAAGACGATGCTCAAACATCCCATCGTGAGTTGTAACACGACGGCGACACGATTGAAACCATACACATGTCCGACACGCGTCTCGTTTAGATGTTTATTCTCGCAGAAGTGTCTAATGCGAGGAAGACAATTATCGTACGTTTGACTGATGAAATGAAAAATGGTTTATTAGTTAGCGATCGATCGCAACTTATTCTGAGGATTGTGAGGATATGGCTACGTTCAGCAAAAGAAAGCAGCTTTTACAACTGTAAAATTCTTTCGTATGATTGGTATTTCTTTTAATTCCTCGTTAAATTTTTTATTATAAATATATGTATGAATCAATTATACTAAAAAAATCTTACAAAAATTATAAAGCTGATTTTTCTGCTGAACGTAACCATTGATAACTGCGAGAAGTGCGAGAGATGTTTTAAGAATGTTTTTGCTGGTATCAACTAAAAATATCAGTCAAAAAATAAATTAAAAAAGCTAAAGCAGTCAAAATATTTTGATCGTGAATACACGCTGATATCAATTGCGAAAAACACAAAACAATAAATTATCTGGTTTATAGTGACTTATGTACAATAATAAATATGTATTTTTTGTTGCAGTTTTAGGTAAATAATTTATTAATTTTTAAACAAGTAGATCCAAATGAACTTTTGCACCAATATTTATTACAGTTTTATTAATAGATAAAAAAATTTGATTTATTATAATTTGTAATGCTACTTCTTCACCAAATTTCCAAATAAATGCAATTTTATTTACATACAAATTAAGGCAAACAAAAAATTAAATAACTTTTAAACCAATAAGGAAAATGTACTCAAATATTTTACTCTAATTTATAGAACAATCTGTGAAATTTTTATATGTATTTGTGATAATGCTTTGAGATGGATACATAAAACTTTAATCGCGTATTGTAGAGAAACGGAAGACGTTTTAACGGTTTTCGATATAAAACGGAGAGCGGTTTTCAATATAAAAGTACCATACATTGCGTGTCAATGCGGAAGACGGCAATCAAACGATTTCACCTACCTAGCAGGAAGACGATACGCATTAAAACGTGTCGGCTGCTGTTGTACGCCGCGCTTATTTTCAGCGTACATCAACGTTGGGAATGGATATTAAAGTATGCGTGCGGAAGTATCAAGCGTACGTTAATTTATCGCACTTAATTGAGAGGTAGCTTAAAATTATACATCTTCGGAGTAAATTATCTCCGCAAAAGCCTGGAACGAAATATGCTCGTATTTTTAGTTTCCTCCTTTCTATATAAAAATATATATATAATGATAGATATCACATAATTATAGAAATTCTTAACATATATTGCATTATTCAGATATTTTCTAAATAATTTCCACCAAACTTGCGGAATAATTCCGTCTATCTTTTACAGTGCAAATACATAATCATGTATGTTATTCTAAAATATTTATCCTAACTCAAGCAGAACAACAAGTCACGATAACGTTAAAATGACATTAAAATGAATCGGAAATGATTGAAAAATGACTTATAATGATCATTCTGGAATCATTTTGACATCATTTTGATATCATAATGACTTGTTGTTCTGCTTGGGAAGATTTTGTTTACAGTGATTTTTAATGTCTAGATCTCTGATAAAATAATCTCTCTGATAAAATAATTCATGAAATAGTAAGTTCACATTGCATTAAAAATCACAGAATAATAAAATATTACATCTACTTTATAAGCATAAATTATAAAAAAAAAGTTTTGCAAATTTTATGACGGTAATGGTCTCAAACTATTATTGTAAAAAGTTGGCATATATTTATCTCTTTTAATTTTAATTAATTTAATAATAGCGTTAATTTTCAAGTTTACTTTACTAGGCTAGCACTTATTTATTTTTTTTATATTAATGATGAATTATTGTCACAAAAAATTGCATTATAAATCTTGAGACACCCTGTAGTTGAAAGAATTACTATTCTGCTCGCGACAACGGAATACTTCGGCGCGGCCCTGCGTAATGCTATTTTGATTGTGTTGTTAGCACAATGAATGAGAGACGGGCTCGATGAGTGACGTCGCGATGCAAAGTGACATTTCTGGGTGTCGCAGACACTGATGCTGATCACAGATGCTGATTTTTTCATGAAAAAACTGCGCGAAACAAGTTCTTAATTAGCGTTATAAAATTTTTTGAAGCTATATATATGCTTAAAATATTGGACGTAGATTAATATTTCAGCAGAACATTTATATCTCTTGAAACTTTAATTTGATAAAATTTTACGCAGCAATTTTATATTCAGAAATGTAAATATAACTGGGAAGATATAAATGAATGATATTATAATATAATTATATTTCTTTTACACAATTTCGAGCGAATTACTTTAATTTACGTTACGACTTACATTCTCAAAATTATTTAATGCTGGCGATTAAAAAAATTGTTGATTAAAATGTTGCTTAAATATTTTGTCTGAAAATTTATTTGCTCTATAGAGAAAAATGCATTGAGATGAAGAGAAATAAATAAAATTGAGACTATAGTCCTAAATTCAGAATTAATTCAGTCTGTCTTTTTCAATGCAAATACATATAATAATGTATTATATATTATTCTAGTCTATTAATTTATTCTAGTCTTATTTGTAACGGTTTTTAATATCCACATCGAAAGAATAGTTTTGCTGAAATATCTAGAAAAATTTAGATAAATACAGATCTGAAAATAATTTTGTCGAACTATCGTAAATAAATAATAATATAGAAAATTTAAATATGATAACAATGCTGCAAAAAATTTTGATATCGTGGCAAGTTATTTGAGCACCTTACATAATTATTTTTATGATCCAAACATTGTTATTTTCAGATTTGTATCTAGTTAAGTTTTTAGATATTTTAACAAAACTATTCTTTCTGTATATAGCAATAAAATAATCTATGTAATAATAGGATCGCATTACGTTAAAAATAATAAAATATATATTCACAGAATAATAAAATATATGTGTATATATATATATATATGTGTGTGTGTGTGTGTGTGTGTGTGTGTGTGTGTGTGTGTATATATATATATATATAAATTACATAAAACATTTACATTTTTTAAAATTATATATAACATAATGATATTATATCTATTTTAAATATAGATTATATAAACATAGATTATATAAACAATTTCTTTAAAAAGATCTTATTATTAACGTTTTATGCAATAAAAATTGAACAACGGAATTTTTGTTTCGCGTCAGTATTTTTTCGAGGACTACATAATATCATTTACATGGAAAGTTTCCAAGACCAAGGAATTTTCCATAAAATTTGCGCGGATAAAGTCTAAATGTGCAATGCAACGATCAAATAAAAGATGAGTAGGCTATTCGTGAACATGCTGGAACGCGTGTCTGTGACATTGTTGCGGAGCAACAGACTACACACGACGGTACGATTGACCCTGCCACGTAATCTTGCACTATTAGGGGCGTTCATGCGCGTTATCATCGACGGACGAGCTGTTGAAGGTGATAAGGCTCCGTCGATACGGCGCTTGGAATATTTAAATCGGTTTTTAGGAACTTTTCGCGCTGCGAGCTGCATAATTGGTATCCGATAATGACTTTCACGATTAAACGGAGACGGAAACAGGATAAATGCGAACTGCAACGATGAGATAACGATGCAGATGTACCGGTTAACATCATCGGGATGGAATATCGGGATGGAACATAACGTGAGAATTGAGAAAATAACTCTGAAAAATATTTCTGTCACGTGTGAATTAATCTTTACGGGACGGCAAGTTATTACAGTGATACTGGAAGAATAGAATACAATTGTACACGCAAAAAAAGATTTTACTGCAATATCAAAAAATTTAGTAGCTGAATACAGATCTGAAAATAATTTTGCTTCGATCATTAAAATAATTATATAGTAGGACGCAGATTTAATTAGAAAATTCTGATTCTCTCGTTCATTTTCTACCAAAATTACTATTTAATCCAACCAGATTATTTTTCTCAGTGTAGTATCTAGAAATCTGTTCTTTTCGTATATTACCAAAGACATTTAATCGGCGATTGATAGATATACATATAATTATGTATATAAATAAATATAATAAATATAATAAATATAATAAATAAATATAATAATATAATTATGTATATAAATATAAATAAAATACTCCAGCTTGATGAGCAATGCTGCAAAAGTTTTAATACTCTGCAACCAACTTGAACGTCCTATGTATAATATTTTGATTTTGTTTAACAAAACTTATTTTCAAATGTGTGTGTTAAATTTTTAAATACTTTAGCATAAAATCGTTTTTATACCGTGTAATAAATATTACAAGGGGAAAAATATAAATATCTGTATTTTCGAATGCTTTGAAGTTCAAAGTCATTACTAAACGAGATGACTCACTGAAACGAAACCGCAAGTATAATATTGTGTGAAACGATATGAGTAATAAATAATAAAAAAGAAATACTTATATTAGGAAAAAAAATCAATCGAGTCTTCGGAATTTCTTGTGCCGCGTTGAGAGATACATCTGATTTCAGATTTAATGATATTTGCGCGCTCACATTAGATAACAGTAAAATATCAGTAACACCAGTAATGCTTAGAAATAGCAACTAGCTCATCATTATCGTTAAATGACACGCACAGTTGGAGATTTCCTTCGGAATGCGACGCGAGGAACGACCAAAACATATATGCATAGCATGAATGAAAGCGGTTCCTGGGCGTTCAATATTTGATATTACGTAATATCTACAAATATTGTGCAATAATATTGATCATCTGGAAGTCATATCGAGCCTCCAAGTTGTTTGTTTTGAATTTTTTAAGGAGGGGCATCAACAATATTGTATATACTATATACTATATGTACAATAATATTGTCAAGCAAAGTAATTATGATAATATTGAGCGTTTAGGAGCCGCTTAACACAAGAAGAGCTTCGTCGTAGCAAATCCAGCAAATTATCCTGTCAATCGCGCAATGAGGTCCACTTGTTCCTAGACGTGTCGGTTTTCTTCGCGACGAGGTAATCACGAAATGATGTAAGAAGAAAAACGTTAGGCGGTTTTAATGAGATTACAGAAGGCCGGATTGCGTAGATCGACTCAAATTATCCTTTTCAATCCATTTTCCCTCGAATAAAAGCAACAGTCGTTCGAGCGAATTTCTTCACTCCCGACGTCGTTTCGAAGTTGACGTGGCATCGCGTTTCCTGATACGTACATAATTGTAGCACAAATGGCGTTTTCCTACTTTACAATTATCTTCTTGTCTACTCGCTTTGCATTATCATGCTCGCGGAAACGAACGCTGACGCATATGTTTAGCCAAAGTGGCTGATTATCTTCAAGTGGAAAGTCGAATGAAGATAATCGGATGAAATTTTCTTGTTCGTCGTGCGTGATAATTTTAAGAACGATAAAAAGTTGTTAGAGAAAATCTTCGTCATGCAAGAGCGAACAATAATTCTCTAATCGTTATTTATGTAACAAAGTGTGATTATTTTGATAATTTTGATATGTTGAAATAAAAATATGCTCGTCTCAAATTAATCAATTACAACTGTTTATTTATTTCATATGACAGCTGAAATCGATTATTTTAATAATTCTAGTGCGTTGAGGAACGTTGCCTATCTCATATTAATCAGTTAAGATTGTTTATTCAATACGAGTATAGAAATTGACAATCAAAGGACGATTATTTTGACAATGATGTATATTAATGCTCGTTATTCGCAGATGAGATCGATAATCATTGTCTATCGACATATTGTTGCGAATGTTTTTTAAACAAAATTGGAAAATCAGTACATATTCTGATCAATATATAGTAAAATGATAATATAATAGAATGATAAGAATAACAAAGTGTTCATTGCCAATTAAAGTCTATTTAAATAGGCTTCAATAGTAATAGCTCCAATCAATAGGAGCAACGACAATAAAAAAAAGTCTATTAATAACACTGAGAATAATAAGGTTTCTGTTTCTCAACACCTGAATGGTAATTCTTATGCATTTTTAGCTGCTGAAAAAGAATATAAGATTAATAAAATTTCATCATCTATAGATTTTGAGAACAATAATGTCGGAAAGGCTAGAAACAATGATGAAAATGATAATTGAAAATCAACTTTTAACTTTAAAATGCATTTTGCTTCGTTTTAATATGATTTTTCGAGATATAGCAATTTGTAAATAGTTCTTTTCCTATGTAATACGTATAACGAATATTTTATTCAATTTTAATATTGTATTATATTGTATTATATGAAAATAAATTCTTTTGTACTTATATAATATAAATTTTTTCAAGATGTATTTTTTGCCTGTTACAATATTAAAAATTTACAACACATTCAAAGCAAAGTGTCTAAAAATTGAAAGGTGATATACTAAAAAAAAATTTACTAAATTTTAATAAATATTTGTTTAAATGGTATTAACAAAACATTTACTTACAGTAAATAAATATTTATTCAATAAAAAAATGATACCTAAGTCAAATTAATAGTTTTTGTATTCAAATAAATATATGTTTACATTCTTGTTTACATTTAGTTAATACTAATTAAACAAGTATTAAAATTTTTATTAGGATTTTTTAAAAAATATATTCTTTTTCAGTGCGAAAACCCTACAAAAAATACTCATTATTTATTAAGAAACAAAAAACTGATCAAAATTTATTTCTTAGTATACTATAATCAAGCTTAAAAACGTATTAAGGAATTAAAACAATACCCATTAAATTAATTAGTGAAGTTTTGTTCGTTTACTCAATATAGCAATCGAAATCGTTATTTACATCGTCCGATCGAAAAAGGTATATAAATATAAAGAATAGGTTTCTCTCATTACGATATGTTTCTTGATATTTAAAATATAAATCAAGGTATATACAAATGTTTTGTGCACGCGATTGCAATAGAGAACAAACACAATACAAGTAAATTTCTCTTGGGAAAGGTCGCACGTTAGAAACTGAAACCCGCGAGAATACGCTCGTTGCGTTTAAACTCGCTATCGGATTTACTCCATGGCATAATGTATTTCTTTGTAAACGTCCGACGGAATGCTTTCTTCCTCTTTTCTTCATTTATTTACGAGATAAGAAGATAAATGACATCTTTATCGTAACCGGTGAAGAATCTTAACTTTAGATGAGAAATCAAATTATAGTCAACTTCATAATATATATAAAAAGCAAAGAAAATTGATGCAGTTATAAACTAAGTGTATACTCCGTTTATATTAAAATTAACAAGTTTGTAAGAAGGGGAGTTGATCAGTTTAGCGTTTGACGCGCCCATTGTTTACAACGTAATTTAAATTACATTGCTACATAGAAAACAAATGTATTAACAGCAGTCTAATTGAAAATACTCTCAACTCAACAACAATATATTAATGAAACAAATGTTTCATTAGAATAAGAACATGACATATTTATTTCATTAGTATTATGGAATTAACAAGATTATTTTCAATTAGACTATTGTTAACTAATACTATTATTACATCATTTTCTTTCATGTAAGTGTAATTCAAGTTTTATTCTTAGGATATCATCGTATTTGTATTGCATTCTAACGTTTCGACTAACAGCAATCGGAAATGCGAAAGAACTTTCCTAGAAAGCTATTGATACGTAAAATTTACGTATCGATAGCATAATATCATTCAATATCAATAGCATTTTAGCTCTTTTTCTAAAAAGGTATTTAAAATAAATTGGATTTTTAAAATGTATAGAATAAATAAATAAATAAATGTATAAATAAATAAACAAAGTGTTTTCTTAGTCCCTTCTCTTAATCCCTTCAGACCTGATTTTATTAGAACTATGTTAAAAAATTGTTTTTAAATTTATGCGCACTTTAATAATTAATTCATATTAAACAATTAACTTTTTTCAAAATTTTAACTATTTTTTCAATATATACATTATTACGTACATCAGATCTCAGATGATATCGAAAGAATTAAATAATTTCAATGAATATCTTCAAATTCGGTGTACATTACAATGTACGCAAAGTCTGAAGAAATTAAGACCGCAAATACTTACACACAACTGATTGTGAGTAAAGAGAACCTCAAAAGATCTACGCTAGATCTTTATATTAATTAAACAATATTTTCGATTACAATATACACATCCAGTTCTATAAATAAATCAATAAACGAGACACAGAAGAGCCGTACCTGATTGACGATGGAGCCGCTTAGCTGCGATTTGACGAGTAGAGACCTAAACACCTCGAGCTTCACATTTCCGCTGGTGGGCGAGCAAACCTTCTCGTAGACTTCTCTGTAGAACGCCGGTATAGAGCCTAGGATTTGCGGGAGAGAAACGTGTGAGAGAGAGAGAGAGAGAGAGAGAGAGAGAGAGAGAGAGAGAGAGAGAGAGAGAGAGAAAGACAGGTCTCCCCGATGAAGTCCTACCGTCGCTCACTCGCTCTCTCGCTCGGCGGCTATAACGAGGCCTTCGAGAGCGACGTTCGCTCGCTTTACCTGCGACCGCTCTCGCATGCGTCGGTCGCGCGTGACGAAATGTACGCAGAATACGTGCATGCGTTCGTACCGAGTCGGTCGTCCCGCGAATGAGCGTGCTTTTGTTAAAGGGAACCTGAGTGACTTTCTCTGCGTTTCTTTATGAGAAACCGTACTTTATGAAAATCTACCGCGTTGATTTTCCTGAGGAAAATCCTTTTCCTTAACTCAACGTCGTTCTCTATTTAAGCGAGCACGTTAAAAGCAGTGCAACGATATACAATCACTTGCGAGATTCGCACGAAACTTTGGAAGCGAATTGATATATCTTCGATTCTTCTATATAATTAGATATATATGTATAAATAATTAAAATTATATTATTATACTATAATTACAAGGAAAGAACGATTTTACTTAAGTATTTAAAAATTTATTGTTAGACAGATACAGATTTGAAAATAATCTTGTTAGATTATTAACATGATTTTATATGTAGAAATAATAATAATAATAATAATAATATATAGGAATTCAAAGCAGGATGAGTTACAAAAAGTTTTGATATTCTAGCGATCAACTTACCTAGATAGCACAGAGATGAATAGGAGTTCGTAGAGAGTTAATTTTAAAGAATACACATACAGAATAATAGAAAAATGAATATCTGTAGAATTCTTGCAGAAACCACAATTCATTTCGTCTTGAAGTATTTCTCAAAAATTCATTATAATAAATACTTCGCACAACACGATGCATGTAATTTCTTGAGGAATTCTTATATTGTGTTCTTCTAAGAATTCCTAAAGAATTACAATTCAAGAAAGGAGAAAACTTGAAGAATGCTTCGCGAATTCACTGTGCTATCTGGGTTAAGCGTCCCCTACAAAATTATTTTAATGATTTCAAAATTATTTTCAAATCTGTATTTATAACTAAAATTTTAAATACTTCGTTTTTAAATTAGCAAAATCATTTTTTCCATATAGATGACAAAATTATTTAATCTTCGAGATCAAATGAGCGAACAAATTCAACTTCAAGTATAGTAAAAAGTCATTTAATATGCATATATTCAAGCAAGTTCACGTTATTAGACGACATTGGACATCATCTTGACAAAAATATTATTATATTATTATAGAGAAAAATGATACACAATTTCAAACATAATACAATTCGAACATAATCAAATTCTGACAAAATAAAATTTGAATTCAATTATGGAGATTCAAGTTTGGTGAACCTCTCATTGAGGAGAATATTGAAAGATTATACTAAACAGAAAAAATTAAGCTAGAGCTTCGAAAATTGAATTCAAATTTTATTTCGTTCGGAATTGTGCCACGTTCGAAGGTGTATCCTGTTTATATATGTTTTTTTAACAAAATTTCATCACGCAAGAAAGAATAGCTTCTAATGAAATTCCAAGGTGAAATCAGAGAGCGATTATGAAACATCATGCGTCATTATTGCCATGTTAACACAGTCATGCTAAAATTGTACATCTTAACTTCCCTTTAACGCCAGCACATTTCGATACATTCGATGGCATTCTGCTCGTGCGATTTAATCGATTCTCGAATATTTGAAAAGAACACGCGCGTTCTCTTCAAAATCCGAGCTCGATAAATCTTCTCTATGTAAAGTTTATTAATACAATTTATATGTAACAGAAAAATGTATTTAAAATTTACATAGAAATATTATTACCCAGTAAACACCAACTAACAGTAACATAACATCAATGTTATAATTTTTATTATAATTTCCTAACAACAATATGTAACTGTAAAATACAACGTGTGCTACATTTCATTGATATTGTTGAGTACATGGAAAGAACGGTTTGTTGAAGTATCTAAAAATTTAGCTAGATACAGGTTTGAAAATAATTCTGTTGGATTATTAAAATAATTATATAGGATACTAGGATATTAAACTGGTTCCTAGCATGTCAAAAGTTTTGTTATACTTTTTTACTACACAATGTAACTGTTACGTACATACAACGTGTACCACATTTTATTTATAGTATTATATATATATATATATATTATTAAGTATATAGAAAGAACGGTTTTGCTGAAGTATTTAAAAATTTAATTAGATACACATTTAAAAATAATTCTGTTGGATCATTAATCATGTAGAATTCAAATTAGTTTCTAAAGAATAAATTAGTTTCTGAGAACGTCAACATTTCTTATAACATTACTCATGTTTGAGATTCCTACGTGATAGACCGACAAAATCATTTTTAGATCTGTATCCACATCTTTGAATATTTCAGCAAAGTCGTTTCCATGTAGGAAATTATAATATTGATATTACTGTTAGTTTATCGGATAAATACCGGTATCTAGTCTCGACCGTATTTGGCGTTCTCTTACTAATTTCAATATATATAGTTTATTAACTGTATAAATGAAATGATAAACCAAACACGTGTCGTGATCATCGTTATCGTCGGGTCGCGCATACACGATCACATCGCGGATGTCAAGGCGCTTTAAAGATCAGCTGATTATCGCATCCCGGACACGCGCGGCTCAAGATCGCAAAAAAGAGAAGAAAAGAAAAGAAAAAGAGATGAAGCTGCAGCGTCCGGTCGCATCCAAGGCTTGTTCTCGGCGAACGGAAGGCAAACGAGAGACGTCCGCCCGATGTGTCCCGTATTCTCATTGCGCTCGCATTGATAAGGAGATCGGGACATCCGGGGAGGGAGGAGGGCGGGGGAGAGGAGAGGGAAGGCTAAAGAGAAGGGAGCGACCGCGTTTTCGTGAGGCGCAGGGACGACGCGACGACGCTACGCGACGCGACGCGACGCGACGAGAGAACCGGTTGGCCTCGCGAGAGACCTTGTCACAGAGATTCTTTCGGTGAGGCTTATCATTTACCGAACGACAGATCGGTCGACGCCATGTTGGATCATCCGTGAATCATCCGTGGATCATCCGTGGACCATTCGTCCGGCGAATCGGCGGCGATGGTAGAGAAAAAGAAAAATCAAGTTAGTCGTCCCGGGTCCCGACGAGTCGGTCGACGATACCAAGGCGTCGAAATTGGAGTTTTACGTTCCGGTCGCGCAAATATGAACGATTTCGCAACACGATCGAGCTGCGCGCACTCGCGGCACTCGCGGCACTCGCGACACGTCAACAATACGATGAGGGCAATGCGTGAAAAACGCTCGAACAACGTACACTGTCGCCGCGCGGCGGAAGACTGACGACGGCGACGGGAGTGACGGGACACGTCGTGCACGGTGGAGGAACGCTGATCCTCGTGCCTTGCCTCGTGGTGGGCGATCGCGGCGGCTCGCCGCGGAGTCCTCGTGAAGCGATAAGCCCAGCGGAATGAAACATGCTGCGGTGTTTATGTTTTCTGCTTCGGAACCGCCAGAAAAGAGCTGTATATGTACAAATGTACGTGCATCTCAGCATATAGTATATTATATTACAGTATAATATAGTAATTTAAATATCTTTAATTGTAATGTCCAGGGTTGAGTAAGTTAACTTTTTTTTTTTAACTAAGTTAAGTTAAAGTTAACAAGCTTGAAAATTTAACTTAATTAAGATACAAGTTAATTTATATATAATGAAAAGAGAGATTAAGATATAAGTTAATATTATATATAATGAAATTAATTGAATTAAAAGTTAAGTTAATAAAAAAAAGTAATTGAAAAGTTAAAAGTTAAATTTATTTTGTTTTTTTATTTTTTTTATTTCACACATATAAGATGAGGCTCGAAAGAATCTATCAGTAAAAAATGTATCAAAGCCGTCATCAGCTATTGATGCACAGAAAATTCTTTATTTTCATGTGAATGTAACAAAATGAATAAGATATATATGTTTCAACTCATCAATTCGGGTCCTTATCGATATAAAATATAAATCGAAGGTACATAATTAACGCAAATTCCAATTGATGATTCCCATTGATGAGTCAAAAAGATAGCCTATTTCATACAGACGTTGTGTATAAAATTGATTGTCGAGATTGTGAAGTATGTGGCCAAACAGGTAGATGTTTGAAGATAGACACGCATAAGTAAACATAAAAATCACATAAATTAGAACACTACACAACATTCCGTAATAATAGAACGCAGAATCAGCCATCAACATGATTTTGATTGGGAAAATATCAAGATATTATAAACGAGGAAAAGGTACTTAATAAAAGATTGATTTCGGAAGCGATTCATAAAGCAGAAACAGAATTGAATTCACAGAATGATACGTATTTTTTGGACCCACTATACATGGATTTGTTTGCAAAAGTATGACGTTAATTTAATTTTAGCTTTGTTCTTATTTTTATTTTTATTTTTATCTTTATGTTTATGTTATTCCAATAACTACTTGATTTTATTATTTTGACTCTCATTGTATCTCTAACTGTCGACACCACAAGACCTTTAACGTCGAGTCACAAGAAAACGCTTACATGTAATATGATAAAAAAACGCAGACAGATGATTTTAATAATTTTTTAATTTTTTTCGTTTTTATGTTTCTTTTGAATGATTACACAGCAAATCTACAATCTGATGAGCGACGCAATGTATATGATTTCGTTTTTACTTTATGTAAATTTTTATAATATTATATAAGTTAATATTGTATAAGTTAATATTTTTAATAATCATTGGGCTATTCATTATATAGCTAATTTGGATAAAGAAGAACGAAATTGTCGGGAATCATCAATTTGGAATTTGTTAATTATGTAACTTCGATTTATATTTTATATTGATAAGGATCCGAATTATATGGGTTGAAACGTATATATCTTATTCGTTTTGTTACATTCACATGAAAATAAAGAATTTTCTGTGCATCCGAACAATTGATGACGGCTTTGATGGGTTTTTTTACATTTTTTATTTCGTGATTCCAGGGTTTCAGTCTTACAAATAACTTAAATTTAAATGACAAATATATACTTCATTTAGAAAATACTCTATATTTTATTTACAGGTTTTGTTCATATTATTGTTTATATAGACTGTTATATATTGTATTGTTTGAATATTTTGTTCACATATACTTATTAAATTTAAGTAATAAAGCTATTTCAAAATTTTTTCTCGCAATTCGGACATCTTTTCTCGCAAGTTATCGAAAATGAGTCCTCCATTAAACTTCCGATCAACGTGAATCCACGTGAGCCGAAGATGGTATTGATAAATTTTAATAATAATGGATGTTTTATTTTAATAATAAGAAATAATAGAGTTCGATCTATCAGAAACTAGATATATCAAAATACATGGTTTCTGACAGATTGAAATCTAGGGATCGATTGTGTAATTTGAAATGAGATGAAAATTACAAAAGTGGACAAATTCAGAATATTTATAATTTCATTGGTCACCTATTAAATTTGCAATTTTCATCTCATATTAAGCTATCACTATTGCCGCATATTATGTCCGAGACTTAACTTCAAAAAAATGAAATAAAAATTAATAGTTACAGATAAAATGTAACTAAATAAAGTTAAAAGTCTAAATTGTAACCAAGTTAAGTTAAAATTAATTAACTTTTTAATTTTTTAACTTAACTTTTATCTTTTTAATAACTTAATATTACCCTGGTAATTTCGTATGTGCAACTTGTCATGTGAGATCATATCTAATAGTTTCCTGAAACACTTAATTAAGATGAAACTCACTTAATTTTGATTAATAAAGTATATATTTGTCATCATTATTTTTTACATAGGACTGATGATGATTAAGTAAAGTCGAAACGTTCCCTCTCTCAATTTATATATTGTTAAAATTAATGACAACATTAAAACTTGTAATAAATTAGTTTTAAATTGTGATCCAATTATTTGTTCTTATTTAACCTTTCTTCCTTTTATTATTGCTTTGCATACTAGAGCTAGAAATTTTAAATATATTAAATATCTTTCTTTTTTTTTATTTTCTTAAAGAATATCTTTTTGAATTAACGGAAGTATTATGTTTCAGCTATGACAGCATTTTGATAAATACGTTTGTTTTTATTTTGAATTTAAAAGATGTTCTAATACCTGTTTCCACCATAATTTATAATCTTGGTTTAATTAACTCTTGATCTTTTTTAAAAATTAGAAAAATGAAAAGCAAATTGATTTATAAATTATTGATTTATAATTAATTATATTTTTATTTCGATATTGGAAGATTTTCAAAAATTATAAAAACTACTTTACCACGAATAAGATGCGTAATATAAAGAATATTTTTTAGACTAAGAAACAAGAGAATGACAATACATATAAAAATGTAATATAATAAAAATAATACATGAAAAATAAAATATAAAATAATAAAATATAAAATATAATATTATATGAAAAATAAAATATAAAAAATAAAATATAAAAAATAAAATATAAAAAATAAAATATAAAATATATGGTAAAGATAAGAAAGTTAGAGAAAAAAAAGAAAAATCTTTTGACGAAGTTGATACCTATCTTTTTAAAAAAGTCTATACGAAGTAACTTTACAAAATAATATTATATAATATTAGAATATAATCTTACAAATAATTTATCTGCTTACATTTCAGACAGTTGAATCATTATGATTATAATACTTGGCATTATTATCTTGGCATTACGTTCTTATCTGTAAAATTCATTTGTCGTTATCAGATGATTGAAATACAATAAAAAATATCTGATTGATAATATTATATGTAACACACGTAAAATCCAATCTATGTCATCTATAGCGCTGTAGCGCTTACATGTAGATTATATCAATGGAAGAATCAATTCTGTCCCGGTTCAGTCAATGGAAATAATTTTGACGACGGTCTTTCGTTCTTAACTTCATAAAATTCTTTTCATAGCTGATCGGACGTTTGATTATCCAGCGACTCCATTAGCCGTATTTTCTGCGCTATCTCCTGCTGTATTATAGGTCGATACTTCTTCCCCATTCCGAGACTCTCCATATCGTGCAAGAAATCCATCCTTTCGCGAATCCCTTGTGTCACTTGAGAAACAGAAGGATGCAATTTATCGTCATAACACTCATAACATCATCAGTTTTCGAAAACGTGCATTACAAAAATCTATTTTAAACTTAGAAAGCTCTGCTGCTTGCACGATTGTTATAAATAATAATAATTTTAAAAAGAGAGTTTTCGACAACTTTCTTAAAATTTCATATTTTACCCTATAATTATAAAGATGGCAACTAGGTAGGTATACGAGTTTTATATTGCTCTTTTACTTCACAAGTGACACAACTTAAAAAATGTGATTTTCAAATTATCACTATGAATAAAAGAGAATGAGGTAAATATTATTAATTATAAAAAATGAATTAACTTCATAAAACATCGTCAACATTGTCACAATTTCAAAAGGACAATTTAAAAAAATCGTTTCAATTCAAAAAGATAATTTAAAATCAATTTTTTTTAATTTTAACTTATTTTTTCAATAAATATATTATTATGCATATCAGATCTCAGATAATGTTGATAGAATTAAATAATTTCAACAGATAATATCTTCAAATTTGACGTGCATTACAATATTTGAAGGAATTAATTAATAATTTTCTGTCGAGTTAAAAATAATTTTTCCTTTTTTGAGAAATTTAATTCTTTTAGCTGTGTCACTTTTGAAATAAAAGAGAAATATAATTAATATACATTGTTTGTTTTTTTAATCAGTAAATATGAAATAGCTTATTTAAGAGAGAGTATATTAATTCTACATATAAAACTTGTATAATTGTCATTTTTAATTTTTATACTACTACCACAATATGTCTTCTTTTCTGAGTGTAAAATAGACTGTTGGTAACTTACAGTCGTTCAGAAAATCCGCATTTTCAGGTATTTCTGGTTCCCGTTTAGCCCTGTGGAGGATCTTAGGACCATGAGGAGTCTCCGGCATGTCCTTTCCAAAAGCCATCATACATGCCAAGTGACGCTTTTGTTTCTCCTTGTTGGCTAATTGCGTAAAATTCATGTCATTCAATGTGCGTTTATTTTTATATTCGACTATTATCTTGAAGAAAGTATTATTTCTAATTATTACGTAAGGGCGCTGTCCTCCTGTATTGTTCTCTCTCGTAAGCACCGCTGCTTATAATCATATCCTGTGAACGCCTCCTCCAAGCATTAGGAAATTTAACCTAACGGAAAATGTTACAGGATATTATCTTGAAATTATTTTCTAGAAAATCCTTTATATTGCGATATTTACTTGATCATTTTCGACCTTATCTTTCGCTTTTTTCGTTCTATCGATGGAAGGCGGTAAGGATTCGCCCTTGTCTACCGCCTCCTGAATCATTTTCCTTTGCATCATTGATAACTTGGATTCTTCCATTAACACTAATATTCAACATTTGCCAGTCAAGAATACGTGATCGAATTGTAATAAAAGAAAACCAGTTGAAATTTTGACATAAAGTAAATCATGCGTTGAACATTGGTTATCATTTACTTACGCTTAATGAGATTCTTTGTTTCCTCGCTATATTTCGCCCTTGGAGGATTGTGAAATGCGCCCACCCCCAAACCAACCCTCTGATATTTTCGCTCCATTTCGGTTTCGAAATTGCGAATCCTCGAGAGAGCGCGCGAAATCACGCTAATTGCACAACTGTCACGAACTGTCACGACCCTGCGGTCCTTGCGGCAGTTGCGGCTCGCCAAAGCGACAATCACGCATTCATCCCTCTTGGCCTCGTAATCTACCATTCCGGGACGCGCGTCGCGTTTCTATGACTACTTGAAAAGATGACTCAACTTGATCGAACTAACTTTTAAATTGGAATTCGAATCGCAAGCCATTACTCACGAGTGGGTAATTTCTGCAGCTGTTCGCAAACCCATTCATATGTAATTAAAATTTACATGAATCGTGATTAGATTTTGAAATTCGAAAGAAATTGGAATATAATTAAATTATATGCTGTGTTTTTGGGCATTTAAACTTTTAAGATAATAACGTAAACTGGGATTCTAAATTCAAAAATTATATGTCTAGGGGGTCGATTTTTTATCTTGAAATAAAGTGAAAATTACAAAAGTGAATGAATTTACTAGAATAGTTACAATTTTATTGGTCAATGCCAAGTAAATTTGTAATTTTCACCTCGTTTCAAAGTACAGAATCGATCCAGACCCTTAGATCCAGATATTTTAAACTTCAAAATTCCGAATTTTCTTGCTTGAATTTCTTTGATATATTTTGATATATTTTTTAGATAATTTCTAAATTTCTGAGATCCCCTAAATTTTACGTATCTGAAATATTAAATCAAATAAGAATCCTGATTATTTCATCGTAATTCAACTTATTCTAACTTTTCAATTTTACTTCTGAAAGTCATCAATTAAACCAAAATTAGATTAAAACAATTTTCTTTAAAAAATTGCTCTTTTTACAGTAATTAATCCTTCAATTAAATGTGTCCTCACATTCAATTAATCATCCCTCGAAGAAAAGAAATAAAAAATAAATCAATTCTTATCACACGTCGAAGCTTCGTGCTAAAGCAAGCTTAATTAAATCAGCAAATTTCATTTTTAAAGAATCATAATCTGACAAATCATGCGATTAATTGACGCCAACGCGACGCGTGTAAATAAACAATGATCAATCTGCGGCAAAGCACTCCAAGGGATGCGATAACGTGCATGCCGCGACGCGTGCGCGTCTGCTCAGTCTACTGTCGGGGTGCCGTTTTCAACCCCCCTCGAACCACCAAGTCACCCTCGCGTTCTGCGCGTCGCAAGCACCTCGATGAGACCGACCCTGAGACGCGCTACTTTTTCCGTTACATTAGTTTTCGCTCGTCTACGATCGCACGGGTGTCAGAAGAATTCATCGATGGTAACCCGCAATTAAAGCTACCACGCAGCGTCCCGTTATCGCGAGGTGTGCGCAAGACGAGAGTTATTGATTCTCATTGCGAACGGACGGTGATAATTCGACGAGCATACTCGGAGCACACCTGGTCGCCAAGGTAAGCGGCGACGTGCGTTTCACCTATTTTCGTCATCGCTGTGATTTCGATTGTTTTAAGGTGTGTCTCAATGCGTTACATTGAGGGTTGCCAAGAGGTTGCAACCTTCATGGATTGTTAATCGATAAAAGATGGGCACAGGAATGTGATATGATCTCGATGTATTGTTGTTGTTACTCACTGTTTCTTTTTATTTATAAGTGATCTCCACGTAGTGGACAATTTATCCAAGGGACGTTCTGGGATCGTCCTTAGGATGTAGAAACGTCTTCTGAACGTTTCTAGAACGTCTTTAGAATGTAGGAATGTCTTCTGAAAGTGACCTTCTTTGGGACGTTTATTAGGGGTCTGTTCTACATGGATTGTTATGGTACAATTTACAATTAGTACAATCTACTTTATATTGGAAACTGTAAGGCCGGAATCAGACTACGTATTGAAGATTGAAATTGAAGATTAAAAAATGAGATTGAAATTTGACCAATGAGGACGAAGAAATTTTATTTTGATTGGTCAAATTTCAATCTTTCAGTCTTCAATCTCAATCTTCAATGCGTAGTATAATTCTGGCCTAATAGAGTTATATTAACGTATTAAAATTGACGAAAATTATGGGCCGATTAAAAGTTCGTCATCTCGTGGCCAGATTCTGTTATAGAATTTTTACTTTATATGTAATAGCGAAATGTATTTTAAAAAGTTGAATAACTTATTAAATATAAAATATATAATAAACACGTAATGCTATAAATATTTATGAATTACGTAAAAAATAATTAATAATAAACTTTCAGGACTGTTTGAAGTGCTAGTGTAATCTACATTAATTCTTAGAAGCCAAGATGAAGATCGGACTGTTGAAGCACTTTATGCACTACTTCAACCTGAGGCAGGGTACGATAGTAATCGCCATATTCCAAATGGTAATAGTAATCTCTATGAAACTTCTGTGTCGGACAATTGATCTGCTTCGCTGAGCATAATTTTAATAAATGTTCATACGCAGTTAACGTCCGGGTTGGGTATGATATTCTTCATTCTGGGTGTGACGCACGCATTGGGAATTCAAGAAATGTTGGCGAGAGATACCGAAGATGCACTCGAAAGGGAGGCCTTGGAGGAGATATCATCGTTCCATCTCAACAAAGAAAAGTTGGAACTGGCGCATCACACTGCAACCGGTTATTAATACTTGCATTCACGCGACACACAAAAATCACGCATGAAAAAATACAACAAAACAATCATCGTCCCTCCCGTTACAGCGATTTTATGTATTTGCAGAATTGGAATACGCGATGTATTGCGGCCTCGTCATCACAGTTATCCATTTCATCTCTAGCGTGTTACTTCTCTATGGGGCTTTGACGGTAATCGAAATCATTTGAAAGAATAATTGAAGTTCGCCTAAAAAGAACAACGAGTCATTATGATATTAAAATGATATCAAAATGATTCCAAAATTACTATTAAAAGTCATTTTTCAATTATTTCCGATTCATTTTAATGTCATTTTGACGTTATTGTGACTTGTTCTGCTTGGGCAAAGTTTTTTTTTTTCTATAATATATATTCCATTTTCAGAGCAATCGTCATTTTATGACGCCATGGATGATAGTCAAGATCACTATCATAGCAGCCCTAGCGATCTCATTATTCCTGGTAGAGGAGGATTGTCCTTTCCTCGCTAGTCTAGGCGGAAAAGCTGATATTTGCCAACGTAAGTTAAAATTTGAATTTTTTTCATGTTTCAAGATCAATAAATAATCGATGTGCAATTTGCTGGAAATTGTAAAATTCACGCAAAAATATTATTAAGCATGAAGATCCGCTCTAACTGAAGATCTTCCTCGCTTATTTATGTTTAAAATTATATAAAATCGAAAATTTGTGTTCCATACTGTACGAATTTCTTTGGTTAAATTTTATATCTCTTCTATCTTAAAAAAATTTAACTAAAGAAATTCTGCAGTACTGAGCTCTTATTACGTTATAAAAACACTACGTAAAATATATGATACGAGAAAGATAGAATGATATATCTATATGTTATTTCGTTTGCTGAAAAGTCTTACATTGATTTTATTTATAAAATATTTATCGTGTTTTTATTAAAGGACGATGTGATATTTTCAGGCCTAATCGTCTTTTTCCTGATAATCGCGAGCTTTTACGTCTGGTTCGTGGTGTACAGTACTTATAAGAGCCTTGAGACAAAGAAGGGACTTACGCACGAAGTGCACATTATGAAAAAAAAGTACGCAGTACCCGTACCGCTGGAGGTACCAAAAGCGGTCCAGATTTCGGTGAACAAACCTTACGAAATTTAAAAATATTATGAAATAGCAATGGAGAATTTTTTTGTCAATGTACGGTTTTACGGTTTTACGTAAATTACGAAGATGAGGAAACCTCGTAATTTACCCCGTAAAACCGCAAGATTCAATCGCGATAAGATCTCAGTGACGTAGATACATTTTAAAAAATCATGTGCTTTTGGACAAGTTTGGAAATTGGGATGGCAATTTAGAGATGATTACAAAATCGTGAAATAAAGTACGAAAGTGAAGTCTCGAAAGTGAAATAATTGATTGCAAATTGACGGAAGGTAATAAAAACATGTATCGCACGTATAGGATAAAGAAAGTAAAGCTCAAGATCTGCAAGGAACGCGCTTCTCATATTTGAATGTTTCTCCTTGTTTTGCCTTGTTACAGTTGCATATTCCTTTACATTTGTGCGTTAAGATAATTCTTTAATGTGACGCACAGATGCTAGTAATTATTTATTACAAAAAGAACGATTTTGCTAAATATTTAGTGCTAAATACAGATTTAAAAATAATTTTGTTAGATCATCAAAATAATTGTAAGACACTCCCAGCTGCTTGTTTAACTGTCAAAACTTTTTACGATTGCTTATACTTGAATGTTCTAGATATATCTTGGTGGCCCAACAAAATTATTTTCAGATTTGTATTTAATTAAATTTTTTAATATTTCAGTAAAATCGTTCTTTCTATGCACCATACTCTTTACGTGTGACATACATTTTGGATTTCCATCTGACGAGATTATAATGGATAAAAATATCACAATTCTAAAAGTAATATCTCTCTTTGTGCTGTGAACAAATGCGCACTTTCTTTCAAGCGCAAGACTGAATTTAATTTTTTAGCATAAGCGAGCGAGGTCTTCTCGGGAGATCTGCGCTCGATAGAGTGACAACATCGAAAACGCTATGTACAATATATGAATCATAGATTAATTTATTTAGAGAAATAGAAGTGCAGGACTCCGAATCGAGGAATAATCAATTTTATTTCATATTTAAACCCAATTTCTTTGTGAAATTACAACTTCATTATCTGCGGTAATATCCGTATGATAAAGTGTAGAATCTCTCTTGCGTATATGTATATTAAATGTATGGAAAAAAAACATAAAGTAAAAATTACAATACTTCAGATGTATATGTATATGACGTGTATATGATATGATTCGGCTATGAAACAATGTCGTATTCAACGAATCGCCAAAAACGGATGCGATTATAACAACAATCTATTTATATTAAATGTATGGGAACGTAAAAATAAAAATTATAATACTTCAGTAGATATATATATGTATATGACGTATCTATGATATGATTTGGCTACGAAACAAAAGTGTTCAACGAATCGCCAAAAAATGGATGCGATTATAACAACGATCTATTTAAATAGATTTCAAAATCGTCGAAGAGGATGTATATCACTTTTATACATAATGCATTTATAATGAAAAGATTTGCTGGGCTACGAAACACATGATCAATAAGGATATATAATTGCATTGCAAAGCGCTTACCGTGAAGCTACGGCAAATAATTATTTGCTTTTTGTCACAAACATGTTTTAAGCCTAATCTACAATGTGCTCTTTGCTTTTTCATGGAAAGAAAACATTTGTTATGAACGCTAATCCTATAGCATAAATTCCATTTGCAAATATAAGGATTATTGCAAGTTATTGCAGGTCAAAGCAAGTGTAACAAATTTGCAAGTGTAACAAATATTTATTCTTTTTTGTACTCGTTACAAAAATGATTTGTAACAAATACAAAATATTTGTCAAATATGCAAATTTGTTTACATAAATTGGACAATTAAATTTTACAATTCTTTTTACGTCCATAACAAAATCATTTTTTTTCCATGCCGTTTCTTAGTTTTTATTGCTTTTTACCTCTTATCTTTTTGTCTGTTATTTTATTTATTCGTTTTCTGTCATCCAAGATAAAGGTTGACGAACTTCGAAAGAGACAAGAAACACGATTGTCGACGGCAGAGGAAAAAAGTAAGAAACAGGAAACAAAGAATATATTGTAGATTAGGCTTTATGACCAATGTTCGTTTTAGTTAGCTGCAGCAACATTCTTATCTAAAACGTAAGAAAACGTGAGTATCACGCCAACAAGTAACTTGCGATGTCTCCGGTTATCACCTGGGAAAGTATTCCTTCTGTTTGTTATATTTAACATTTTCCTTTCGTCTATTAATAGGCGTCAGCGAATAGGCTTGTGTAACAAGTTTATGACATAATCTCTGTTAAGATAGTTTTGTCTGTTCAATTTGTCAATTATTTTTCTTTTTGTTTTCAAAAATCTGCGCACAATACACCAACGAACGATATCACCAACAGTCAATAGAACTCTTCATTTGGTCCTCTATCGTAACGTTAGGTACGAACTTTATTGCCCCTATATAAACAGCTCGAGTGTTACAATCTCCATGTACCTGCGATGTACCTACGAGCCATTGAATTCTTTTACTCAGCCGAAATATAAGTGAAAATAGTGAAGGAACACGAAAGTCAAGTCCCTCGTCGCGCGGTTAGAAATTCACCGCCATTATGTATCCTCCAATCACGCTTTATCGTCGGTCAACTCAAGAAATTGAGCATAAAAGTCTCTCGTGCACTCACCCTTGTTATTGAACACGAACTTGTAATAACTACCATCTGCGCATATCACTGTGTATAAAAATTGTAAACGTGAGAGATTGCTCGAAATATGTAATGGTTTTCGGTTAAAAATCTTGTAATTTTATCAATATAAATTAACTTTAATTTCATTGTCAGTTTAACTTACATCCTTTTCTAATTCTAAGACCAATATTTATAGTCTATTCTTATTGTACAAGATTAAATAATGTTTTAGGAACGCTAATACGACTCTATAAATGATTTATAATATCCTAAGACTATAATATCTTAAGATATTCAAGACAATTTTAAAAATAAGAACTGACTACCGCGCTAGTCTATTAGAAAAGATAATGAGTAAATTAAACCGAGGTTGAAGTTAATCTATACTGATAAAAACAGATATACATATATATAATTCACAAACATCGCTCACCTATGATACTATTGTTATCTTGGCCAAACGCACACATGCATTGAGGACCGCTCGGCACTTGAAATTTACAGAAACTCCAACTCGAGCTGAAGTACTTTGGCAGGAACGTGGCGGACGCTAAACTAGATTGGCGATTCAGTTTTTGATCTTCAACGGCAAATACGTGCACAGTGCCATGATCACTGGCTACACACAGCCACGTAGAGTCATGATTGAAGTTTATGCTGGAATTAAATATATAAAAATTAATATTTCATGTTACGTGTTTCGTCATATCTCCCCTTTTACTATGCTTACCAATAGATATTTGCGTGATTCGCTCCTCTCCTTAATTCGTTAATCATATTACCATTTTGCGTATCAAATACTCTTATCAAAGTACCCTTCTCCGAGGCAGTGGCCAATCTGGTGCCCTGCAGATTTAAAGCTATGCAAGATAAAGGCGTTTCATGTGCTTCTATATTTAAGGGTTGCTTCTCTGTATTAGCCAGATCTATAACTGAAATACACAAGTCGTTAGTATTAAGTAATATATTTGATGTAGAAGATATATCGAGATCTCGATTTTTTTATTGAACTCTTACCTTGAACGTGGCCATTCTTTCGTCCAGGAAAGGCTAGTAAGGAGTTGTTGCTATTCGGGCATAGAACGCATAACCCTCGCGGATTAGGATTAGTCTCAAATACGTGCAACTGTTGGGGATTTTGTGTAAACGTATAAACCTTTATAACACCCTCTAACACTACTACTATCCTGTCTCTTCGCAATTTTACCCCTTTCACGGGTGCGTTAAATTCTAAGGTAATTGCTGGTAATTTCTTTATATCATCCCATATCATAACTGCAATCATAAAGTGTAAGTAGCCTGTAATTATGATAATAAGCCTGTTCTTTGTCGCTGGACTGCTAAAACTTTCTTGCTTTCATCAAACTTTAAATATATGGATACTTTCCAGCAATAGATAACACATTATTACACACAGTAAATTATTGCATCCATGTTATTCGCTAATGTTAAACAAAGATAAAACGATCCCTATGTTACACTATGGGTTCATTCCACTTGACGCTCTCGCAAGTATTATCCTTGTTTAACAGTTGATAAATAACAAGAATGACTCGAAGAGTTTGACAAACAGCCTATGCTTCTTGCTGGAAAACAACATATTTTATTTTAAGTACAACAAAAATACTAGTTCAATTACAAAGAACAGAACCTAATTATATGTATATCAAATGTACAGAAAGTAAATAAACCTTTGTTTGTCGGATACATTGGCTTGACTCCACCTCCAACCAACGCCAGATAATTACATCTGAAAAGCATCTCTACATATCCAAGACCTCCATCGCTAAAGTCATGCCTCTCTTTCTCCTTAAGTGGATCACAGTTGTATACTCGGAATCCATTCTCCATGCCACAGGCGAAGCATCCTGCAAATGCGTGAACAATAGCGATACAATTTTATCTGTTATACATACATTTTCCTTTCCTTAACAATATTAATCCACTATCATGTATATTTATGACACAAACACGTCGACACGAGTGCAGAAGATGACTCGACCTGATAAACTCATACATGGAAACGATATCGCGCGAACTTACTTCAAGCGTGCAATCATGGAGTCGTCCGTTGCATTAACGTTCAACGGTATCACTTCGAGATGGAACGGAAGCAAACGAAAGAAAGATGCAAACAAATGTGTCAAATCGTTTCATTCTTTCATTGCACACTTTTATAAAAATGGGAAGATCATTCACTAATCTGACTGTACAAAAGTAAATCCGAATAAATCGTTAATCTGTCAGTTGCAAGTCGCGCGGACGTCAAAAGGTCACCGACATTCCTCGGCGAAGAGGTTCGCGGTCGATCGATCGACGAAATTGGTCCTCTGGCGTTCCAGATTACGATAGCATGAAATTGAGAACGCCAAGTGCAGCTCAGATGAGAGATGGTGGCATCGCGCAGATTGGCGCGGATCACCGTGGAGACGAACATTAACGAACATTGCGTAGACGCGCGGGCGGCAAAACTAGGCTAGGTTAGAACACGGAAGTAAGGCAAATCTGACAGGTACGCAGTCACGGATGTTGTTCCGCTATCGACACGCGTTGTTAGACAGCCGCACGGGAACATACCTTGGTCCTGATTGAAGCCGGCGTAGAGCAGGCCGTTGCCGTGCGCATTGCCCGCTGTGAGGTTCATCGTGGATCACTCCGTCGACGAAAACATCCGAAACCTCAAATGTGTGTATAGCTCTCTCCGCGGCTCCTCGGTCACATCGCCGGTTGGCCGGTTCGCCGACACGACACTCTTCCGTACTGTACTTGACTGTACTCTGCTACGACGAGCAGTACGAGCATACCGAGGAACGCCGAACAACGCGCATGTGTTGCATATGTGTGTGTATGTGTGTGTGTGCGTGAGTACGTGAGCGTTTCCCTGAATATGCATGCATATTTAATATCATACAATACGTACACTTTTACAAAAAGTTACTTGAGACACTGACAAGGAATTATTAAACACTCTGATGATAATCTTATGGCATTATAATTTAGACGATTAAAATATTAATTTTGTTTTTTTATTCATTATTATTTCGTGTTATTTTTGTTCATCAATAATATTATCTTAATTTATGATTTGTTATTGTCCTGATAATAATATTTGATAAACAATAATATTTTTATATCATCTCAATATTTGATTTTTATTTAAAGCATTTTTATTGTTACCATTCCGGGTTTATCTGTGCGAGTGATAATTGTAGAAAAATATTTGTAGAAGAATATGATTGTTTTCAAGACATTGCGGTTAACTCATAACATTAATTCTATTTTTATTAAGAATTCTAGAAAAGATGTGTAGACTTTCTCGACTTTCTCTTCCGAAGTGTTCCAATTTGTACAAAAAAATTCTAAAAAATTTTCTAAGAAGAAAAATTATATAAGAAATTCTAAGAATAATTTTTATCATATATATATATATATATATATATATATAATAGAATCAGAGAGAATTAATCTTCGCCGAGTTCCTGGCAGAAACCCACCACACCGACAGATGTTAATCAGCTGATCGACAATCAAAATAAATTAATGGCGATTAGGCAACATGGCCGCGTCCAGGGTTTTAATTCTGCGATGTCAACAGTTTGCCTTTACACGCGTTTATTCTCCATTTAATAACGCAAGTTGTATATATTAACAATTCTCTGAGAGTATATGACGCTAGTCTGCTGACAGATAAATATTAATTCACCAGAAGTTGAATCAAACGTTTATGCTGAGCGTTTACGACGCGCGCTTGGCCACAGGTTAGATCACATTTACATTACATACGGGATGAATTCTCTCTGCAGGAACGTTTCGCTGGCGAGAAGCTTGCATACCAGCGGCACGCTTCTGAAGGAAACCCCGCGGAATCTGAAGAATAAGAAGCACAGCTCACAGCTGTGGCTGGAGAGGCAGTTGCGCGATCCCTACGTGGAGAAGGCAAAGCAGGAGAAGTACAGGTGCAGAAGCGCGTTCAAACTGCTGGAGATCAATGAGAGATTCAAGATCCTCAGCCCGGGTCTGACCGTCGTAGATTGTGGGGCAGCGCCCGGCAGCTGGACTCAGGTCGCCACCAATCTGACCAACGCTGGTGGTAAGAAGGAAGGTCCTGTTGGCAGAGTGTACGCTGTCGACAAACTCCCGTTTTATCCTGTGGAAGGTGCAACCGTCTTGGGAAACATGGATTTCACGAACATCAAAACGCAGGAGACTCTAAGCAAATTATTGCAGGGGGACAAGGTCGATGTCGTCTTGTCCGACATGGCTCCAAATGCATCCGGCGTAAGAGAGATAGACCATGATAATATAATGCTACTCGCTTACGCTGCCTTGAGATTCGCGTTACAAATCAGTAAGGTACAAAGCACGTTCGTTGTAAAAATCTGGGACGGTGGTAAGACGCAACAGTTTGAACAGAATCTGTTAAAGTTTTACAATAGTGTCAGGGCAATTAGACCTGATGCGACGAGGGACGAATCGACTGAGACATTCTTCTTGGCTAGGAGATTTAAAGGTCTCAAGACGAGTTGATGTAATTGATTAGTTCATAGATACAATAGATTTATTCGCGTTGAAATCTCCTAAACTTTTGCACTAACAAGATAAATAAACAACATTAATTTTATTGTTATATAAAACGCTTTATGGATAAAAATGTGTATCAATAATATTATATATATTGTCGCGAAATTAAATATTTTTGTAAGCAACGCGAACGAATTTAATATTTCAATTGTAAGATATTTAAAAAGAATATGTTGGGCAGGTTGTACAAATAAAAGAGCACGATAATTTTGTATCATACGGGCGTCGTATGCGATTCTTTTTTATAACTCCTTTACTCCGTTATCTAACAGGCGACCTCGCACAACACGACAAATGCAATATACATTGATATATTTCGCTATAAATAATACAAGAAGATTTAATACACGATTAATACGCAATCGGAACTGTGCTGCTGTTAACGCTTATTTATTTATATTATGCCTACATTATGCCTCTATGCGTATATACATTCCTCAATGATATAATTAATATGTACACGAATCGACATTTAATAGTACTGGAGAAATTACACACCACATTGAAACGTATGTAGATCAGTAAATTTACTGGCCACACAATGTCAAGTATCGTAAAATCTTTCGGCTTAATTATCGAGTTCGTAGAAGGAAACACGCGCAAGAAAGCTGATTCGAAATGTCTCAATGCTTTGAATGATGACTCGATAACATCTGCTACAATAAAAGTCGCGGCTTCTTAGTAACATTGTACGCAACAGATTAAAATTAGGAAGCAAAGTACTAAAAAAATTTTAATTTACGAATATTAATAAGATTTAATAATTTAAATATTACTTGAATGGAGTACTGCTTAATATTATATTTGTCAATGACACAATAATTTCTTTTATTTTTGATTTCAAAAGAAAGAAAGCTATAGAAAATAATATCTCAGGAGAGTATTATAAAATGACAAAATTTAACAATATTTAATTTTAAATTATTCTAAATTATTTGCCTAGTAAAGTGAAAATAATTTTTCTGTATGTTTTGTACTAATAAAAATTAACTTACGAAGACTTTTGCGATTTACATTAATAGAACTTATTGAAAATATTTTATATCGATTTGTTATATTACTAACACATACACACACACACACACACACACAACTATAATAAATAAAAGCTTTAAATATATTCTTGCTACATGTCACATGTAGAGCCGGAGCATTTATTATAGCGATATCGGAGACAACGTTGCCGTCAAAATATAATTATCTTTCCTAGATGAAAGGTAAAGCGAATACAATGAAGATCATCGAAACTTTTCGACTGATTTCAATGACTGTTTTGAAAGAAATCACCTTTGAAGTTATATCGACGTGAAACAACGATCGATTAGATCACACACCGAAAACACTTATTCTACGCTGTGGGCTGGCTAATGTAGGTGTAATTTTGTGATGATCTGCAAAAAGTGGTCTAACACGTTCGCGCACGCTTGCCATTTATAAAAACGGGTTATTTAAAAATTTGCAAGAGATCGTGTAACCGGAATGGTTTTATACGCTCTTCTTTACAAATACTTTGCAAATACAAATGACGAAATTGATGCTGCACGATTGTATTTCTTTACTGAAGAGAGCAACACGATTCCCAAGATTTCGTACGGCTGAAAATCGACTACTGTATAATAATTCTAAAGATCAGTCTGTGCTTCATTAACACTTCCGTTAGTAAATGAGCTCAATATATCGCTCGCGAGCTCGCGAATACGCCATTCATATATTCTTATCTTGAAATTAGTGTTAACACTGACAAGTCTAATAACTATCTCTCTGCTGCACAGAGAATATAGATTTATCAATGACGTTTCACACGAAACTTGGCTGAATTAATAACTATTTCATCATACGATAGCCTAATCAGCGATATATTTTTTATCAAGAATTTGTTAGCCCGCATTTTCGTTATATATTTAGAATTCACTGCGATTGTTATGTCATATTTCCATTAATTTCATTTGTCACATTAAAGTAATAGATAATTGTATTATTAAAATAAAATTTAATAGAATTGTCAAATGAAATTGTAGATGTAATAAGTACTTATTATAAATAAAATAGAAACTGTCTGTAAATGAAAGAGTCAGTATAAGTAAAAATTTCATTAAAACATGATTACATTAAAAACATTGAATAGAATTAAAATAAAATCATAGACATAATAAGTACCTATTATATCTATGAATAAAGTAGAGTCAATACAAATGAAATTTCGTTAGAAATAAAATTAAAAAATGATTATTATATTGTTAAAATAACATTGAATAAATTACCAAATAAAATAGTAAATATAATAAGTACCTATTATGTCTGTGAATAAAACAGGCAAAGTGTCATTCATTAGAAAGCGATTATATTATTAAAATAATACTGTTAAAAATATAAGGAGCTAAGTATCACATATGAAATTAAATATGTGACGAAACTGCGGATCCTTATTAATTTCTATAATCGAAAAAATGTAAAAAAATCACTCGTAAAAAAATTTAAAAATTACTTCAGGCAGTGTTTCTTCTATTTTAGCGCATTCTGGTAGAAAATTTTAGCTTTCGTAAATATTAGCCTAGTTAATGTCAGTTCAAACAAATCTATCCTCATCAACCTTGATGTTTGAAACAGCGACGCTTTATTTTCGCAACTTAATATCTCTCGTCAGACGCGATGAATTCACAAGTGATTCCGACGCTCGATTTATTTTGAAATGCATGACACAGTTTGAACTTTCCATAGAAAGCATCTGATTAACGTGAAAAAATTTGTCATCGATTGCGCAAATATTTTGCGTCAGCACGCTACTTGCTACTTCCTCGCTACTTTCTCTGTTCGATGCTTATCACTATTAATTACACAGCATAAGATATCAGAACGCATTTGTGAGATTTTCCTTGAAAATCTTTTTTCGGATGCGAATAAATTTAATCACCGACACGGCGTGACGCAACTATAATAAACAAACGTCTAAGTACGTTTCTAAATTTCCCTCCGCTTTTAGCGAGTCCAGTTTTCTTCTCACATGAAGGGAGGGCAATACCGGGAAGATACTTGGATTTCAGATCACTCCTCTTGAGATCGTCGAAGTTTCCAACGATTTGCAACACATTCGCTGAGCAAAAAAAAAATACTAAACGCGATACATACAGTATCGACTCTTGAACTTCTCAAACAGATTGCCGCAGATTGTCTTCCGTCAATAATCCTTCTTGTCAATCTTACCTACTATAAAGTCCCTCGTACAATAGCGATCTAAATGCGACGACAATCCACAAACTATCTTGACGCAATTTCGGAATTCTCGAGTCACTTGACACAGTTCCGTACACAGCTCGTTAAACCTTTCTTTCAAGAAAAGTGATGTGAAGATTAAACGCTAATTGGTGTCTTTCGCTTTTGCGTTGAAACCCTGTTTCCCGGTGACGTCTCCGTGAAGGGACTCAACCTTCGTGACGATCGCGCCCGAAAGGAACGGGTGTAGGATTGTTCCTGGTCGTCGTTCTGATCGACGGGATAGATAGCCGGATCTTTGATCAGCGGAAGCTTACTCCAGAAATGCATCAAATCTGGTGTCTGATTCTGCCTCTCGCTGGGTGTCGCCTGGACGCGATCCAAGTCCGTCGTCCAACTCGACGCCATCAAATGATAAACTGGTTTCTGGCGGACAGGCACGCTGCTCTTGGTGCTGGTACCGCCGTAAGGGCCGACGTCGTCCGCGGAATAGCGCGAATTCTGCTTGTAATTCAAACTGTGTATGCTGTTGGCTATCTCCCCGCTATCCGGAAACCTTACGTAACCATCTTGCTGCGGCCGCCTTACGTAATCGGGAAATCTCACGAAATCTTCAGCAGAATCCAAGTTCATCGTGCTTCGTATGGAACTGCTCGGGATGTTTGTTTCGAAATCTTTCGGACTTTTTTGCAGTATGCTCTCTTTCAATCGTTTATCGTTGATCGTACGAATTTCGGTTGTCGGATCTTCCTCCGGCGAATCGTACGAAGAAGATGCACTTTCCAGTTTCTTGTTTTTCTCATTCTCGAACCTCATGGAGAGCTGCTCGGTTGGCTCGCGTCCGTGCGAACTGACGGTCACTACATCGTGGACGTCATCAGGGAATATAACATGGGAACTCTTAGTCTCCGAGCTGAACAAGTTTTTGGATTTGTCTTCGCTGTCTTTGACTTTTTCCGTCGTATCCTGTGACTTGGTGGTGACTTGTAGTCTCTCGGTGTTCACGTCCAAGAGCGTCGTTTCTACAATGAAGTCACCGTCAATGCTGACTTCGCTGGAGACATTGCTGCCCGCCTCGTCTTTATCCTCCGTGGGCGTGGAATCGTTATGATGATTTACGATCTGATTGAGTGTATTGAACAGCTTCTTTAACTCTGCGATCTGGTCCTGTTGCCGTTGATGACGATCGCGATCCGGACGCTCGATATCTCGAACCGTGGGAATCGTCATGCCGGCCTCTCCATGCTTCAGGATCTCCTCACCTTCAGCCGAGTCGTCTTCATCCGGCACGTCTGTGCTATACGGATAATCTACGTCGCCTTCTTCCTCGTCATAGAGGAAGTCCGTTTCCTCGCTCGGCTTGGAGGTTTCCGGTGCCTTGTCTTTCACGTACGTCTCGTTGTCTCGTTGCTCGTCTATCGGGATCGACGTCGTTTGCTTCGCAGGAAGCACGGAATCGGATGCACCAGTAGGGACGCTCTCGTTGGCATTTAAGGTAAAATTGGATATCTGTACAACCTCTTCGGTGGTATCGTTCTTCGTCAGCGACAGATCGTCCACTACGTTCGTCAGTTTCGTAGGCGAGATCAGCAGTACTAATGCTGGTGACAACTCGGTGGAGCTCTCTTGCTTCTCCGTCAAGACGCTTTCTTCTGTACTGCCACTGATGTCGATCCTCTTCACACTCGAGGAGTTCAACACTGTCTTCAGATCTACTGGAATCTTGTAATCCACCACTTCCGAGAAATTGGTGTCATTCGTTTCCTCGACCAATTCCGTCACTGGAACTGTCGCTGGAAATTTCTTTCCAACATCGTCGCCATTGGAACTTCCAAAAAAGAACTCGTCTTCGTCCAAGGTCGTGTCGTTCTTCAATTCGTACAATGTCATGGGCAACTTCATTTTCTCTTCGTCTGCCGAGAAGTAAGTTTCATTGCGAGTCGGCGCCGCGACCGGCTGGTTTTTCAAGAACGTTTCTTCGACTTCAATCTCCGTCGGCTGAGGATCGGTGTCGGACACCGCAGGGATGTTAAGCTGCAGAGGGATGTTAAGTTGCAGGGGACCGGTCGACTTTTTCTGATCACTCTTGACGGATTGTACACCACTAAACATGAGCTTGAGTCGTTCCAGAAGGAAATCCTTGTGCGCGGTCGCGTTAATGCTTATGCTCTTAACGCACCTACCCATCTTGTCCGCGTGATAACCTTCTGCGCAGGCAGGTAACACCCCCGGTGCGATGAACACGCTCTTCGGCGTTATTCTTCGAGAGTCCAGACTGGGTTGAAAGCCGCTTTGTGGATCCACCAGGAGCAACGCTTGCCAGAAGTCGCCCAGAAAATCAATGTCCTTCTTTTTGGGTGTCGATGACGATGATGGTGCTGACAATATTTCTTCAGGTAAACGGGCAGGTGCCAATTCGGCGCTGCAGATCAGTCCGAGAAACAACAAGATAGGGAACATTCTCCATCGAGAATGCCTTCGCCGTAAGCTCAACATCGTTTCGTCCTCGTTGCTTCTGATCGAAGCTTCTTCACGGAGAAAAAGGAAGTTATCTCAAGACGCTCGTCTGGATCTTGCTTGTCACCTGTCCCTCGTTTTTGGAAGCATCGGATCAGTCTATCCAACAGATAAGAGAATTAAATAAAATTAATCGTTTTCTATGCACGGTACACATGTAGCATGCAGTCGAGCGGAGAAATTAACAATACGTTTGCGCAACGCGGCGATGTATTAACTTCAGCCGCTGGGGCTTTCACTTGAGTAGCGGCTCATCTAGGGAGCAATATTAACCCAGTTTCTAATCTTAATAGATACCACTTAGCCGGCGGTGCACGTATACCGGACGCATCGTTCCCCGAGGCAATTTAGGGCTGTAAGTTTCCTCCGGAATTTCTCAGAATGTTGTGCATCTGCTTCGAGCGTAACTAAAGTGCCCCAGTAGAAATGCTTTCTACTGTCTTTACGGATGTGAATAATTAGAAAAGAAAACTTCGAATGCGTGGCTGGTAATCATATAATGACGCAGCGTGACACGCGGAAAAGAGAATAAATCGACTATTATTATCTATCGAGTGAAAGTTGTTTCGGATCCTCTTGGAGCAAAGTGCTAGTAATAGAAAAATCACGATATACATTCCTATCCCCTTCGGTGACGTATATCATGCAGCAAATACGTGCTATAAATCGATTGTCGATTTTATCAACTTACTCGATCGCCCGAATAAGCATCCAATTAATCAAGTTTACTGTGATAGCTGCGAATGATACGTGAGAAAGGAAAAGTTATACAGCTGAAATAGTATTATATATCCATCGGACGAACGTGATGATGGTTTGCTGGAACACATATAAACCGACGGCGAATTTTAAATGTGAATCATACATAGTAGAATTATACTGCAATTTAGAGATCTACCCTCTAACTAAAAATTCATCTAATTTCACATATAATACAAAAATAAACTCGAAATGAAGAGTTTTTATTAATTTCTGAAAGTATTTAATTAAATATTTGTACATTTATATATAATAATAATTTTATCAATAAATATATAAATATTAATAGGTTTTTTTTAAACTTTATTGATGATTTAAATATTTATATTATATATTATAGTAATAGTTACGTTAAATATATATATATATATTATTTTTTTATTATGGAAATAATTGTACGTTGGTTTTATTGCACAATTTATGCGTCGGTAGAAGAAAAATCAGAACGTGACGCTCATCTGACATCCCCCATTTCCGCTCTTCAATTACTTTTATATATTATCTCGCTTTTTAACCGGGGCTTCCGCGTATAAAGCACACATAAAAAGGATAATTAAACGTATGCAATTGCGTTGCGTGATATACGCCGTTTGTGTTTCTCGGAGTTTCGAGAAATACAATATGTTTCGGGTTGTTACTAGGCACTGACACTGTTCGCATATATCCTTAAAAGGCGTGCTGCAAAGTGCGTGCCTCATATACGGCTGGATAATGCGCCTGCCGAGTGTGCGTACACACAACGAGGAAAAGTGAATGCACGCCGATCTGTTTTTACCGTTACACAGGCACGCCGAGATTATGTCTGCTTCGTGAATAAGACGTACAAATACGAAAATCGACTTCCCGATCGTTTATGTGTCGTCGCATCGCGCGGAATATATCGGGATTATTTCAGGGGACTGCTCTCTTCTATTTTCAGTAGCAATAATAGGAGTAACGGATACTTTATAGTGTTCCGAGTGAGAAGCCGCAAAATGTGATATATATATATATATATATATATATATATATATATTATATATATGTATATTAGTTTATACTGGAGTAATCCTTACCATTGATTACCTCGAGTACGAGACAAATTTATACGAAATATATTATATAGTTAGAGGTCCTTTCTTTTTACTTGTAATTCTTTACAAAATCAATGAATCGGTAATTTTTAATAAAATAACTAAATCGATGGTTTTTAACGAAATTAATAAATCGATCATTTCAGAAGTTTTATAAATCAATTTTTGTCGAAATTGAGATATTATTGAGTTTCAGAATCATGAGAGCCAAATACATAATTTCTTATAAAAATCGCATTAATCACGCAATTTTTTTTTTACTACAAAATTGAAGGATGTTATTCTATAACATTTTTAGAAGTCTGTCTCATTACATTTACAGAATTTCCTAATTAAGATACAATTATATGTAATTTGTATGAAATGCTCATTTTTTTTCAAACTCAACGTAAGTCAATATTTTCAAAATTATTGTACTTTTATCTTTGAAAATAAGTTTTAAAAATGATATACTATTTAATATATGAGCTGATGAGAGACATTTTTTACATATTTCTAATTAATTTTAGTTAAAGATATACCTTCTTTGAAACTTCTTTTCTGCTTGTAATTTTCAACAAAATTAATGAATTAGTAATACTACAGTTGTAAAAACTAGAATATTTTTTTCTGTGAAAATTAGATTTTTTTACTTATATAGGATTTCTGATATGACCGATTCAAATGTGACCGCGTGCAATACAGAATTTTTACCGTAAGAAACGTATACATGTTGTAAATTGTCTGTTTCCGGTGAGAAAAACGAATTCATTTCTCGGGCAAACGTGTTCTGAGGATAACACAAATTCAGACGGGAAACACGAAGAATAGAGAAAAAGCGGATACAAATTGATACGACGTGTCCACATCACACATTGGAGATAAACTCAAACGACTCAATTTATGAACATGCCCCGATGCAGATGTAAAATACAGTTTCCTGTGAGCCCGTTAGCATTCCAAAAAGTTCAACGCGTCCCACAGCGGGCACTGAAATTGACGCCGTAAATAAAACGCGCGTAACGACCGGAGGGAGATTGAATGTCTTTCGCGCGACCGTATTTATCAGCCTTTCCAATCAACGAAAGTCGATGCGTTAACATCGAGGTAAATGTCAGACAGCGGCAGGAAGCGCCCATCGTCTGGCTTTGCCCGTTTACGATGCACGTCGTCGTCGCCGCGCGCGCAATAATTTCGCTGAAACGACGCTCGCGCGGAAAACGCGATTTTCCGCGCGTAGCACGATATATTGACAGCCCGAAGTTGGATTAATGCTCGGTATCGCCGTTTATCGGCGATACGTTCGGAATGGAAACGTAAAATATTTTGAACATGAAACACCGATAACACTGTGTTACAAGGTTTCTATTCCTCGTCATCTGAATGGTACAATTCTTATGTAGCTGTTGGAAAAAGAATTTATGTATAAGGTTAAAAAAATTCCATCATCCACAGATTTTGAAAAATCAAGAGCTTTAGTTTTGAAAAAAGTCTATAAATTTAAATAATTTATAATACAAACCCTTTTCCAGGGTTGGATAAGTTAACTTTTTTTTTTAACTAAATTAAGTTAAAGTTAACAGCCTTGAAAATTTAACTTAATTAAAATACAAGTTAATTCATAATAAAATTAATTGAATTATTTAAAGTTAAGTTAATAAAAAAAGTAATTAAAAAATTTTAAAAGTTAAATTTTGAACGAACAACCAAAAAAAAAGAAACAGTTTAACTATTTTACATAATTTTTTATATTTTTCCTTTTTTGCAGCTTATTTATTTAATCTGATTATTTTTGTTCACAAGTAACGATTATACAATATAAAATTATTAAATTATATACTCATTAGACTCTCGCATTGTATCTAAGGATTAACTTCAAAAAAATCAAATTAAAAGTTAATAGTTACTGATAAAATGTAAATTAAGTTAAAAGTTAATAGTCTAAAATGTAATTAAGTTAAGTTCAAATTAATTAACTTTTTAACTTTTTAACTTAACTTTTATCTTTTTAACTTAGCACTACCCAACCTTGCCTTTTTCTATTATTTTACGGAGTAAAATACATAAGAATCGTATAAGTATTGATAGAGAAAACATCACTGTTATCTATAGTGTCAAATTTAATCTAATTATAGCCTAAGAAGCAGCGACGATTTAAATTAGGTTAAATTTGATACTACAGATTTAATGAGGAACATTGTAAATCAGTATAATTTTTTTACGTTAGATATTAATATTATAAATTTTATCTAGAAGTAGTGTTTTGGCGCTAAGACAAATACAACGATATGTCATGATATAAAACAGGCCATTGTGTTCCTTTACACAATTATAATTTAAGTTATTTTTAATCATTTTTATAAAGCGCCATAGCTCCTTCTCAATATATCGTTAATTTAACTAAAACAATGGAGATAAACAATTTAATTTAAGAAAATATATTAAATTTGACTTAAATTTAGTTTATTTAATGTGCATGTGTTAAATATAGGCGTTATTTACTTTTAAATTAGCTACAGAAATGAATTGATTTATATTCTGAAAATTAAAAATAACAAACTGTTATTTAACTCAAGGAATGTTACCACCGCCCCTTTGATATTTACCAGTTAAAATATCGATGGTGTTTTTAAAGATTCTAGTTTTGGACGGAGGATTAATATATCATTTAAATTATATACATAAAGATTAAAAAAGATTTTATATTGTCACATTTATTTTTATAAATTATATTATATTATAAAAAGATATTTACATTTTTTATAACTACATTACCATATATTATACATAAATTTACATTATTAAAACATAAGAAATTTAAAGTGGAGTTTTTAAAAATTGAAGAAAATTGTAAACACTTTTGCAGTATAAAAGATCTTCTATCTACAAATATAAAAAAAAACCTACAAGAAATATCCCTTAATTGTCGCGAAGCAAAAAGTTGATGAAAATGTGTTTCACTGTATAATCGTTATCACTAGTCAGAAACATGCCTGCGTCGGAAAGACTATTGGTATATGATTTATGTGAGAACGATTTATGTAAGTACTCTCTAGTACAATCCGAGATCGCCATTATGAGATATCAGCGTCGATTTTTCTTTCGGAACTACTCTATCCCGCGATATCTACGCATGGTAGAAGCACGTGGAAGCGTTTCTATTAAGAGAGCTGTAAGGACGCTCGATTGCGGTAAGATCACTAAACTAGGGTACTTATCCTCTATAGCCTATTTCAACTACAATCGCTAAATTGGTTCGGCGTATTTTGCGCTAATAAAAGGCCGCGAGTACGCTGTGAACGTCATGCATGAAGGATGTTAATACGCGCAAGAAAGATCCTACCGAATTATATCTCTTCAATGAATCTAGGAAATAAAAATGAAGATATTAGAGTGAGAAGATTTTTATTTCAGACGCAATCTTTTTGTATTAAGATATCACTCCCTTACTTCAAAAATGATACAGTTCAAGAAATATAATTTTTGAATTATTATCATGAATGAGTTAAGTAAACATTATTCTATCAATTGTCAAAAGTGAAATAATTTATTCTAGTAACATAATTTATTAACACAATATTGGCCAAATATTGGCTATAGTGAGTGCAAAAATTCGTACATTCGAGAAATTTAGCTTCTAAAATCAAAAATATATGCGAAACTCATTTGTTTATGTTAGAACAGAATGTAATCATTGTATAAAATTGCTGTTTATTTTCTAAAAAAAATTAAATTATTTTCTAAAAGCTATTAAATAAGATTTTTTTTTATACAAAATTTCCTTATACGAATACTTTTTGTACTCATTGTATACTGGCTTAATATATCCTCATTTAATCAATGTATCACCAATAAATTGCTCCTAGAGTAAAAAATCGTTAAAATCATCACAATTTGAAAAAGATGGTTCTTTTAAGAATTGTGAGACAAAAATGACATTAGATCATGTTAAGAGTATATTCTTTTTACCGATATTATTTGATATTCGGAGTTAATAATTTTTTTTCAAATTAAAGAAATAGTTTTTTTTAAGCCTTTTTTCTGAGAAACTTAGTTTTTTTTTCAGTCGTATCACTTTTGAAGTAAGGGAGCGATTATGTTCAATTATTGGGGAGAAGAACGATGAAGATACTCACGCATTATAATTCCTCGGTGATTTCGCGAAAGGTCGAAACTCACTCGAATAATAAAACCGAATCTTCGTCGGTTTCCTCCGACGAGGTTGCGTGCACGCGTTTGTTAAACAAAACGTGCAGTACACGTAGTCGAGGAGAAAAATAAAAGGTATATAAAAGCGAGTATATCACGTTTAACGCCACGCGGCGTGTACAAACGCGAGCGTGTAATCCAGCTGTAAATTCAGTGATTCGGGACAGGGCGAAATAAAATATAGCGTATCCAAAGATCTCGCTACTTGCCGGACACGATATTGCTCGAGGTCACCGAAAGAAAATTAACCGGACGCGAAGCGACATTTTATGCGTGGCGCCACGAGATCTTGAGAGCATTATCTTGCAAAAATACGTACTTCTATATATATATATATATATATATATATATTGAAGTACGTATTTTTCTATATATATATATATATAAAGAACGTTACAAGATACGGCTTAATAATGTCCAACACGCCTGCCACAAGAAAAGGAATCTCTGCAGACGTTGACACGACTTTTTCGAAATTTTCTGTTCGTTCTTCGTCCAAGCTACACTGAAGTTACACTGTTAAAATTCATAATGTCAAATTATATCCAATTTTGTGCTATTTTTAATCATTTCTTTAAATCGCCACTGCTTCTACTCAATATGTCGTTAATTTAACTGAAACAATGGAGTTAAATTGACTCCAGAAAATAATTTAATTCATTGTATTAAATTTGACTCAAATTTAAATTATTATTTAATAAGTATATTAATATAGATTTTGAAATTAACCATAGAAACGGATTGATTTACATTTTGACATGTATGGAGATTTGAAATTATAACATTTCATTTTTTTATAATCAAGAGATTGGATTACCATTGCTCTTTCGATATTTAATAGTGTATTCCGTTCGTCGTATTTTTATACCTCTGTGTCTCTTTGCTTACAGAGTATAGCCCAAACAATTTAATGAAAAGAATTAATGAGAATTTTATGGCGTAAATTTAATTCACGGTACATTAATTAATAGCTTCCGGCATAAATGCAAATGGAAATATTTACGAAATGTCAGATCAGAAATATAAAAAGATAACGGAGCGATATTTATCAAAAGTCCTCTTATAAATAAATTCATTTAAACCATCACCTGATTTTATAATTTATGCAAAATATGAGTATAATATGAGTTCTAGTTATGCTTATTGAGAATTAAACTATTTTTCTCTTGTTGTGCCGATTCTTTTGCATATATAATTATAATACATATGTAATATTCATATACGATATATATAATTTATCACTCATTATATCGTACACATTTTTTAATAATCTCCTGGATGTATTTTCGTGAATCATTTTTGTCATTCAATTTCGAATGTGTAGCGTAATAAAAATACAATACTTGGCTCAACGCGAGAAAGTTTTTATATTTTACAGGCCGGGACACAAGCAGTGAATGGTCAACCATAATTATTCGTACATTCCGACGAATACTTAAGCCGTTTCACTGATAGCGAGAGTATTTCCTACGCGACATGCAAGCATTCATTATCCGCGTTTGTCAATGACCAGCGACTTTTATTGCTCGAGTACCAACCACCAAACGTTTCTGTATCGGAAGCTTTCTCCGATAAGGTTGTCACTTTCGACTCAAAGGGAGAGCGGAGAGAGAGGGGGAGAGGGGGGAGGGAGGGGAGAGGAGGCAGAAAGAGGGTAGGAACAAAGAGAAATTCTCAGAGAATCCGTTAATTACATTTCAATGTTTAGAAGATTATAATTAAGCAATAACGTGGGCACATCTACTATAGTCAATTTGAAGTTAATTTCAACGTGACGTTGACTGGCCAACAAGATTATTGGCTGGTAGAAAATTCATTCAATTATTCAGCGTTTATTCCGTTGTTTAAATCTTTTGAGTCTTAATTGCAGTCAGATAGATATTCAATCAAGCTTATTGAATTGGAGATTAATAAGCTACTTAACTGCGATATTTTTTGTAGATGCATGCTTCTCATATAAAAGCATTTTTAAACCTATCCATACAGCACAAAATTTGCAGCAATATCGCTGCAAAATCTCTGCAATATTGTTGTAACATGCAGTGTTGCTGCAATGTTGCAGTAGTGTTACTGTAACTTTGTGCTGTAAGGATATTATGTTGAAAATAAATATAATTTATACATTTTTTCAAAATTTTTCTTTAGGATATTCTTTAAGCTTTTATAAATTCTCAGGAAGTGTAACAGAAACAATCTAGTTAAAGGCAAAGAATTTCGCGTTAATGTTAATTACATTTTTTTTCTTTTTAAATAAAAAGTTATATTAATTTTAATTAGCAAAAAAATGAATATAATTGTATAAAATATAATATAATATAATATAATATAAATATTATATCTGTAATATAAATATCGTATCTATTATAAAATATTGTACAAAAATAATTATCTAAGCGAAAAAGATTTTCAGGTTGAATAATTACTATAACAAGAAATTAAGATAGATAGAATAGAATTTGAAATATACGAGCGTGAAAGAGGATTAATAAGAGCAATGCAGCATCAAAGATTTCTTCCAACATACATTACGATGCAATTCGCTATTATCCGCGTTGATACCATTAAATTTTTTCTGATTCGCGGAGATGTCTGTTGCTTTAGCGAATCTGACCACAACTGGCAAAAGAAAACGATTAACCCTTCGCGATCCGAGATAACATTGAGAAATAGGTCGATATGAAACATTCTGCAATTACTTGAACGTCATTGATATTATTTAATGCAACAATTTTTCTTATTCTAAGTTTAGCTTTAATAAAATAAACCTAAACTCTGAAGTATGTAATCTACAAATTATAATAACTCACTGTTTCAAATTTGCATATATTTGGTACATACAAGAAATTAAAAAATAAATATATGACGATATGTAAAAAAATATAATCAATTAATGTCTTTATTATCATCGCTTATTTTATAAGCGATAATTAACTTGATGCAAGACCGCGTGAAAGGTTAAAGACATGCTTTAGTATCTTGTGACAAACCGACTATAAAGATCCATCAGCTTTAATCTTCCTGCCGGCACCGACACAGAAAACATCGTGTATTTGTCTTGCGTCTGCTCTCATAATCCATAAGACTAACATTTACACTTTGGCGCTCCAGATGCGTTAATTATCGCTCATACCAAACTTCTCCCGTTTGGATTAGTTGACTTTTTTCCAGATATTTTTCAAAGATGGAATAACAGAGATATACAAGATAATTAGGTATAATTAATAAATAAATTTCTGAAATATAAAATTAATATTTTCTTCACTTTGAAAATATTACAAGTTGATCAAAAAATAATATAATACAATCGACTACGTCAATATTATCATTAAATAAAGAATATTTGTTTAGAAGTTGTGGCAAATTGAAACTATATCTTTTTGACCTATAAATCTTATCAAAATGACTAAAAGATACGAAAACAACATTCTTAGCTAAGAATCTTCGATGTTTACACGAAGATCCTGATTCGCATTGTTGTATATATTTCGTCGATGAGGAGTGATATATAAAGTGTCTGCATTTTCTTAATATGGTTCATTATGTCGTGACGTAATCGCTCTTGAGGCTGTGTAAACGCGCACGATTGCAGATCGAGTGAATGTTTCAAATGCATCAATTGCACTTGGGTTACTCGAAGCGAATCGCGATTGCGTCGTATCGTACGTATGTACTTCGAAGAATACTGCGTATATTATTTATCGTATTCCGATACGTTGCGGATTTTTTTATAGAACGCAGACATTGATTTTTAACTCTGTGCTGTAACCGATATAACATAGCTATATTATCCAGAAAAGTTTTGCTCACTCATTTTGTAATTCAACTAAAATACCGAGATTTTTTATTTCCTTGATCAGCTTATCTTTAATTTTAATGAAAATAATAAAAGAATTTTGCCCATTTTGGATAAGATTTTAATGAAAGGTATATCAATAGAAAAATGAAAAGTATATCAATAGAAAAATGATAGATTAGACTACTCCTAGTCGACACCAACTAACATAACATCAATGTTATAATTTCGTACTCAACAATGTAACTATTATATAGGATCATGTGTTATATATTAGTGAATAATATATTTATATTATTTAATGCAAAATTATAACAATAATGTTACGTTAATTTTAATTCGTGTCGATTAGGTTAAATCTGACATTCATTGGTAAAAAAGTCAAAATCAGCAAATCACTTTATAAGACAATTAAAATAACAAATAAAAATTGCTGTTTATTTGAAAAGCAACTATGTGTGTTCTTTACACCATTCCAGATTCATTTCATTATTAGTGTAGAGAAGTATTAAGATATGGTTATCAAAAAACGATATTTTATATTTTATATCAAAGTGCTATCGTGTTCATATAATGTTTCAAAGATTATCTCTCGACATGAACTCAGAATTAATCCAACATTTTTGATCCTCTAACAATAATCTTTCATTTTAACAAGTGTCGTTAACACAAAAAGCTCGGAACTTGTATAAAATAGATGAGGTTCTTTCGACAAAAAGTTGCCCAGCATAAAATATATGTTTAATATTTTCTTTACGCAAATATACGTTCAATATTTTCCTTATTTTTTTCTTTTTTGTACAAAATACAGAATATGTAAATATAATATAAATGATACCAAAATAACTTTTCATTTCAATCGAAAACAAGAATAAAAAATTATCAAATTGGCAACTTCGACAGTTCTAGGAAGATACCATCAGCGAAAGATACTATTCATTGAAAGGAACAATAAATTTGATGCACCCTGTAAGAAATTATAGCCGGAGAATGCAAGGATTTATCCTAAGTTACTATTCTCGATTTAAATGACCTCGAGATGACCAATAGTGACCTGTGTCTTCTTCAGCTTTCGTCGTTCCTCTCGCAAACGCCTTGAATCTACGATGATTCACTGGGAGTTGACCTCTCCCTAAATAACGCAACGCCAGCAGAACGAATTCAATAACGCGAAGCAATGAATCCTCGTGCTCAGATTATCCCGAGGTACAACTGAGAGACGCTGCATTTCAATAGCTAAATACTTCAGCGTATCTACAATAATCGCGCTCGTACAATACAAAAATTTTTTTTTTCTTCGATATTCTTTTTTCAGAAAACTTTAGATGAATTATTTCATTACAATTCAATCCAATCTCAATTACGAGATGAAAAACCGAGAGTGTGCAATTAAATTACTAAAACCAAGAGTCCGACTTCGCGGTAAATAAATGGTGCTAGCAGAAACCACAAATCTCTGTACGCGTGGATGAATATAATGCGGTGCAGGTAGAATGTGAGAGTAGCGGCCTTTCGAAACGACGGTTCTATGCGCATTCCTCGGGATTGTAATCTCGGTGTTTCTCGGGTGATTAGTAAATCCGCGTCTTTCTTGATTTCTCCTGCAGCAAATTCTATCGACAACGCTACACAGAGCACTCCGAAAGAAGTCAACTGTTAAAGTTGTTTGTTTAAACTGTAGATTCATGAAAAAATATTATTAGATATCAAGAACCGCTTTTATCAAATATTTCTTTGTGTTCAACTATTAAAAATTTGATATCAACAACGAGTGAGTGATCTACTTGTAACTATCTCACATTTTAAACTGCCAGATAAAGGCAGTTTTTTCACTTAAATAGCAGTAAACTGATATTCCAGACGTGTCTTGTCTGAAATGCATTCTATTGATATGCATTTATTTCAAAATTTAAAGATATTTTAACAAAACCGTTCTTCTCGTGTAATGGAAGTTTAAGTGTTTCTATTTTTAACCTGCGATATGCAACGAACCGATAAATGCATATCGAATAGAATGCATTTTAGACAAGATACGTCTGGAATATCAGTTTATTGCTTTTACATACAATATATATATATATTATATATAGAAAAATAATTATATTGGACCATCAAAGTTATTATGTAGAACGCCCAAGCTAGTTGCCAAAATGTCAAAATGCTTTTGCAACATTGCTCATCATTGAGATTCTTAATTATTTTGATGGTTCACACATCAAAATTATTTTTAGATCTACCTATATGTTTAGGTACTTCAATAAAATCGTTCTTTCCATGTACATTGGTAAGAAATGTAGGCTTCAGATGGAAAATGTAGTGCTCCTCGATTAAAGTATTTCGAGAGAAGCGTGTATCGAGGTCATAAATCGCGAGATAGAATTCTTGAAAGTGCGACACGAGCATTTCCGAGACACCCCGTAGCCGAGACTCGCGTAGCCAAGAGTCGCACAGCAGGTGTATCTTCGCTAAGATTCCCCTACATCTCCGACGGCATGCACTTTGTCTGATCTCGTACTACGTATCCCGGAGCCCGAGTGCATCCTGGCTCCGAGTTTATCTGGTGAGTGCAGTTTGACCGTGGCCGTACATACATATTTCAGAGCGTCTCGGTCCTGCTACATAACTGCATTCTAGCTCCGATACATTCTAGCTCGTACTCACGTCCGATGTACTCCGCCGACCGAACAACCACCATTTCTTGAGTACTTGTTGCATGAGTGTTGTTCAACCGAGGTAGCTTTCGCTTTTTCTCGCGCGACTGAATTTTCACGGCGAACTTCTACGGGATACTCACGCGGGGATAATCGGTGTCTTAGATCACGCGTTATCTCATACTATGAGTAAAGGTATTATAAATATAGACCTACATGTCTACCGGTCAGCTATTTTAGTTTTGCGTATTGATAAATAAATAATAATTGTTGTGTAGCCAAAGTTATATCTATGAAAAGTCATCTTTGATTTATATTATTTAATGTTCTGTATTTTTATTTTCTGTAAAAACGCTATATCAAAGTCTTTTATATACCGATATCGATAATGAATTATTAAAAAATAATGTTTGATTTGATTGTTTAACACGTTATGTTTCCCAGACAACAAAAAGCGGCTAAAATTGAATCATAAGATGGTTTTTATGTCTAAAAGATACGTCTTAAAAATGTCTTATGTCACAATTTTAGACTTTGAGTTGTCTGGGTTTATATTTGAAAAAAGTTTTTGTTAAAATCTTTTTTATACAATATCAGTAATATAATAGAGTAAACGAGTTAGCAAAAAATCATTTTTTATTTTATTATTTATTTTATTTTATTAATCATTGCTTTGTTTTTATTTAAAAAGATTTTCATTAAAACATTTTATACACGATATCGACAATAGGATAAACGGATTATCAAAAAATAATCTTCGATTTTATTATTTATGTTTTTGAAATGATTTCTATTAAAGTCTTTTATATGTATGTTATCGATAATGAAGTAAATGGATATAACGTCGAAATACGTTGATAAAAACAGATAGAGATTCAGATTTATTCAATGTTATGCAAAAATATCCTTCGCACTTAACACGTGGAAAACTTTCGATACACAACTTCTATCACGAGAACTGTTAGTTGTCAATAATACGTGTCAAACAGATTAGAATAAATCAATCGCTTTTAGCGAAATAAATAAGTCCTGTCAAAATAAATAAGCTAAAGAGAAGAAGAATAGTTCATGTATTTATTCAGCTGTGAAAAAATATATATCTTGGAACTTGAGAGATATGTAAAACTCGCCAAGCGCGATTCAACTTTTTGCTACGAATCCGAAATTTCGTCATATCGCCGCGAAGGCTGACCGGCTTGTCAGTGAGAGGATCGTATTCTAGCAGGCGCGGCCAGCTCTGTTAATGTAATTGGCGCGCGATTAAACGAGGAATTAAGCTCGGCGCTGCTTAAAGCGAAGGCGATACCGTAATTCGCCGGCTACAGGACGGCCTCGCCCGGCGATCCGAACTGTAGACTTTTAATAAGACGCGAGCGGGATTTCCTTCGAGGCGGCGAGCAGATGTGACACACTTCTGGCCGATACTCGATCACGAACGACTGTCCCGAGACAATGAGTGATCATCGATTTAAGGGATAATTAATAATCACTTATACGCGAATCAATGTTGGCGATGATGATTAGAATCTGGCGTTGAAAATTGTTTTGCTGCAGGATATCCTACAGCTTATATTCATTATGTGATTAATGACTACACAATGGAAAAATTTGTGCTAAATTTCATGCGTCCTGTATAGTCCATCTAAATTGTTGTGTTAATTTAACGTAAGATGAATATATGTTAGAAAGTAACACGAATATTATGTAAAAAATATAACATTGGCACAATTTATAAGCAAACTGTGAAAAAATATATTTTTTCAGTAAAATTAATAAAAAATGAATATGTTAGAAAGTAACATATTATATAAAAAATTAATATAAAAATATAACACTGACATAATTTGTAAGCAAATTGTGAAATATGCTTTCAGTAAAATTAAAATTTATAATATATGTTAAATTGATATGTTCCAATAAAATTAATATTTATAATATGTTAAATTAACATATTTTATTCATTTATCTTAGAATTTATGTTACAAAATATATTATTTTTATGTTAATTGCGATTACTTATTCATAAATTGTATTATTTTAACTATAAAAAATGTTGTTGAGTATCGATTTAACATAAATGTTAAATAAAATATAAAATGTTCAAATTAAACATAATCACATCATGTTAAATTAATTTACTCGGGTATATATTAAAAATTCAACAAAAAAGGACCGATGTTAACATGAATATAACTGTTAATGAATATAAATGCTTTTTAGTGTGCAATAATTAATAATAACATCGAACAGTCGATAATTATGCATAATGGATATTTTATGAAAAAATATACTGAAAAATAAGTAAAAAATTTCACAGAAAATTTCAGTATTCTATAGGAATTTTATGAAAAATTGATAGAAATTAGCGAGCATTTAAGTACAATTCAATAATTTAAAAAAAAAATTAAACAAAAAAATTATATACGTGACACAATCTGAATATAATTTCTCAATCCTGATATAATTTCTCTTTCAATAAATTCACGAAAGTACAGTCATTTTTTCACACGTCTCAAAGAGCTTGGTATTATTTTCTCGCAATGTCAGAGGCAGTTGATCGAAGAGTCACTGACAGTCTACTTGTAATGCTAGATTCCCAAAGCGCGAGATACTTTTGTTTGTAGATATCGTCGTCGGAATTATGAGATAATAAATTTTTAGTTGCCGTTCTATGTCTGTTTTCTGATGGTGCGTTCACCTCGAATCAAAAATCAAAGTTGGCTCCGCGCCTGGAATATAGAACACTGTCTTCCTGTTTATAGCACATTAGTTATTATCTGTCGTAATTTATTTCCACTCGTTGACCTTCATTTAGGCTATCTCACAACAAAAGTCCGAGGGCATCATCTTGGTATCTCTCGCACGTGTATCTTGTGTATAAACATTAAGATAATTTTTTTAATTGACGCGTTTATTATCCAAAATCATTATCAGCTATAATATAATTAAAAAGTCTCTATTTCTTGAGAAAAAAAAATGTCTCTCAAAGAAACGTTTCAAATTATAAAGTATCTCAATCACGAATACCTTCGGAAACTCCTGAGCTCGAAATTCAACAGCTTTATTTCACAACGCTTTTAAAACACTGAATTTTTCTACAGAGTACGTATCGTATTATTATCTTCCATTCTTCCATTTTTTCTCTTCTCATTCTTCCTTCTGTACTGGGCGTCTCGCTTCTCGGAAATGAGACGCCGAGCCACATCATTGCGGGGGATCACCTCCTTTCGTCCTCGTTTTCTTCTCTCATTTAATCTCGTCTGCGCTAGATTTACTACTCAGTGCATTAACTTAATACACTGTACGCTTGCGTACTACGTATCGCTCATTCGGATAAAGCCATACATATACATTTTTCATTCTGATCTCTAGCTTTGCCGCTGCCACCGCCGGCCGCCGCCGCCGCCGCGGGCCGGTTGCGTTTGTGTCACGGAGGAAAAAGTACCGAGCGGCCGAGTCTCCGCTCCAAGAGATTCAGCGGGGTCAATGAATCTGATCTGGAAAGCGGCGGTGTACACTCGCGGTGGCTGAGCTCGTGGGAGCCGCAGCCGTGGGGAACTACGCAGCCGCGACCTCGAGGCCTCCTCTCCCGGAGGCGGCGGCTTCTGCTCCCTTCTTCTTTTCCTTCTTCTTTTCCTTTTTCTTCTTCTTCTTCTTCTTCTTCTTCTTCTTCTTCTTCTTCTTCTTCTTCTTCTTCTCCGCCGCCGTCTTATTTTTCTCACCACCGTCGCGTTGTGATGAAATCATATGCTCGCGAACTCGCTGACGAGCATCATTTCGTATGTCCTCAAAGGGGATTCCCCTAACTAGGGTCAACATTAGATGCAAAAGGTACTTACATGGAAAAAACGATTTCGATGAACATCTAAAAGTAAATGCAGATCTGAAAATAATCTTGTTGGACCATCAAAATAAATTATCCATACAGCACAGATCTTCAATGGACGTTTCTAAAACGCGTAGAAGATCTCTAAGGACATTCCTAGGATGTTCCTCGGGCAAAGTATGTGGGTATGTAAAAAATTCAAGCATGATAAGCATGGAGTCTACATTCAGCGGAAAAAGCAGCTTTGCAACTGCTGTAAAATTCTTTTTATAATACGGTTGGTTATACATTTAGATCCAACAAGGAAATAAGGGCAAGAACCACTCATACTAAAGAATTTTACAACAGCTGCAAAGCTGCTTTTTCCGTTGAACGCAATCAATGTTGCAAAAAGTTTTGACATTCTAGAAATCAGTTTGAGCGCCTTACATAACTCTTTTGATAAAGTCCAACAAAATTATTTTCAAATCTGTATAAATTTTTAGATATTTTAACAAACCGTTCTTTCCATGTGAAATTCATTTCATTCAAGAAAATTTATGAGATATACGTATCTCATTGTCAGTAAAAAAATGTCAATTACATTGTAACAGATAAAAGAATATCTCACGATATTTTAAATCTTTCAAATTCCACTTATTAAGTTCCACGAGTATTTAACTTAGAATTTTTATTTTATTATCCAGGAAGAACTTTAAAGAAATGACAGATACAACCATATTCTATGTTTACAGGACACCCTGTATATTTCCTGCGTTATCATGCTCGCCGCGGAAATTGAGTTCGGAGGAACCGTACCGGAGTCCGCCCGCGCAGAAGCTTCGAGTCGCGAGTCCATGACATATCGCGTGCGCAACTCGAAGGTCCGCAACGGGAATTCCAGTACTTGTTTGCAACATGTCTGGCTGTCGTCCAAGGAGGTTGGAAAACGCACCGGTAATAATCGGCATGGCCGAAAGTTCGTCCGAGCCGTAAGAATCGAGGCTCTGGCGAGCTGCCAAACTCGCTACTACGCACAAAAATCGACGCTGGCTCCGATAACGTTAATCGTAGACACCTGCTCCCGAGACTGACTTATGAGTCTGGACTGCTGGATCATGTGGCTTCTTTCTTCGCGGCTCTCTCAGCTTTGAGTACAAACAGCCAGTTCAGTTAAAAGTGCTTGTAAAGAAAACCTCTTTCGATCAACTTCGTTCAGCAAAGATTTTTTTTACAACAAAATCCGAGGGTGTAGTAGCCAAGAATTGTTTAATTCTCACCTATTATTATAAATATTAATCTAATAAATATTTATAATTAGCTATAAATAAAGCTGATTTATACTTAAATTCGTAATGGCAAATTATATTCAATTTGTATTATTTTTAATAATTTTTGTAAATTGCCACTATTTCTATTCTATAATATATCGTTAATTTAACTGAAATACTACAGTTAAACAATTTAATTCAATAAATGTATTGAAAATGTATTAAAAATTCAAGTTTAATTTATTATTAATTAATAAATATATATATATTAATAATGTTAATATGAACGTGTATACTTTGAAACCAATCATGGATTGATTTATATTTTAACACACATGAAAGTTAAAAATATAACAATATGTTATTTAACTCAAGAAATTGGGTTCTCATTGCTCCTTTGATATTTAACAGAATATATATTATTAATGTTTATATTATAACTATTAGGTGTTGGAATTAATTCGTAGCGTTTTTTAATAAAAGAATGTTATTTATTTCACATGAGCATTAAAAAATACATTAATGAAAGTACTTCCCATCACTTGTAAAACGCTACGAATTAATTCCAACACCTAATATTATATACATATAATTAGTAGTATAATTGTAAATATTTGTTATACACATATTAACATAATAAATATTATAATTTGTCATAAATAAAATTAATTTATATTTTCTTAATTTACTTTTAAAAGAAAATTCTTTTACGGATATAATAATGCAATCTTAGCAATGTTTCAACTGTTCAAAGTAAAAATATATAAAATATCGATTCCTCTCTCGAAACAGACACAATAATTCGATACAACGTTTGTTCTCGATGTTACATTTTTTTCTGCAGACAGCAAAGATGTTAAATCCGAGCATCGACACGGGGCATCTCTTACCATCGCCGATATGCTATAAAGATATATTTACATGACGCGTTGATCGCTCGCATTGGAAATACACGAACCGAAAAGAAAAAACGTGCCGAAATTTATCGCGACGGTTCGACGTCGTCGTATCTCTCGTTGGTCCGTAGAGATCGGATCGAATTCGCCTTCAACGCCAGCCTCCGAGCGCCAAAGCTCTTTCACGCTCGCTATCGGATCTTTCGAAATTATGCGGGGCGTAAGCTGTATTATCATGAATCTAGACGTAGACAGGTAGCAAAGCTGATTTAAATCCGTTTCCATCAATATAGATTAACTTTAATCTTGGTTTAATTTACTTTTTATCTCTTTTAGTTCTAATAATTAGAAAAAGATAAAAACTAAATTAAACTAAGGTTGACATTAATAATTTACATTGTTAGATATTAAAGGAACAATGATAACTCAATCTTTTGATTTTTGCGTTAAATGATTTATTGTTTTTATTTTCCATGCGTGTCAAAATATAAATCAAATAATTACTGTAGTTAAATTGCTTAGTTTCAAAATAAAGAATGTCCACGTTAACGTATGTACTTAGTAAATAATAAATTAAATTTTAATCACGGTTTTTTAGTTAAATTGATTCAATAAAAGTAAATTCCATTAATTTTAAGAATAAATTTAACTCCAATGTTTTAGTTAAATTCACGCCATATTGAGTAGGCGACCTGTAGAAAGGATTAAAAATAAGTAGACTTATATTCTATCAATATAGATTAAAACTCAAATTAAGTATAATTCGACAGTGTATAAATCTATTTAGAAGTGTATCTAGAAATGGACATTAAAGCAAATATTGGATCAATTTTTATTAACAACTCTTAATGCACGTCACTCTCTCGGAGACATCACTGGATACAAGCAAACAATTAAAACCTTTTGATAGTCATGAAAATCTCAATGTTTATAGACTATATTTGTGAATTAAACGAATACATTTCTTCTTAAAATGATAATTTTCTGTATTTTTTAACGTCGAAAGATTCCTGAGAATTATAAGAAACTACATCATTGTACGAAGACACATCGAAGACATTTCCAAGGTTGGGAGCGTACGTGCCTTCTTCAAATGGTTGCACGTTCTTGAAAAACCGAGGTCTTTGCTAATAAATCGCCGATCATGCGAGTTTTGCAATCATCTCCATCGTGCGAGTCAGCAATTACCTCTCACGTTTAAAGCTGGCATCGATATCTTCCTAATGACACATTTTCAGAATGTCTATATTTCTCTAACGATGAGAGAGAAAGAGAGAGAGAGAGAGAGAGAGAGAGAGAGAGAGAGAGAGAGAGAGAATAATTTTCCAGAGCATCTCAGCAGTTGAAATTAATGCTCTTTAACGTTTTGAATGAGTGTAATAATACTACACGACAACAATGACTTTGTTAACGTATAAAAAAATTTAAATGGATACAGATCTGAAAATAATTTTCTTGGACTATTAAAATAATTATTGTAGGAAATTGAAGCATGATGAGTAATAGTGCAAAAAGTTGAAATATTTTATATTATTTTACACTGTTGAAAATAATGTCAAATTATGCCATATATTGTATTTTTAATTATTTTTTATAGCCATTGACTCAGTATGTCGTTTTAATTAAAACACTGGAAATAAACAATTTGAAAAATATATATTTAAAAAAATTAAAATTCAACTTTAATTCATTTTTTAAGTTAATATGGATGTTGCCTACTTTAAAATTCAACCACAAAAATTAATTTATATTTTGACACACATAAAAGTTAAAAATAACAAAATTTAAATCAAGAGATCGGATTATCATTGATTCTTTAATATTTATAAATAGTCTAGCAATCAGTTTAAACACGTTTTATTATCTTGATGAGTACAATAAAATTATTTTCAAATTTGCATCTAACTAAATTTTTAGATACTTCAGAAAAATCGTTCTCTTTTTGCAAGTATCGAAGATTCGCCGTTAATCAACATCTTTGTTTATTGCTGTCACACTATTTCTGCGTGAAGTATCCAGCCGACGCTGGATTTTATGTGCCAGCCAACTGCTGGTGCATCCTGCAAGGTCTAGCGTTATTTCAACTTGGAGAATGCATTACGAAGACGTTTCTCACTGACAGGAAACAATACGAGTCGCAGATAACGTTTACACCTTGCCTCCGCTCGCTGCTCTTCCTAACCGAGAAATCGCGTTTGTTTTCTATTGGAAATAAAAAGTAGGGAAGACGCTAGCAAACGCGTCCACAGTAAAAGCGTAATCTTAAGCTGCGCTACTAATTCACAACCGACTTAATAAATGTTTTAATTTATATATCTGACAGATGCTGTTGTGACGGAGAGAAAGAACAGCCAGTCAATTGCAACTTTATTCGTTATTCCTACCTATATATATAGGGATGGGTAAAATTTCGAATTCCATTTAAAATACTAATTGTAAAATATTTTTAAAAAGTATATTTAAAATGCAAAATGCAAAATAGATTTTTCCAATCCATTTTAAATGTAAAATGGATAATAGATATTTTAAATGGTTTTCGAATGCAAAATGGTTTTTCTTGTCATAGTGAAGAAAAATTTTTACGAAAAAGTACAGAAAAACTGTATAGATTGAGACAAGATCCTCTTAAGAAATTTTTAATTTTTCGTAGATATTTGTAAGATATAAAGTGTTGTTTACGGAAAATTTCTTGGTTTTTCGAACAGATAACACTACTTTACGTCCCATTACGAATATTTATGAAAAATTAAGAATTTTTTAGGCTGGTATTTATGGTCCGTTTTTATTTCAAGATTGTAATCTTAAGTAATGTCTTAAGATGCTAATATGGCCCTGTGATTGATTTGTGACATCTTAAGACTGTACTTAAGACAGCCTTGAATATAAAAATTGATTATGAATCGTCCTAAGATCTTGCTTCAATGTATGTAGTTTTTCGTAAAAACTTTCTGCCAGGTATATATTTTTTAAAAAATATTTTACGTTTGAAATCCATTCTTAACAGAATTCGAAGCTCTGACTACAGTGTTTATAAAATTTCTGACGGGAATATTTTAAATTTTTTAATATTGATATATGATTTAAAAACGGGACTGTTTACTTAATTAAATCAATTTAATACGAGAAACGCCGATTACGGTCAATTAGATGTTAAGAATAATATATATATTTTTAGAAATGTATATTTTACATAAAATTGGAACACTCATTTTTTATTAAGATTCGATATTTATAGACTATATTATATATTATATATTATTTGGAATTAATTCTCTCTTTACAGTTTAATTTGCAGTTTTATTTAAATATTCATAAAAATCTTTAGCCAATCATGAAATTTGGTTCTTCTTATGCGTCAACGATTCTAAGAAAAGTTTGTGAAAACATAGAAAAACTATTTACTTATTTTATAAATGGTTAAATGATAAACATGATTCTATTTCAAATGTAAAATAAAAATGGTTTTTTAAAAATCATTTAAAATAGGAAATGCAAAATGCTATTTTCATTTTAAATACATTTTAAATAAAATTAGTTTAAATGTTACCCAGTCCTGTCTACCTATTTGTTCATCGTTTTCCATCATATCTGGGATGTTGCGTGTAAAACAATGTCCGTTACGGGATGAACAAAAATACAATATGGTATGTTGAATATACATATAATAGTGATCCTATATCTTATTATTCTTCTTGAGTTACTATTTTATTTTTTGGCGATGGATCCGTGCTCTTTTCTGCGATACTGGTTACTTGATTGACTCTTGGAAAATCGAACACAATGTTTGCATTTCTTACAGGAAGTCAATCATCGCGGCACGAAAGGAACGTTCATAGAAAAAAACGAGAAGCAACATGATTCCGACGTATGAAAGATGTAAAATAGTATTTAGAGCAACTCTGCGCTAGACACGCATCGCATCAATGGCGTTAAAGAGAATAATTTCACAGGAATAATGAACAGACTAAAATTTGCAAAAAATTTGAATAACGATTAAGAAAATCGATTAATCTATGGAGCTGACATCAAAATCTGTAATGTATAGGTTCTGATGCCAGGTTTATAAGACACATTTAATTTATGTTAAAAAGACACTATTAATTTCAAGAAACCAAAGTAGCATAATTCGTACAAAAAAAGAATAACCTGAATATAAAAAACCTAAAAGATACAGTTTTTTTGTATCGACTTAATTTTAGATTTAGACATAAAAGACTCAAAAAACTAAAGCTTATATTTAATTCTTTTCAATTCTCAGCGAAATGAGATATTTTAAGCAAAACTTTTATAGTTTTTCATATACTTTATAACAGTATTTAGATTTCTCAAAAATCTAATATTTTGGAAATATCCATATTAAGTTTTGAAGAGTCGTATAATCCCTAAAACCTCAAATTTGGTTATTATAAAAAGTATAAGTGTTTCTTAGAATTTTTTGTTTAACAACATATTTTAAGAAGAATCGAATCGGTTTCGGATAATTGTGACAGATTTCTTATAAATATTTTAATAAGAATAATCCACATATATAAATAAATTTGCAGATGCAGCCTAAAAAATTGAATTATTTAATACTTTTGACAAAGAGAGAGTTTTATAAATAAGTAGATTCAATAATAAGATCCACTGTCAGCTCCGGAAGATTAAGAATACATTGAGATGATAATTAAAATTTTGCATCGCGCGTTCTGTTCGCTCGATCTATCTTTCTATTCAGAGCTCGTCTATAAAAAGACGACGCATAAGATAGATACATACAAGAGCATGACACGTGCTTATTTTATTCTCTTTTGTTGAAAAATACAAGCAGATAATTAGTCCATTTGACTCGCCTTCTCGTTTTCGTGCGAACCTGCTATAACGGATCCCGCTGTTTTTCCGCGAGAATCGTGCTAATCTCACTGAAGTTAACGTTTTTACCATTGTCCCGGCGAAAATATATCCTTCAAGTTGGGACAAAAACAGTTTTGTTAAACAGCGAAGCGCAGAAAATGACACTTATTTGGAATCCAAGGGAAGAAGAAGCTCAACGTCTATTCCTTTGTCTCATCACGCACGCTGTTTAAAAATGTGACTCGAACCGGATTTCTAAATTCGTTCGACAACCAGCTATATTTAGGATCAAATGTCTTTTTCTCAGCACGGTATATGTGACCACGACGCAGCTTTTTTTTTATCTTTCTGACAGGGTCCTTTATCTCGACGTCACACCGCCTGTTCGAATGACAGAATAGGAAGTATCGAGACGCGGCGACTTGTAAAAGTGTACAAGACAATTTGGTGGCTTTTAAGATTCACCTACATGGATGAAATGACTCGCGGAAATTATTCCATCAGACCCATTTTTCTGTCAAAGATCATTAAAGTTTTTCTTTCACTTTACATTGCTATTAAACAATCAAAACAGATGCAAAATAGAATGATAATAATTTTTAAGTACAAATAAGAGAAAAAATAAAGGTGCTACTCTTACCAGATTTTGATTTTAAATTTTACAAAAAATTCATACAAAAATATTAATTAATAAATAATAAAATATTATTGATAGTATTAATATTTCTAATTTTTAAATATTCATTACTATTGTTTTCTCTACAAATATTAGAAATTATGAATTTAGAGATTCTGTGCGAGAACTTCTTTCTTCGAATTGAATTGAAATAAACACTGGGGACGTGTTTTCTATGTATGGTACCGTTAGAAGTACCGTGATTTTTAGTAACATTTTCTATCATCTATGGTCTATGGGAAGCAGATAAACTTTTCACTTTGCGGTTTAACGATATCTCGATTATTCCGCGAATGGCAAAGATCTCGCGGCAGGTATTCAGATTATGCAAGCTCTGGTGAACAAGTGATCGGGCTCAACGGGCCGCTGCGAGCAATGAAGACAAAGAAGTTCAAGGCAAATTGAAAGTAGAAATGAGACTCCGTTACTACGCCAACTTGGAGCAGCGGATTGCATTTATATGGGGCTCCTTATGCATGGATCGACGCGATTCCGCAGAAAACCGACATCGAACTGTGCCGTTACGAGACTATTACGAAATAAGAGTATCGCTCGGCAAAGATCAACGAATAATTAAGCGCCAGCTTGCGATTAACTGTTAATTTTATTGTTAATTACAAGTTAACACTTTTAATTATTCATTAATATAATTATTGAAATAATAAAAACCTTTTCATTCAATTCAACGTCACAATGTCAATCCCTTTATCATTGTTTTTCTTTTGATTATTGTTTATCTTACTGATGAAAATTAAATAATAAAAAACGTTTGATTTTCTAAATTATTTGAGGATAAATTATTTGTTATTTCTTAAATTTATCATTTCTAATTGTTACTCGTTCCTTGATCATTTCTTCTTATATTGTTAAAATAATAACTTTAAGTATTTAATAATTGGTTCAACCTGAATAGATTTGTCTTCATTCGTAACGTCGTAAATGAACGGCAATACGAGATTTCGGAATTCGAATTTCAGAATACGCTCGCGGAATGTAAGAAATGAGACGAATATCCCGGCGCCTTCTCCAGGCTCGACAGAAACATTCTTGCTCATTGAGCTGTGAATCTGCACTCTCAGACGAATCGACTCTCACATCAAGCGATTACAAGCGTGTCTTTGCATTCACGCGATTAAGAATTTTATATTGCTACTTAAAATTCTTTGGCGAAGTGGAGCTCACTCCCATTTCATCGGAAATGATGTATTTGTCGTTTTTGCTTCTTCGACCTCATTTATATTAAATAATAATAATAATAATAATTTTATTATAGGCACCAAATTGTGATATGACAGCTAAATTTAAAAACCCGATCCGTGTTCAGTAAGCAAAAATACATTACAAATAGGTAAAATTGTTAAATACATTTTACTTCAAGCTAGTATTACTATTATCAGACTACTTTTTATTACATATTTAATGCCGACGTTTCGGAAATCGCAAAGGAAGTGATAAGTCTGCAACAAAACAGCTGATGATGAATCATCTCAAATTTCGATGAGAAACTTAACGATCAATTCATACTGTCTGTATGTGCATAACTGTGTAAGAAACGTCGCATCACGAGGCATTATTCTACGAGGATCACGCGAGGTTACGATTATTTCATAATCGGGAAAGTTTAATAGATTGTCGTGTTAAGTCAATTAGAAGATTAATGCGTCGCATTCATGAACACGCTCCAGCATATCCTAAGTGGCGATTATGTTATGAAATTAATTACCTTTTTTTCTAAAAAGATTATATTATGAAATGAAAAATTTCTTGATTTTATCATTGAATTATCTTTAGAAGGGGGTCTTGTCTATAAATTGAAAAAATAAGATATTTTTAGAAATTTTTTCGACTTCTAGATAAATCCTTCTTAATAATAAAAATTTTCGCCTTGGCGAAAAAGTTACATGAGGAGCAGACTTTCAAAATGCGTTTTATCCAAAATTTCATTTTTGTAATTAGAGATGGCATAGTGTTGAATGACATATTATAAGCTACTTTCAGATATTCAGAAAGCATTTTTTCATCGTTAATTCATATCCTGAAAAAACATAGACATTTCGAAGTCCATTGTGTTGTTTTAATAAAAAACAAACAAAATGCATTTGTTCAATATTTTCAGCAATTTTGTTTAATATTTCACGTCTTACTGATTTATTTTCTGTAAAATACATAGTTTTCTTGTGCGCGTAATTTCTTTCTTGATCTTTCTGAAAATTACAAATTTTCAACAAAACGCATTTCTGCTTCTCACATGATCGTTATTCAGATGACAAAAGAAGTAAAAAGAAAACGGCAACAGAGTTAAGGAGGTGTGGCGAATTAACGCGCGCGGATCACAACGTTATTATTTAACGGCAACTTCATCATTGTTGTCACTGGCGAACGCAATACGCGGACGGACCTTGAGGCCAATTGTCTCACTTTGATAGCATCAGCAGTGTTTCGTGTAAACTAATTAATCGGCGTGGTGCTGAGCACATCGTAAAATAAAGTCGTATTATCTGCTCGAGCGAACGCCGACTTTATCACGAGTTATATTTCCGCGAGTCGCGGCGTTTGTAGCCGAAACAAAATCTCAGTCTGAGATACATTATAAATTACGGTGATTCGCGATATAATTCAATCTCGATCGGAAAGAGGAACGAGTGGAAGGAAATAAGCGACAATAAGAGGCGACAACGTTGGGAGAGATGATGTTCTCCCGTATTAACGACCGGCTATATCACAGATCGCCATTAAAGACGTGTGAGATAATAAAGCGATGCGACGGGAGACGAAAATTCTCAACAAGAAGCGGCGATAATAAAATCACGTTTATCGTTCGCGTTCGCGCTCATGTCATTCCCAATGGCGGAACGATCGGCTTAAAGAGCGCGCGGTATAAAATCCACAGAAGAAACTGGTTCGGCAAATCGTCTACTTCCGATATTTCGCCGCGTGCGCGGCCATTCGCGTGAATATTACCGTCGGCCGGTCGTTGCTCATTACTGAAAATAAGAAAACAGCCACAATGCCATGACATAAAATGTCCACTGTAAACCGGCTAGCGCCGTGATATCTAATTATATGTCCGGTTACAACGTATTTTCTATTTTTATTTGTATTCGCGAGTTGCGACTCGACATTAAAAAGTCTTCATCAAAAGTCTTTCTCAATATCACCATATTCTGCCATTTACAAAGTAGATACGATCTAGCAAGGGAGAGGGGAGAGAAGAAACTCTGCCCAAGCATGAATATGCTATACAATAACAAGAAAGTTTCGATATCTAGGGCACATTCTTGCAAGATCACAGGTTCGAAATGAATAATTATGCTAAAGAACGCAAAGTAATAAGAACAATGTTAGCTTTTTGATTTATTGGCTCAGCTTAGAACAGGTTGATATGTTTAATGTAAGCAGTTAAGAGACCTCCTACTGTTACGCCTGTTGTGAAATATGAGTACTACGAGTGAGATAAGTTTTAAGACAATTTCTCCCTAACAAGAATATCTGGATACAAATGGTTCAAAGGGGATTCTATCGAATTAGAATGGTTTATCAGAATCTAAAAATTTATTTAGTTGGATACATACAGACCTGACAATAATTTTCTTGAACTATCAAAATAATTATGTAATGCTTAATTATCCTTGTTGCTTAAAACTTCTTGCAACATTACACCTCATGCTGAAGTTTCTTACATAATTATTTTGATGGTCCAACAAAATTATTTTCAGACCTGTATTTACTTAAATCTCTAGACATTTCAACAAAGTTGTTTTTTGTATATATAGAAAAATAGATAAATATAGATAAATAACACCTCGATTTCACGAATCTCAAGTAAACTTTGTTTTAATCGCCTCTAATCGATATAACTACGAAAATACTCTAATAGCGAAATTCTACAACCAATTCCAATTTCAGTGGGGGAAAAGATTCTTTAATTTTACGATAAGGGAACTTTTCTGTTACGATAAGGAACATACGGCTCGCCGAACACGCTTATTACCGAACAGCCTGCATATAAGAGCCGTATAAAAATTAATCGAGACTGTCAGGACGGTCGCCGGCTGCTAATGCCAGCCGCCGGCCGCTGGAAACTGGAATCGATGAAAAATCACTGCAACTCCCTCAGACACGCTCTGATAGACTTCGACGCTCGCAAGTCTCTCGCAATTCGACGGCGGGCTCGCGCTCGCACCACCGACTCTCATGCCGAGAGCGCTTTCGTTTCCTCCGAGAGCAACACAGCACAATTCATGCGCGATAATTACACGGCATAGCCGATCAAATTGGAGGCGATAATAAGTGCGCGCCGCCGCACGCGTGGCCCCCCTAAGATCGGTATCGATCGCGATTTTTAAATAGTTTTCCGCTCGAATTCCTGAGATTCTCGTCGACAAATGTAAGCGTCCGCGAGAGAGAGAGAGAGAGAGAGAGAGAGAGAAAGAAATTACTCTATGCTTTGATGAAGTAATAATACGATCTCCATCCTACGATCGCATACACGGTTTCGCGCCCGCGAGAAGCGAGTGCGAAATAATTAGTCGTAATAGTGTCAAGGGAAGGATTGGTCGATTCTTCGTCCAACGCGAAACGTCGCGAAGACTTTATTCTCGAACTCGCCTTCAGCGAAAGTAAATTTTTTTTTTAAATAAAATATATATAAAAAAGTTAATCAGAGGTAAAACAGGCTGTTCATATAAATGTCTTTATTCTCGTGTAAATAACACGTGACGAACTCATAAATATTTCAATCCTTCTTTTTGGGTTCTTATCAATATGAAATCTACATTACATAAGTAAGCCCATTCAAAAATGTAATTAAAGTCGTTTTTATTTGTCTAAGTTTTTATAATATCATTGTAAAAATTTTGTATTCATGATATTCATTCGGCTATTCTTTATATAGCTAAATTGGCATTTGGAAAGAATGTGCGAATTTTTTGTGCTTCATCATCTTGAATATAAATGGATAATTGCACTGACTTTAATTACATTTTTGAATTAGGGCTTACTTATGTAATTTAGATTTCATATTGATAAGGATCCAAAAAGAAGGATTGAAATGTTTATGAGTTTGTTATTGTTATTCACACGAAAATAAAGATATTTATGTGCATCCGAACAACTGGTTTTGTCTCTGATTGACTTTTTTTATATATTTTTTATTGATTTATTCGAGTCTCTTTTCATTGATTTATTTAAATGGTTTTTTATCACAGAAGCGATTCGTATAATTATAATACACGGAAAGAAGAATTTTGTTAAAGTATCTAGAAATTTAAGTATAGTTACAAGTTTTTCTGAAAATAATTTTGATAGATCATAAAAATAATTATGTAGGAAACTCAAGCATGAGCAATGCTGCAAAAAGTTTTGACATTCTAACAACTAACTTGAATAATTATCTACATAATTATCTTGTCTCCAACAAGATTAATTTTTGATCTAATTAAATTTTTACGCACTTCAGCAAAACTTTTTTCTGTGTCCGCTCAAGAAGTCAATTTTGACTGATTATAATTGAATTAAAGTATACCTTTGGACGCTATAATTTTAAGTACGTGGAAAAAATTTTTTGTTAAAATTTGGTTGAAAATATGGTTATCATGGAATAATATTGTATTTCGAAAACTTTTATGTAAATCTCTGTCATTCATTAATAAAACTACAATAAAATAAATTTGATTAATTTCACTGAAGCGCATGGTAAAAATCTTTAAAATATTATATTATACCACCAATTACCATATTTTTAGGGTAAATTCTAAGAGAAAATTCTTTCCGTGTGTAATAATTTCATTTTTTTTTTTAATGTTCTCTGTTTCATACATCTCTATTTATTTGTTTATATTCATTTATTTGTCTATACTTACTCGCAAAAAACAGACTATATGGCCAGTTTTTTGCGGATAAATATATTATTTAAACGGAAAAAATTATTTTGCTGAAAAATCTAAAAATTTAACTAAATACAGATATGAAAATAATTTTATTGGACTACCAAAATTATTATGTGGAATACTTAAACATAATAAGAGCAATACAAAAAATTTTAACGTTCTAGCAACCAGTTTCCTACATAATTATTTTGATCATGGTCTAATAAAATGTATTTTTAGATCTGTATCTATAGATAATTTTTAGATACTCAGGTACTAGCAAAACTATATATTTATTATAAAATTCCATTTATTATATTACATCTCAAATTTATAACTTGCAATATTTGGTGACTTCTTATTATCTTCTTAGAAGATACAGATTTTTTTAGATTTTTTTCTATCCTAACGAATAACAATTTTAAAAAATCTAATTCAATCATTAACAAGAATAAATTTTTTTCAATGTCAGATAGCATGTTGTCATTACGATTTTTCTAAGAAGATTGTAGAAAGCAAGCACGATTACGAAACAGGAGTGTCCCAGAGAGAAGAGCCATCGCGCTGTTCTCGAAGCCACATCTACTTGCGTAGAAAATGCTGTTGCGCGTTCGACAGAGACACGAAATACAGACTCGCTCGCTCGGGTATTTTTGAGGCATTTCTGGCATTCGCACGAACATTTGGCCGAGGCATGGCTCGAGCCATCATCGTAACATTCGTCGCGAATCTGGTCACGTGCCGAACCTACCACAACGCTCGGAGGAATCTCAGTTTTTGCTGTCACGTTGGGTGTATCCGGTTACCTGAGGTAATCTAGTTACATAATATAATTGATCCAAAATTGATTAATACAATTGAAAATATATAAAACATCTTCTCAAATTGACGTAAACGTTATATATATATAATGTATTTTTGATGTTGCGTTTTTTTAACGATTCGAAAATTCGGTTCAAACAGCAATAAAAACACAAATACATAGCATAGATCTCTTTCAGGCTCAACGATAACAGTATCGCTTAATTAGCGAGCTGATGAGCGCCACAAAGTCTCACTGCCGTTATTCTCGCTCTAATAAGTCATTCTGATAATTGTTCTAATATGCTCTAAACATCAAGGCGGCTCGTCTAATTTAGGTTGCCTCGTATTACACGAGATCAAGTCAGCGAAGCACTTCAAAATTGTCATCATGTGACGAGGAAAACGGAGATCACGATAAATAGGAAGTCGCAATAGGTGCGCATGACGATGCATACAGCGGAAGGATGAGGAATGCAGCCTGAATGCGTTTGCACTCTCATTGAGCTTTGATTCTTTGAAAAGAAGAATTTTATTTATTTTATACCGATGATAGGGTGGTAATTGAAATGTAGGCTTAGTTTAGGTGTCTTAGGATGACGATTTAAGAAACGATGAACTATCTCTAATTTTTACATACTGATTTTCTGCGACTTCTGATAACACAAAAGACTGATTTTTAATCATATATTCGAATATATTCAATAATTTAGACATTAATGTTATTTAATAACAAAAGACAAAAATTTTATTACAATATACAATGTTATATTACGGAATTGCAGATTATATGTCGTATTGTTTTATCTATCGATTTCGGTAAGTCTACATAGAAAAAATTTTTTCTTAGAATTTATTTTTTGAAAATATGGTAGTCCTCAGACATTGTATTTCGAAGAATTTTATGTAAATTTCTCTCATTCATTAAAACTATATATAATATATATAATATTATATATAATATACTATATATAATAAAATAAATTTGATTAATTTTATTAAAGTGCATGGTAAAAATCTTTAAAATATTGCATTGTACTACAACTATCATATTTACAGGGTAAATTAAAAAAAAAATTCTCACCGTGTACATGAGAGAAAAATGTTTGGTATTTGTGACCATAATTATATGATAAAATAATTATGATTACACGAGAAAACGATTTTGCTAAAAGATTTAAAATTTTACTAGCTAGAGATCTGAAAATGACTTTGTTGAACTATTAAAGTAATTATGTTGGAAACTAAAAAAATAACGAGCAACGCTACACAAAATTTTGACATTCTAGTAACTAATTTGAATTTTTAACATCTCCATTTTTATAGTTATTGCTGCTAATGTTGGTAATAATAACTGCATTTATAATGCTATTAAAAACTATAGTTGGCATCGAAAATGACTAAAATTATAATAATTATTATTATAATTCCAAGCATTTTCTCTTAGTAAATGTAAAAGAGAAATAATAATAAAATAAAAATGATTTTTTATTCGTGTAATGCAACTCGATATTCTGCAACGGCATTGAAGGACCTCAATTGCAATCTTATCTACGCTGCGATTGCACTATCCATCCCTTCGCAAGAGCACGTATCCTTCAGACAAAATTGCAAAATTCGCGACAACTCTCGCTTCATTAGTTATACGACACATTGTATTAATTGAATTGCGGCATTATATTCACCACCGCTCGTAATATAACACCGTTCGGACCACCACGGGATTCAGGGTCGTAATATCGGTATTCATAATTCACAACGATACAGTGAACTCGCTCTCGCGCTTGCGAGTGGAGAACGGCAAAGTGGTGCGCCGTTGTGAAACGTTTCTTTGGCTTTTTTCAAAAGCCGGACGTGGCCGTGCGTGTTAATGCGACACGCGCGTGCATTCACGCGGAAATTATGGAAATCAACGGTGACGATTTGCGGGGCGAGGCTCGATGGACGAGCGGAAACGGCGAGACGGGCGGAAGGAAGGGGTTGGAAGGTATAGAAGTTCACCGGAGATTTAGGATGGAACGTGGGAATGGCCATCTTTCCTTCGTGTCGGTACTGTTTTTCCATTTGCATTTTAGAACATTGGCGGACTTTTCGTAAAGCCGGAAACTTGTCGGAAAGGGAAGAGAGAAAAGTTTGCCGGCATATTTTATGGCGGATTCGAATGTAAAATATTTCAAAAATAAATTTAGAATGAAATAGAAATTTTAAATTTATAAACGCATGAACAATAATCCTGCGTCAATAATATTTAAAACTTTTACTCTAAATTAAATTGTTACTCTAAAGAGTAAAGTCTTTTAAAAATTGAAAAAATTGAGCCACTCTCTTTTTCAAGACTGGCTCAATTTTTACTCTTTAAAATGAGATTTCACTTCAAAGAATTTAAAGAATATATATAGGCAGTTTATATATTTTAGTATTGTATTTGAATATCTTCTACTACGAATACTCTGATCTATTGCTTTGATCCGGAGCTATAAAATCTAAGTAGATAACTGCTTTTCATCCGTCTGTTTGTAATAAAGCACAATGAGCGTGTCGCAAAGCCGTAAACACAATCATGTCGGTGATATGACCCACTTCCGGTTGAGGAAGAGATACAAATCGTACACGAATCAACGAACTTTGCGGTTATAAGTTAATCGCAAAGACTGTGTGGGTCAAAGTTTTGACACGGTTGTGTCTATTATATTCTTATAATTTATTAAAATTTCGTGTGTGTGTGTGTGTGTGTGTGTGTGTGTGTGTGTGTGTGTGTGCGCGCGCGTGTGTGTGTGTATGTATGTAGTATATAATTTTTCTTTAAATCGCAATTTATACACATAGTTTTGACATCATCTAGATCAGGTTACATGTTTTTTTTCTTCTATTTAAATATTTATCCAAATAAATTAAATAAAAATTATGTCTGAGAAAAGATGACTAATATAAAACTGATTAACTCTAATCAGTATTCAATAGACATTTTCTTCAACTAGATTGAAGAAAAATTTATAATAAATTTATAATGTTTTTCATAATCTTATATAATTTTAAATTACCTTATTTCTCGAATTTTGATCATTAATTACATTAACTTTAAACAAAAATACATTAATTTAAAGTATACTAACCCACATGAATACCAGTTAAGAAAATTTTGGAGCAAGTTGTTACAAATGTAATATCTTGTACGTTTAATTCCATTTTTCCTAAAATAATATACTCGTTGCTTTTTTATAGTGAAATCAAATACTGTTTTCTTTGATAATATTAACATTATGTTATACGTTCTTCTTCTTTTGAAGTCAGTAAAAATAAGTCACAAATGATATCGAATTTTAGCCTTTTCAAATTTTTAATAACTTAACCAGAGAAACCGAGAAATACGATCTAAAAATAAAATACGATTAAAAGCTACGACCGGCATCAAAATATATATAATCAGGGTGCTCCACAATACTGGAAAAACGTGCCGAATCGCACGATGGCGTGAACGAGATTCCAGACATGGAAGCTGACCACGCAGAAACGCGACTCTCGAGTCTCGTGCACTTTATCTCGTTTATCGAAAAGTAGCTGAATTTTCTGAACGAGACGCGAGATACGTGCCAAGTATTATACGTCAGAGAGATCCCGGATCCGTTTTGCCGGTCTTCTTCGATATATCAGCGTCTAAATAGAAAATTACTAGGTAGAAAAAAAAAGCAAGTCGGAAATATATCTGGCGTTAATATATGTCACAATCTTCAAAGTTTCCATCATCTATATTTTCCGAACAAAAAGTCTCAGTTGAAAGTTATTTTAGAAATTTTAGATCTTCAAATGGATGCGACAATTCTTTTAACAATAAGTAATATGTCCGAGAATTCTGGTATTTTTTCGCTTCTCACAAGTTTACGTCGCGTTGAAGGTAAAAGGAAACTTTCCTTCGTTCTGGTTTTTTCAGCTCGATCAAAAAAGAAAATAATGATCATGAGGACAAATGTACTTCGTGGAACTATAACAGTGAACTAAAAGATTCTCTTTCAATGTGTCCGATTGGCCATAAAACGAAAAGCAATCTCCAATTTGATGATTGTTTGCCGAGACGACCAGATAAATTCTTAAATTCTTTTTTCGATGAATATCTCAATTTGTACGAAGCGAAAGTATATCTCTACATTCATTTAATGTGACTATAAAATTCAGCGTCTAATAAATCTCACGTTTAATTATCGAAACATTTAGAATTAAAAATAACATGACAAACTACAATTTTTTGTCGTAAAAATGGCAAAAACGATAATTCCGTTTTTCAATAAATTTATAATAGTTCACAAAGATAATCCAAAAAGATAAATTTTCAGGAAACAAGAAACTTACAAAAAAACTTTCTTATCTTCGAACTGTTCACATATAAGTATGTAATTTTTGAAAATACACTTATTTGGTTCTCTTATGAAAAATTTCTTTCAAAATTTCTTTTCCCTGTATTCTTTTCTTCCAAAGTAAATAACGATATCAGTCCTTCTCGCGGTATCGGCATTCGTTTTTACATCACGTAGGTCCGGTTCGCGTATCAAAACGCAGCATCGTACCATCGTAGACGGTTTAATTTCGAGTCCACCTTGAGATCGACACACCGCCGGACACCCCTCGACTTTCAATAATCGTTTTTACCCGGACTCGTTAAGGCCGTCCGGCAGAAAGGCTGGTCCCGGCGTTTTTTTTCGGCAACAACGTCGAGAACGAAGAAAATTCACGGCGATGGTCAGAGTGAGAAAGCGAGAAGTGCGCGATTGGTATTTACTTTCGTGCTATACAACGAGGAGGAATTATCGCGAGGAATTCAGGAGTGCCATGGTCAAGGTAAGAGGGTCAGCGAGGTGCGTGGAAAAAAAACGGGAAGCCATCGTGATCGATGCGATTCCCAACACCGGCATTGAAACGTTGCACGGATTTCGAATGCGACTTATATGCGGCGTGAATACTTCGATAATCCGTGAGCTACACCTTGACAAACAAGTACCGATGGATTTAGTAACAGATCGCAAAAAAAAGAAGGAATCTGGTAATATACAGCTACGAAATATTTTAAGTGAAATAATTTTAATCAAATGTTCAATTAATATAATCAAAAATAATTTTATTTTTTTTAATATTTAGAAAAGTAAAATTTTTTGTTGTATTAACCGAACATTTGAAATGATTTCACTTAACATTTAATAGTTATTATTACCAGATTCTTTTTTCAGAACGATAATAAATGCATTGACAGAAAAAATTGGACGCTGCAGCAAATTAGATGATGAAATATGGCATAGCATTTTTAATTGGCTGCTGCAACCAATAAAAAATGCTATGCCATATTCAGCCAATCTTTTCTTTCAGTGTAGGAAACGCAAATATTGATATATTAAATAGAACAATATAAAATATCACTATCATAATATGAAAATTTACATTTATAAATTAAAAAATATTTGTTATTGCATGTTAAAATTTTTATTGGAATTTTAAAGTTTGAAAAAAAGTTATTTGTTTTTACTTACTATGGTCGAGATGCGCGCGTTTTCCATAACTTTATTAATTACTTTATATCTATCATATCCTTTTAAATTATGTGAAGTACTTAGTATAATTTATACTAGTAGTATAAATAAATCTTGATTAATTCTAAGTGCGTCGTATTTATATTTCAACACATATAACAAATAATTTTTAAATCTTTTAAACAGACAAAAAAGATAATAATTCATTTATGAATAGTGAGTCTTAGATTCATGTTACATTAATAGAAATAATATTAACATTATTACAGTGGATTAAAATATCAATATATTCTTATTTAACGATTCGATTTGTAAGATCGATAAGCTGTTTAATAAAGTCACGTATAAAAAATGTAAGAAATATTAAAGTAGAAGTATTAAAAATAAGCAAGACAAAATATACATATATTACTCATGTGTCGTGAACAGAAGATGTGTAAAAGAAAGAAGATGAACCGCGAGTCAATTGAGGTCGCCGGGTCTTTTTGCTGAGTCAACTAGCTGATGTATCACCTAATCGAGCAAAAGCTTTTAGACGAGGATCGAGACTGAATACAATTTCTAGCACGATCGTTTATTTATATCAAAACTGTGTAAACGATCGTTTATCAAGTATGATATATTTGTTGGTAAACGTTATTCACGATTGGCGCAATATGTGTTTTATGCTGGATTTATTGCTTGAAAAATGTTCTCTTATAATGTTTCGAATGAGACAAACGATACTTTTAAATGCTCTTAGCGAGAGATACAAAAGAAGACTCTTACATATCAATTTTTACGTTTATATATTTGAGTGCGACAACTTTCAGAAAACAAAATTATCATTTCAAATTAAAAATAGAAAAATAATTATAGTGACTGCAAAAAGTATTTGTACACATAGAGGAGATATCTTTTTAAAAAATCTTATTTTTAAAAAGTACGCATCAATTAGTAATTCATTAACAAAGAATAAAATAGATTGTGTATTTCTGAAAATTATCTAAAAAAGTGTAATAATTAAAACATATTATCTTAAAAATAAGTGAAACTAAAATTTGTATTATTTCGACGCAAAGTATAATTGCGCAGTTCAGAAATTTTCTAAGATCATGAATATTTTCACAAAATTCTCTTGTTTATATAAAAAAATATATTTCATTGTTAATAAATTACTAATTAATGTTTATTTTTTACAAATAAGGTATTTCTTTATAAAAATCTCCTTTGTACAAATACTTTCTGCATTTATTGTATACAAGAGCAAAAGCAAGATTAATTTATCCACTCTAACTTACGATCGTACTTTGGATCACTTGCGTGGAAAATCAAAGGAAAATTAATATTATTTGCATTGTGCTTGCGTTGCACTAATTAGATTATTATTTATGTAATGTACGTGCACGTATATATTTTCCTGTCGCAATTTATCCCAATTCAATCTCCAACGTGCGCCGTAAACGCGCCTCGTAATCGCTCGCTCCGGATTTATTGCGTTCGTCGAACATCTGCTCCCTAAGCACCGTCGTAGATCCGTTATAAATCAGAAACTTTTGCGCAACGTTTGATAACGATGAGTGCCAACATAATCGGGGGCCAAGGACGAGGCTACAAGTAATGCGTGTTTCATTTATACTCAGTGTCGACCTAAATTTTGTCTCGAACCTGCAGTTCAATTAAGTGATCTTGACATTATCGTCCCATATAAACTCACATTGAACTCACGAAACATCGCAGCCGCTGGTTGATCAAAGATTTCTTATTGACAAGTAAAAGATATGTTATAAGGTAATTCGTTTTGAAGATAAGGGACCAGCTGAGACAAACGTTCGCATTGCGATTTACAGTTTCCGAAGGCAGCTTCCGTTTAATCTCAACGCTGACGTGCGATCTCATCCACTTTAGCCATCAATCTCAACTACCATAAATATTATTCTCAGATCTGCGCGGAATGAGCTTCTTCTTCGGTAACCTTCTCGCAAGATGTCGAGTTATGCGCCCAACTGTCTGGAAAGCTTTTGGACGAAATCCAAGATACACGGCGTTAAAAGAAGCTTTCGGTTTCTACGTTTTGCCTCGTTCTCTCTTTCGAATAAAAGCATGCGTAACGATCGAGGATCGAGGTTGCGAGCTTTTGATACGACCTACAGGGCTGTCACGAACATTCGCTTCTTTAAAGCGAAAGATATTTTACGATCGCCGGATAGAAAATTTTGAAAAAATATATATGGTAAGTGATGTTCAGAAATTTAAAAAAATGGCAATATTCTTATATATCTAAATATTTAAATAATGTAATTCTGAAAGAAAGAAAGAAGGCCAAGACGAATAATCAAAAGATGTTTAATAAATTAATAATAAATTTTATTTTGTAACGTAATGGAATGATGTCGACTCATCGAGTTTTCTTCAGTCAAAATAAAATAAATTTCGATGTATAATATATTTATTATGATATACAGAATGAAAATTAAATGAAAATTGAAATGTACAAAAAGAAAGATGATAATGAATAAAATAGCAGTCATGTCTAAGCAAATGTACACTATATAATATTCTCTCTCTGAAATATTATATGGTAGCAGTATTATTTTAATTGAATAGTTTATATGCAAAAGCAGCTATATTAAAAAATATATAATTAAATGTATATTCCTGATTAAAGAAGTCAAATTCTCAAATCTCTACTGTTGTAAATGTAGTTATATCCATTATCATATTTAATAAAAATAGCAGACATTTCATTCCAAAATCAACTAAAATCCTTCCTTCAGCTGCAAAACAGTGTACTTTATTTTATTAAATAGAAATATCTTAATATCGTATATCACGTTTTGTTAACTAAAACAATGAATTTTTGTTTTTAATTAAAAAAAATCTTAATAATCCAAATAAGAAAAGTATACAAATTTTTTCGCTGTCGTAAAAAAAAAACATTTTACGTGGAGGTAACAATTTTTGCCAATAAATTACTCAATTAAATATTATCCTATAAATATATATATATATATATATATATATATATATATATATTTTATACATATAACTTTCTCTCTCTTTGTGGAATAATAATAATAATATACTATTATTATGTCCAACGGAAAGAGTAAATTCAATAAACAGAAAATCACGAACCGCAAACATAACAAGTACTACTTGAGCTTCCATATGGGAGTAAAGCCCTTGGCCGTTATATTCTTGGAGCTTTCAAGAAGAGTCGTTCAGAATGGTCGGTAGTGTTCGCAAAGTGAACTCAGTCTGTATGGCCGAGGATTACCCTATAACCGAGGAGAGATAAAAATTTTGACGGGGCCGTCAAGCTGATGGTAGATGCTTTTTTCCGTTAAAAGCGCGATAGACACGAACATAACGAGCGATGACAGCAGAAATTTCGATGAAATTTCTTGCAGCTTGAAGTAGACGTGCAATGTGCTTCGGTTTACAGCAACAACGCAATCTCGGGCTAGCGAATCGCATTCTAAATTCAAAATTCATTTACCAGCATTTTATGTCTTCCTCAGAAAGCTGTAATTACTTTCACTGTACTTTCTTCGAAGAAGAGGCGAACGAGAAAGGAAAGGCGAGTTTCTAACTATAATCCACTTTGCGGCATAATATTCACATTCGCGGTGACTATATTTAAGACTTCCAACGAAAGCATCGTAGTCGTGAACGGAAGTTTAAGTAAACTGCGCGCAAATCGCGTCTACGTAAGTGCAAGCATTCATCGTGGTTATTTCAAATAATCACAAGAGAGCCAGTCACAGTTTGATCTTTCTCGATCGCGATTTATCGCCGCTCGTCATCCCGGAAGCACGCGCGCACGGCTGGCCGTCATTGTTTGCGCAAATTCTTGCGGGCGCGAGAAAACACAGAAAGAGCGAAGGAGAAAGAGCGGCTCTGTTACGATATTACGCAATCGCGATATTACGTACCGCAATTATAACAGTCCGCCGACGCAGGAATTTGAAACATAACACGACATAACGCGACGTTCGCTGTGAGGAAGTGCGATATATGCGCATCATCGTAACGTACTTTGCGCGCTTCTCTCTCTGAGCTCGACAGTCTGAAATTACGAAGTAATAAAAACGACGTAATAAGTTTGAGAGCGCGAGGAAAGCGCGGATGTTCCTATTATGTGTATGTAAAAGGAAAGATTGCATTTTTATTCACTTTTCTCTCCCTTTGTTTCTATTTTCTTACATAATTTTAATAATAATAATAGTCTTTAAAGAGAGAGATCATTTTCTTAATAAATTAAATTTTTATGTCTAATCTAAAATCAATGCGCGCGCGCGCGCGCGCGTGTGTGTGTGTGTGTGTGTGTGTTAAAAATATTGTTTAATTTATTTAAAATAAATTTTTATTGATTTTTCTCTCTCTCTCTCTCTCATTCTCTGCTTGTATAAATCTTAATAATAATAATATCCAGACAATTAATATAAACTAAAATGTCCTTAATAAATCGAATTTTTATATAAAAAATCAACATTAATTTATTTAATTTTGCATTTTTATAAAGTTTTTACTCTCTTTATTTTCTTATATAATCTTTATAATAATAAAATCTCTAGATAATTTATATATAAATTAAAATTTCCTTAAAAAGCCGGACTTGTATGCTGAAAGTCAATGATAAAGTATCACTTTTTATTAATTCAAACTCGCATTCTAAAATTCCGTGTCAATTTCTAAAATGCGTTCCATGAAAAGCGAGTCTCATGCGCGCGATCGATCAGAGATAATTCAATTAGACGATCAGTCTTGCCGATCGTATCTGGTCTTCCGACTAACTAGTTTAGATGACGAATTGACCCGATTGTTAACCCCTTCTCTTGCAAGAGAAGCTTGGTTCTTCTGTTGCAACTCGCGCAATGGCCTTTGACCTAATACGAAAGTTTAGTGCGATTTGCGTTTCTTCGAAGTGCAAATTAAATATGGTCCATACCGATCATACCAACACGGTCGTTGCTCTGAAATATTAAAATAATTTGTCGCCGGCAAGGTCAATCTAATCGCACTACTACTCAACTGAACGATTAAATCGCACTTTTAAATTTGCATCTCATTCAAAACTTGAATCTCATTATTTCCGAGAACATTTTACTTCTCGGCATAATCCGGTTCATTTTATTACGCGCGATAGATATCGTCGAGATTTGTGAGAACTCACGGCAACGGTAGAACGATTTCACAAGAGAAGTTTCTCGAGGGGGAAGAAATGGTATTGCGGTTTCCTGGACGACCTTAAGACCGATTTTAGAATACCCTTTGGGGAGACTCATCGAGCGTGGCGAGGCGTCGCTTTTCTTCGACGCTCACCGACGCGATTTATGCCGAAGCCCTCCAAGGTCGCGAAAAAGTTTCGTGCTCCTTCATCCGAAGGTTGCCTTTTCGCTCCCCGCTTCGTGAGAGAATCTTCCTCCTCTAATCGCTTCTCTCCCTGAAATTCTCGTTATATGAGAAAATTTGAGAACGCCAATTGCTGCTCGTATTTCGAATATTACTTAAAAATATACATATATAATATCAAATGTTAGACCTGCGAGACCCATTTAATGTATGTTTATTAAAAAATACTAATTAATTTCAAGGAATCAAAATAATGATATTAAAAAATATAAACATTAAGTTTATTTTAATAATATTTAATAATTTCACTGATATTTTATATTATTTAAATTATATTTAATTATATTTTTATAAGATCTCTTAATCTCCAAATTATAGATGTAACGTAAAGAAAATTGAATTTTTTAATATTTCTGTAAAATATATATAACAATTGTTACAAAACGAAAGATGCAAGAATTAAGAACTAATATTAAATTTAAATATAATATCTCGGCACCTGAATATATTTTTATTTGAATGTCACACAAAAAGGAAGCTGATTTATTTTGACTCATTAAAATATTTGTTATCTTAATAGTCACTTCAATAGACTCACTTCAGTTTCAGAGAGAGAGGGATATAAATAGATCCAATAGATCCACGTCAGTTTCTGACGATTAAAAGTAGAGGAGCTTGAGAGTTCAATATAAAATTAAAGAATTATGAGTTTACAAGAGTTTACTTTGATAAATTTATACAACATTTTATTCTAGGAAATTTTTATGATTATCTTTTCAATCAGCCAGGATTCATTTCTGATTTGATGAATCATTTCCTAGGGTATCTCGATAGAAGTTCAAGGGCGATGATCTCACGTGGAAATCGATATGAAACATCGATTTATCCGCTCTCGGATTGACGGACTTACTTTTTGGTTCCGCCGTTTGAGATCACGTGAGGACACGAACCGAAGCTCGTCGCGCGAGTTGTGAAACAGTGTCAGTGACCGACAGCCTAAGGCCACCAGACCGCCTTGCACAGAGAGCATCGTTTCAAAATGATTTAAGTATCGTTCACACTGGAAAAAAAGCGACGAGTCCCCGAAACCGACGACGTTTATGCATCGTTTCGACGCAACGCTTCAACTACGTGCTGTCAAAAAACACCGTCGATGCCTGAAACTCTTCTTGCTTTTACTCCGGCTCGTGTCTTATCGATTCATCCCGTGTCGTTCCCTGCGCGCTATATCGATTGCATAAACATAGGTGTCTTATGTATCACCTTCGCGTGAACAGAATGCTTGACTCCTTCTTTCTTTCGTCTCACGCGTCTCGAAGAAAATAATTTTCTTATCTCCGATTGTAACCACGTTGTTGGACCCGTATAAGCCATTTGCGAGCTACATGCAAATTCGAGGACGTGTCAAAGTGATAATAAAGGGGAGAGAAGATGAGGGACATTTAGCTACCGCTTCAAGGCTCATTCTTCGCATAAATATCAAAGCTGAATCGAAGCCTTCTCGCGTCTGATTGTCTCGCGCGCTTAGCCTGGAGCGGAATAGAATCGACCCGATTAGAATGGTCATCGCGACCGCAGTTGCGGACGATCCGTTACAACTCGCCAGTGTAACACGAGACGCGGGTGATCTCGCGATCGACCGCGTCGATCTCGTTACCAATACGAAGCCCGAGATTCGTCCGCCAACGGCGGTCGCTGGCCCTGAGAAAGCCCCATCCCTCTCGCGATCATCACCTTCAATGTGGGTTCGGCACTGACTCATACACGCCAGCCTGGCCCACTTACGCGATAACATGCGTAAGGTAAATGATCCCAATGATTGAACTATTAAGAAGGTAGTGAACAGTATTATTATCGATTAATAATTAGCAGCATTACAAAAGGAATGTTAGTAACGAAAGTTTGTTTCATCGAAAAATACTAACATATTGGAACAAAGTTCGTAGCGCTACTTCATTTATATTATATAGGTCTACACGTTTTAAAAAAAAAATTCGTAATTACATCATTTAATATTGCAAAGTTTGAGTTTTAAGGAAGTTCTCGCGCTACTTCCTAGTCAATAGACAGTTTATAATAATATGTAAAACGATTAAAATAATGGAATGAAAAGATTACTAATATCTTACGCCATTATACTGAGAAAAAAAAAAGTTGTGGCAACTATAAAGTACAATTCTAAAATTTAATACTTGCAACTAGTTTTAAAAAGTAATAAGAACTAAAGTAGTACTGAATACTCAAGTGAAATATATTTTACTTAAATTATTAGATTGTTAATTTAGTAGTTGTCAAAACTATATATTTTTCTCCAAGTATATACATAATTATTATTAATTTTATATGTTATTTTATATGTTAAATATTTTTAAAATGACAAATAAAAATTGTAAGAGGCTCATTTGATACACACGCATCATCCATTTGACATATATTTTAACTTTTTTTATTGAATATATATTTCTCGTAAACTGTACAAGTCAGTTTAAATGAAACTTTACGAGAACAAACTTTTACATTATAAGTTGAAAGTATAACCTTATTCTGTAGTTATTCTCTTTTAAATTGAGACACTTGAGTATAAGGCAACAATTTAAAAATCGTTATAATTATAAAGTAAACACTTACTTTATAATTATAACCACTACAGAATAAGGTTATACTTTCAACTTATAATGTAAAATTCTATACATTTAGAATCAAATATATCTTCAAAATGATACGATAAAAGTCGATTAAGTTTTTTCTAGATATTATTGATATTATTAACTTTTATATTACATATATATTATAGACTTGTCTTATATTTCATCAAAGATGAACCTCCTTAAAAATCTTACTCAAATGAGATAATAATTTGAAATATGACACTTGAAATGAATAATTCTTTTGCAATAATTTGCAATGAAATTATATATTTTTATTACTGATTTTGATAGAAAATATAAAATATTTAACTTCCTCTGTTTACTTTGTCATTTTCTTGCTGTTATTAACGAATACCTTAATAATTACCAATACACGATTGATTTTTCAATCGCTGAGCACGTTTATTTCTTGAGAGATTTACTTTATCTGACATTGCCGACGACCGCGTGTCGACTTTTCCACAGTCGCATGCTAAACTTGATGAAACTCGATCTCGTAGCCTAATCTTATTTTCTAAAGAGGGAGGATCTCTGTGTGCAGTTAACGTTCAGCTGGTTCGCTGAGTTGTCGTTTCAACAGCAGCCAGTTTAACGGATTTCCCGCGAATAATCTTACTAACAGTAGGCAAGTCTCAAGTCGAATGCGGGGACTTGCAGAATCAGTTTATTCTGAATAGACGCATTTTCTACCTCTGCATCATCACTTCGCGAAGGAAGTTACTCGGCCGCTTCCTGCCGGCCGCGTCGAGTCGAGCACGAAGACAAAAGGAAGACGGCCGCTCTACCGGGCGAATGAGCGACAACGTCATCCGTTTCGCGGGAACTCTCTCGGCCGTACCCGTGGGAACCGTTACACGCGGGAAACCGCGATGTAAACGACAGAAAATAGCTCTCCCGTTAATCACTGCGGCAGATGGTGCGCGTGCAATGCGCGCACGCCCCTATAATTAAGCCACGTCTAATTGATTTTGCCTCGATACGTCGAATATGGAATGAAAATGTGTGACGGATGACTCGCACGAGTGGGACGACCAAGTCGTCCGTGTAAACGCGCCGGTGAATTACGTCGATGCTTGCTTGGCCGACCGTAAACTTCGCTCGAACTCCCTGATCGCGACAAGAAGGGTTTCATCGAGGTAACTCATCGTTTCGTTGTAAATTTGACCAACACACTTGGAAAAAATCAACATCGAGCCTATTAATAAATATTTTTTATTAATAGCCATAATCTTTATGTAATGATTCTCAAAGAAAGTTAATAAGTATAATTATGTCATCGTTGTTACAAAACACTAAAAGAAACCAAAGTGAAGAAAGTAATCTGGACTCCCACAAAATTAAGTTTAAGTATAAAAGTGAAAAAAATTAATGCAGTAATTATTGCGCAAAATTTATTAAATAAATATAATTCTTAATGAATAATTATTCTACTTTTCATAATAGCAAAATCGACATTGCGTGTGTTTCTTACTTATAATTTCATTATAAATAATAAATATAATTTTTAACAAACAATTATTTATTAAGAATTATATTTGGTTCATGCAATTTGCGCCGATTCCATTAACCCTTTTCACTTTTATATTTAAAAGAGAATCAAAATGAAGATGTGAAATAAAGATTTGATTCTAAGATACTTATTTCACATCAGTTCATTCTAAGGGGGATTAGAGCAAATTCTTAACATTTTATGAGTATATCTATCTCCAACTTCCCTCCGTCTTTTTCTCGACAGTTTTGTTTTCCTTCTTTGATTTCTTCTTTCGCTATGTCGCTTCGTCATCGCGACATTAAACGGACCTGAGTGCTTCGCTCGTCCTTTGTACCATACACACTTCGTGCAAAGGTCCCCTTGAACGTTCGAACGTGTCCCATGACAATGGTGAGTCCGTGTCGGAGGCACGCTCGAGATCCCTTACAGCTAATTCCGAGAATCTCGTAGTCCCGCGGACATATCCGCTCCAAAAGAAGGTTCGACCGAAGTTACCTCCAGGCTGAGTCATAATTCAACGCTCACGACAGGTACTCCTCGTCGTTTAAATACCCGGTCGCATAATTGCCCGCGCCAAGTCTTATGATTACTTTAATAGCGAACCTCCCGGGTGCTGTCGGTCAATGAAAAGGAAGACGCTTTCCTGCGCTGCCGACTTCATTGATTATTTCCTCCGTGAGGTAACGAAAGAGATACGCCTTTCAACACAGAAGGAAATTCGCACGTGATGTCGATATTCTTTGTAATTACATTGAAGCGATTCATTGCATTTATTTAAATTAGACTCAGATCTAATTAATAAAAAGGAAAAAAAATCAGATTTATATGCAATAGTAACAACTTCTCTTGCCTGAATTTACATAAATAATTGACTTTTTTTTTATCTCATTAGAATCCCGCCATTTAAAATAATCATCATTGATTTTTATAGCTTTAATCTTACATTTACTACTTTTTTCCTTTTGGTGAGGATAGATACAATAAGACCTGTCATAATATTTTTAACTCTCCGGACCGTGTCTATTGTAGACCTACTCAATTATAGATCTCTTTGTCAAAAATATCTAACGATTCAATTTTCTTTACGTTCTCTACAAATTTGGATTATTAAAATATACTCAGTACATATATTCTCATATTCTTTTTTATATAAGTTATGCCATTCTTTTAATGTAAGTTATGTCAGTTTGTCCTTGAAATTAATTGGTCCTTTAATTGTAGATCCATTCATTCATAAATCTCTTTGTCAAAAAACAATTCAATTTTCTTTAAATAAATTGAAAAAAAATTTCTTTCAAATGTCAAGTTTGCAAATTTATTATTCTTAAAATATATTTATTGCTAGTATATTTTTTTATACATGTGTGTGTGTGTGTGTGTGTGTGTGTGTGTGTGTGTGTGTGTGTGTGTGTCATATTGGTTCTCAAAATTAATTAATTGCTTTTTAATTAACAAACTAAGTGTCTTATAAGCCCTACCAGTTACTAATCTTGGTCAATCTCCACAATTGTGTTTCGATTTTCATTAAAGAAACCCGATATATATTCGAATATCGGAAAGTGTCACAAATAGCGATATAAAAGAGCCTTTTGTGGTTGTGTCTCCGTGCTTTGTATGATTCGAAACTGTTCCAAGGTGATAGGAAGACGATAGATGCACGCGTTGAATGCTTTATGAAGCACGCACGGAACAAGCGGACATCCTGGCGTTATGTAACGCCATTCTCTTCCTCCGTCCGTAATTAATCGTCTGCTGCATTAACCTTCTAACCTTCGCACCGATACACCGATGTTCCTTTCTCCCGATCATGTCGACGAGTTTGCTGGCGAACCGCGAGGATCCAGGCGATCCCTGAATGGGGTCAGCCACGAGCCAAATTCGTCGGCAAAAATCGAGGCATTACTCATGCGTTACTTGCTATACAAAACGGTAGTGCAGAGGAGAGCCTTGAACCTGAAACCATTCGCAAACGTGGCGTGGGATGAAAGCACGAAAGCGAGATAGTAGCGATACTTCCTGTCGGTCGCGTTAGAATAATCGTCGATTCTCACGAAGAAATGAAATTTTGCGTCGTTAGACTATCTTTCTTTTACATCGAATTATGCAAATAATTATTTAAGTTAGACCCATTCATCCCGCTTTAATCTTAGTTTAATGGTATTGAGTACAATTCATACACTGAGAAAAATGGTTGGGTTATAGCAACAAGAAGTACAAATAAAATGCATTCTGATCATACGAACCAGATTTCTGATTATCAGGATTGAATTTCTAGTTATCTCGATTAGAACGTTTGGCAGATCTAAAAATATATCCAGTTTAGTTTCTCTCTACAAAAGTGACTGAAATTGAAAGTTTCAATTACATTTTCCATATAAAATGAATGTTATATACATATGAAACAGTTCCATAAGATCAATATTTATATTTAATAATTATATAGTTTAAATGAAAATTTTTTTCATCTAGTCTTAATCATATTTTTTTAAAAACGTGTTTTCTTCTTATTGTATTATATAGAAAATTTTTTGATATTTTTTCGAAAAATACGTATGATATATTTTTAATTATAAATATCTGATTTGTATCTGGTCGATTCAATCAGATTTCCAATTTCATTTATACAATCAGATTTTGTATGTGCAAAAAGATGTTGGCTTTGAACCATACGATTTCTGATAAAGTCTACAAAATTTTGCTTTAAACAAATGAATTTTTCTAAACTGAGGATGTAACAATTTCCGTAATACCGGCATTATTTCCGGCTACCAGAAAATCAGCACGCCGTGTAACGATCCGTCGACACGGTATAGAAATTAGCGGAGGTGCCATAATTGCGCCCACAAAGTGGCTACAATGGATGGAGGGGCCTCCTTCGTAGCCCTTTCCAAGCATACAAAATAAATTCTTGTTAAATAACCTCTTCGAATTATATTTCGCGTAACGGTATAAATCGCTATATAAACCACGCGCAAATGTTATGCATTGTGAGCTACCGTTTCGATTTTATCGGTATTAGTCTCTCTTTAATCATTTCAATGCATATACAGCTATTTCTCCAAACGCAATACATTTATAAACAACAAATTATAATTTTTCATAAATATTTTAATTTCCGGAGAGATTTACGAACTCAATGCGAGTAAACAAAAAGCCTGTTATTTATGAATTAAATAAAATATATCTCCACAATATAACGTATAATGATATTTTATGTTAACATGAAGATATGACACGCATCAGTTATTACATTCATTCACACACAATTATATAAAATTTAAATCAAAAGTAAAAATTGTGCATATATATCGCGCTGTGTACAACGCAATTGCGTTACGCAGTGTTGCAAGTGTAAAGAATTTCATTTTTCGAAAACATTGGTCGTTGAGGTAGTCGATTCAGCGTTTAAATCGGTCGACGAACATCATTGTAACGATGTTAACATCATCTCCTCGCATAACATAACGTCGCGTTCTCGCATACACGCGACGATGTACCGCAACGTCGAGCCATTCTCGCCACTTCCTGGCTCGTTGCTGGACATTTCTTTCCGCACGGGAAAACATCATAAACGCGCGTGTCATCGTCTCCTTGCATTTCGCTCCGAGAGCGTGAACGTTCTCACGTTGACGAGGAAACGCATCGACCACGCGCGACAGTCTCCTGCAGCCTCGAAGTTACAACGTTCAGATTTACGTTTAGATACTTCGAAGTGTTGTACCCAAAAGTATTGATTTCACGAAAATATTAAAAAATTGAGCTAAATACAGATCTAAAAACAACTTTGTTGGACTATATCGAAATAATTATATAAAAAATTCAAACATAATAAGCAATAGCTGCAAAAAATTTTGATGATTGCAACAAAATTATTTTTAGATTTGTATTTAGCTAAATTTTTTAATACTTCAGCAAAATTATTTTTTCCATATAGAAGAAGCAATGCGCGCAAAACTTTTAATTCAAACCTTTTATCTAAATTTTATGTAATTTAAAAAATAATATTTTTGCACAGAATAAAAAAGTATTGACTGTTTTTGCAGAATGTATACAATTTATCAATATTAGACGTAAGATGACTAAAAAAGGAATAATATTTATTTATCTATATATTTATATACTTATTTATTTTAAGTATTTTATTTATTAAAATAAATTTGCATGCCTATTGTATATTAAAAAGTAATTCAAATAGTGAAAATTATGATTGATAATTCTTAAAATATTTCATACATGCCAAATATCTTTTCAGCGTAGACAATACAAATCTTCAATTCTTTCCATAAATATCTATCCTATAAGATTTCAGCGAGATTTCAAGATAAGATGTATCAAATCATAATATTCTTTTTTTCAAAATCATAATATTCGTCTTGTTTTTCTATGCAATTCAGTGGCGTGTCACTGACCTCCGTGATTAAATTTATTTTTAATCCATTTCACCAATCGGGATGCTGCTGCTGTCGCGCTTCGGTGGACGTTAGCGAACGATTTACATAGGCGAGTGTTTTGGAGCCATCACGTACGCCATCGAGTAGTTAATACCTATTTTCGTTTGGTCCGTACACGTTCCACAGAATTTTATTTGGCGGCAGCGGACCGTAACGAAATCCCTCGGCACTGCGCGCCGGCTAAAATCCCGTTCCGGGGGCCGCGATTGGCGGGAGCTTGATTGAATTGGCGGTCAGTGGCGGGCATTAGGTCCAGCTTGCAAAGGATTGAATTTCTGTCACAATTATTGACCCGGTCCCTCTTATCCGCGCACCTACATACGGGGAAATCCGGGACCCGCCACGAAAATTCCATGGCAATCGTCTAAACGCAGCTGCTGCCTTTAATACGAACGACAATGAGGGAGAGTAAATCCGAATCTAGATGTTTCCCGAACGATATTCGGGTAAACAGCATGCACTTCCAAGTGGAATTGCTCTTACAAAGATTCGCTGCCATTCGGATATTTCCTGTTTAGAATACGGAACTATAAGCTGTGAGTGTCAGCTTTAGATAATCTAGAGACGACTAAAATTAAACTCCATGAAGTATCGAGAATGAAGTGAAAAAAAAAAATATATCAGAGTTGGATGCAAATATTTTCAATTATAATATCAATAATATTGGGTCGATTATATTTATAGTTTCTCGAAAGATTGAGAACATTCCTCTTGAAAGATCAAGAACTTTCTATATACTTAACACACACAAAACAAAGTATCTCGTTACTATGATGTTGCGCTTATCTTAATACCGATAAGACACTATCGTGTCTCCAGATATATGTATTATTAAAAGTATCTATTATTTTTTCCGTTCTCTAAATACTTTGGAATAAAATTTTACTCTAAAGAATGAAATCTCACTCTTTGAAGATTAAAAATTCTGCTTTTTTAAGAGTGACAGATTTTTCACTCTTTAGTTAGAGTGAGATTCCACTCCAAAGAATTTAGAATGGATCACTTATTAAATATAATAATTTGAACCATTAAAGAAAAAGCCTAATATCGGGATTTCTGTATCTGGACCGGACGAACATTTCTTCGCATTAACACCGATCTATTGACTCATTGGAAAGCACCGAGAGAAGAGTGTCACGCCGACCCGAATTGATGGCACGTATACTTTCGTCGCTAAGTCCGAAAACGTGAGATGAATCTGCGGATTAAGCGACATTGAGTCCGATATTGCGAGTGGCTTTTCGTAGAAAGTGTTGGGCGATCGTTGTGCTATGAAATATGCAATTATATCAGTTTCAAGATTTATTACACACGTGAAATAATCTTATATTAAACATTTTAAGAACTTCATGTCGTTCCCTTACTTCAAAAATCACAACTAAAAAAAATTAGTTTTTTAGAAAAGGGGAAAAACTATTTTTTAATTTAACAGAAAAATTATATTGACTAATCAAATAATATCGGCAAAAAGAATATATTCTCTTAGAAACATAATCAAATGTAACTTTTGTTTCAAATGTAACTCTTAAAAAAAGCGTCCTTTTTGAGTTCTAAAGAGTTTGATATTCTAGAAAATTATAATAAATCCGAAAGAATTCATCAAAAATGACATAATTTAAAATATCATCAACCGTTTACTCGTTTATATTTGGTCAGCTAAAATGACTAAATTCAAAATAAAACGATATCTTCTTTAAACTTCGATCACTAAATCTGTCTTAACTTTAAATGTTCTTTGTAGAAGAAAAGGAGACTCTTCACTATCCTTTTTATTTCCAAAAATGACATAATTTAAATGTGTTACTCTTGTAAAAAGTATTATTTATTAATTATTCTTTGAAAAAAACCTTAAGAACAACACAAGTGCTATTTGGTAGATTTTTTTAATAAGAAGTTAAGTTATTTTATTTTTGATGATTGATAGAATAATCTTTATCTAATTCTTTTATAGTAATAACTAAAAAAATTACATTTTTTGAGCTGTATCAGTTGTGTTTTAAAATAAAGAAATAAAATCGTTAATATGTATTAAAGTCTCGAATTAGGATCGCCTTCTATGATGAGATGTAGACTTGTGTTAAAAATCGATCGTGTTACTTTTTATTCGTTTATGCTATCACCTTCTCTGCATTACGATTTCAATATGACATACTTTTAAGCTCCTTAGCTTTGCCAAGTTCAGGGATAATTGCATTGCGATGTCGCGTGCCTCGTGATACTCATCTGAAAGATCGAATCGCGCGATAGATGAGGTAATTATTCGCCGGTATACTAGTTAATTACTACAAACAGTATGTTAACTAGTAATGACGCGATGATGCACTTGAACGTGTACGGCGATCAGCGCGATGTTATCCACGCTTTAATTTTTCGTGTACACGCAATCGAGAGATATGCCAATAAAGAATCGTCCCGATGTTATAAAACAGGATCGACGATCATGAACAGTGCTCATAATATTATTGCAAAGCGTGCACCTGCGAAAGAAAAATGCTGCACTTTAACATTTCTCTTTAACATAGCGTCGAAATTTATTGAAAATTATAGCGATTATATAAGGTACGTGAAAAATAAATCTTGTAATGACATCATTAAAATGAAAAAAATTACAATAATTAATATCGTGTCGTTATCGTATACGTCATAAATAGTAAATCATCATGTAATTAGATTATTATGCGTTCTCCTTCTTTCTTGATTACACAAAGTTATTAAAAAAATTATATTTTGATGCTTTCATATATTTGTTGTAAGTAAATGATATAGTCAAGCATTGATAATAATCAGAAATAGAATTCTTAGTTATTAAAAAATATTGACAGTTAATTACCGATATTATTATATATATTACTATATATCAAATGCTAATTAGTGTGATAATTTATCACTGATAAATAAAACGTACGCTACTGAAACTTCAAAGAACCGTCTTGGGAAGTTGACATCGCCATGTGACGGCAATCTACTTTGATCTAGATTAGCTTCTTTACTGTCCGATCTAGACGCGGATCCTGACCTCCGTTAACCGGGTATCGGTGACCTCGCCAGTCGGAACTGGAGTTTACACGATCGTAATCTGATACAAGAACATAGACTGCTCGCATTTCAATCCAAGAAAATATTTCAATTCACTTTAATTAATTAAATTAATAGACGAGCCGGCATGTATCTCATAATAATATCGTATCTCATAATAATGAAATTAAAAGAATTAAAAATTTACTTAAAAATTTATTTTCGTCAAAAATAAATGTTTTCACTGATCGATACTCTCTGTTGGTATTTTTACATATTTTGTTATCTTCGTGCATATTTGAAACTTTACAACTTTAATTATTCAAAATCATATCGTTTTTCTTTTATCCTATTATAAACAGAAATTGATCATCCGAGACTCCCGCAAGAACAGAAACGCGTTTTAAATGTGACATTGAAACAGAAAATATTTTGATGTTACTGTGCTCGTTAATTTGATTATTAATTGTATCTAACCGTTTCTGTTCTAACGATTAAGGACATCAAGTTCCTAACATTTTATAGAATTATCTGTCCGCTGATGTCATGCTCTCAGCAGTTTATTATCGTTTCTCCGTTTCATTATCTTTTATGAGGAAGACTCATCCCTAAAGTATTGCGAGCGACGAACAATAACTTTCAAAAGTTCTAGTGAAAGGTAGACAGATATTGTTAGGCAGAGATTACAGAAAGAGAAAAAACGAATATAAATCCAGTAAAAGTATTTATGACAACTTGTAATTTATGTGAAGCTAAAGAAAGTCTAAGTATCTATATATAAACTCTGAGAAAAATATTTTATTTAAACTTACGAAAAAACCTAGAATTTGTAGGCCTTTGTATTGTTCGATTTCGTTAAAATGTTATTTTTGTAAGGTGAAGGAAAGTTTAAATATGAGGAGGAGACTTTAAATTACTTGACTATCGTTATTTATGATGGCTAATTACAATGCTCAGCCATTTGGAATAAATTCTTCTTGCTTGTTAAGCAATCTTTGACATTTCTTTACAATCCTATTAAAGTGCGTTCCGAATTTTATTACATGACGTATTCGACGTGAATAAAGATATAAAAGCCAATAATTGACCGTTCTCGCGTTCAATGACGAATAACGAGTATGGTAAATGGGATAATTTTCGTTGCACAATAATGTGTGTAAAGTAGTTTTATGAAACTGTGACAAATGGCCGACAATATTAGTGATGATTAAATCAATATCTATGTATGATACGTTACGTTAGAATTAAGAAGATATCAACATAAAGAATTGAAAGAATTGCAATTTGTTAAATGTAACTAAGTTTAATCGAAATAAAATATGATTTTCAAATAAGATGTAATCTTCATCATCAGAATAAATTATAAAACTTTAATTTATTATATTTTCTTAGAAAAAGCGACAATGAAAGCCAAAGGAACTAACAAGATATTAAAATTGTTATAAAAATAAATATCATTTTTTAATAAAACTTTTCTTAATTTATTTTTCTTTAAATATAAAAAGTTTACGTCAATTTGTAAAAGTGTTTTATAATAATAAAATACTTATTATGTAATAATAATTATACTTATAGCCCATACTGTATATTAAAAAACGTCAACATATTATAAATTATACGATACTTTCCGCGAAACCCAAATAGTTTTTGTTCACCTAGACTACCGAGAAGCAAGTGAAGTTATTTTCGCAATTAAAGGGTTAAATCTGCGTTTCATATCGGAATCGTACTCGAGAAACTAATTGAAAACCACGAAGTGCGCTCTGTTAACGAGTATAATTGTTCTTGGATACAAGGGGATTTAATTACACGGCACTTCGTCCACGCACTGCGCTATTCGCAGCGTACCTCGTATTAATGAGCGACAATCGCAAAGGTAAGTAATTACGCAAAGAGCGGTCGACGTATCAACAATCGCGTTTTTAGCCTGATTCCACATCATTTGTTTACAAGCAAACAAACCGAGGCAGCCCGCAACACACCGCGGGTTAATTAATCGGTCGTATATGATCAGTCTGTGTAACATTGTCCAGAGATTGACGCCGATATCGATCTGTCGCGATATTCTATTAGAAAATTCGAATACGAGAGAAAAACTTTCTGACAAAAATCCGAAGGCATCGACATGAAATACAGCACGATTTCGCGATAATGAAATTTGAAATTTAAATGCGTATACGTGTGGTGAAGTTTGCAACAAACGAATGAGATTACTAAAAGTGTTACGAATATTGCAAAATTATTCTACATAAATTGTAAGATTAATATTGATGAGAGTAATATTGAATAGGAATTTTTCAAGAACTTCGACATCCTTGTTTTGAAATAAATGTAAATTATTATTCTGCATTTTTATCGTACATTAGAAAGAAATTATCTTTAATTTCCATTTGGTAATGGATACGAATTATTGGTCTAATAGTTAGTAAATATTATTGAATATAAAAAAATCAATTATTCAGTACACAGAAAGAACAGTTTTGAATCTAAAAATTTAGCTAGCTAGATTTAAAAATAATTTTGTTTGGACCATTGAAATATAATTATGTAGAACGCTTAAACTGGTTGCTGGAATGTTAAAATTTTTGCAATATTGTCATCGATGCTTATGGATGTATTAGAAGTATCCAATTTTCTCATTTTATGTTAATACTTTTTTAAAAGAGAGCATATCTCCTTTTTATTGAAATTTAATTTTCTGCCCAGATTCTAAATCGTCGTCAAACTTTTTGTATTATTTTCAAATACAATGTAGAAAAATCTTTATTTTTTCATTCAAAAAATACATCCTTAAGTATTTTAAAAAATCATTTTGATGGTCCAACAAAACATTTTAAAATCTGTATTTAACTATAAATTTTTAACACTTCAGCAAAACCGTTCTTTCCGTCTAATAATTAGAAGAATAAGATAATATTGTAGAAAAGTAAAATTGGTATTGATTTTAAAATTATTTCACATAAAGTAAATTTAGTAACTATTAAAAGTTTGATAACTATCCCGTAGGCTTGATTATTATTACCAGGTCTTTTTTTTCGGAATAGTGCAGAGAATTTCGGATTGTACAGGATAACTCTGAATCCAATCCATGTGGAAATATATTTTTTTCTCGTTATATTCGCGATCGTGTCCCGGGGAAAACCCAAACCACCGGCTACCTCAATTTACAGTCCCTGCATAAGATACGTGACGTTCGCGATATCCGCGGGGACCAATCGCCGAGGACGATCGATTTCCGTCCGAGCGCCGGCGGCGTGTTTCCGCCGCGTGTTTACATCTGTGTATACATATATGTACACATAAACGAAACAACGCACTTACCACGCTTGCGGATTCGCCCGGGGAAGCGCAGATCCGTTGTCTCCCCTCTCTCGGTTTTCGCTGATATCCGATAAAGCAATATCAATTTATCGCGTCTCCTCGCGTGCGTTCGTGTGGTCTTCCTCCTTTTTCTCCTCCTCCTCCTCCTCTTCCTCCTCCTCTTCTTCCTCCTCCTCTCGCTCGTCGCGTCGCAAAATTTCTCTCTTCTCTGATCCCGGAGTAATCCGCGTGCTCTTTCCCTCGCGGTGAAACGTCAGGCCTGCACTTTCTCACGGAATAGCCGAGGAAAAAGAAAAAAAAACCGACGAAGCGATGCAACCGAATGTGTCACACTCGCGCACAACGCTTCCGTTACTGAGATCACACCGATCTCTTCTTTCTTCAGCCGGCGAACTTTTGTCCGTGTCACGTGGAGACCTGTTTCGAGCCCACCCGTCGTCTGCTTTCTCTCTTCCTCTCGGTCACTCTTAGTATGATCGAAGTAACGTCACTTTCTCTCTGTCCCTCCTACATCCGTATCTCTCTATCGTCCGTTAAATGTCACAGCTTTATCTCTTTTCCGCTGTATCTCTTTCAATAATAAACTATCGTGCTGCTACTAAACTATCGTGTTCCATCCGATTCTTCCGACACTTGTTTACTAAAATGTTTATTCGAATGTATTTCCAAGTATTTCTGTCCACCTCCTCTTGACTTTATTTCGCATTAACGTCCTCGATCGATTTTCTCGAGAACAACAAGTTCTCGCTCGCTCGATCGCTTTATTCGCTCCCTCCAAATGCCTTTTCTTCTTGCCCCCCCCCCCCCTACTATCTTCACTTCGTCCTCGTGTCAATTACTCTCGCACCTGTCCGGCTGACAGGCCGACAGGCCGACACCGCCGCCAGCGCACTTTCACGAGTCGCGCCGCTTTCGGAATCGCATTTGCGGAATCGCTACGAGCGACCGGGCGAAACACGGCGACACTGACTGGTCCGAGAGAAGTCGCGCTTCGAAAAGTCGATCTCTCTTCGATCTTCCTCTCCGTCGAAGCGCGCCCCGATCGCTCCGCCGAAATTCCCGCCGACCGGAAAAAGCGCTTCCGCTCGACCCACTCACACGATCGATCGATCCCTCGATCGATGCCCCGCAGGACTTTCCCCTCCTACGGACGTTCACACTGGGTCCAAGACGATCCCGCGACGTTTCATCGTTTCTTTACCGCGATCGTTCTTGTGTTTCGTAAAAAAAAAAAGAAATAAAAAAAAAGAAGAAAAGAAGAAATCTCTTCGGAGTAATGTGTTTTTATCTTTCTTTGTTTTTTTTTTGTTTTTTTTTTTGTTTTTTTTTAATACAGAGCGCAACGAGTTCGCAATCGACGTGAATTACTCGCGGTCGAAGCTCGCCCCGAGACTTGTTTTCTCGGCGGGAAGACTTTTTCCACGCGGAATACGCAAAGTATTCGCGGAGTTCCGAAAAGGCCGAATGCTCACAGAGCTACCTTCCGTTCGGTACAGGCGTCGAGTGGCGACTGTCGTTTCTTCCAACGCTCGGCCTGCCTCCGGCCTGCCTGTCCCTTCCCCCTCCTCGAGACCATCGGGAACCGACTACACACAGTTCACGGATTTATGCTATTACCACACCGTGTTCCACCCCCTGCGGCCGGTGCTCTTCATCCACCCGTTGGCCTCTCCTTTTTTTTTTCTCAACTCCGATACTTTCTCGAGGCCCAGAAGGGCTCGGCGAGACTGCTGTTAACCGATGCAGCCAAGCAGGATTTCTCCGCGAACTGTTCGATTCGAAGAAGTTTACTGAAATCTTGTGAAAAAAATTGAGATTTATCTCTCTGAGAGATCCTGGATTTTTTTGATTTTTTTATTCAAAATTTTAGGTAAGACTTTATTGAAAATATTTTAATGCAATTTTCAAATAGATGAGAATACGAGTAAAATACGCAAATAAACTACATATATTGTAAATTAATAGAAGACAAGAATTCTCCATGTGAATCTGTATCTCTCCTTTTCTACAATAGTCATAAATCCTATAGGATAAATATAGAAAAGATATCACTACAGTATCAGTGAATTACTCTCTCTTTTCTGCTGTATATTGTCGTCTACTATCCTTAATTTTTTAATAAAAAACTTACGAGGTACATGAGGATGTACATAAGTATATCATATTTATATATGCATATACTGTTAGAAATGTTCTTAAATTTTATTAACTTTTAAGTTACACAATATGAATTTATTTTCATGACATTACATTAAATTTAATGTATTTCTAACTAAAAAGTATATTTGTATACATAAAATTTAATGTATTTTTCATGAAAATTTATGAAATTTAATATACTTTTCATAAAATTTTATTAAAACTACATTAAATTTCGTAAATTTAATGTACACGTTCATTACATATAAATAATTACTGTAACTTAATTTTCAATTAAATCATTCATTACTTTTATTTCATTTATAACAATAAGCTTCATTTAAATGTAAAGGAAACTCGTGGTTACATTTTTAACAGTGTACTTATTGCTAACAGATTATAATTAAATTATTTTATACCATCAAGAAAAAAGATGAAAGAGAAAATGTTTTTAGGAAAAAAATTTTCAAGAATAAAAAAGAAAATCCCTGACAATTTTAGATTTTTTTCAACATTCTGCATTCTCTTTGTACATAAAATCAAATCTATTCTTTTCAGCTGAATTTCTTGTGTCATTCATTTTTCTTCTTTTTCTTTTCATGTTGGTAGAAAGAAAAAGAAGAAAGATAAACGATACGAAATATATATTCAGCTAAAAAACCAAATAATTAAACATAGAATAAACAATAAGAAATATATAAGAAGAAAAAGATAAACGTACTTTATTTATATATTAATTGTCTTCAATGAAAATATGAAATCTTGCAGCGTCTTTTCCCAGGCTCCTCATGTTAGAGCTTCGGATATATGATTCGATAAAGTATCTCTCTTGAAGGGTCAACCCTCTATCCCCATAAATACGAATATTCAAGCGAAAAGGATCACGATCGTGCTGTATGGCGCGTTGCTGCTCATGCGCACGTGTGCGGTAATAAATATACAGAAAAAATCAGACACGTGGATATACGCAGGGACATGACAATGATGAGATTTCCTCTCGGAACCGGAAACCCATAAATGGACCTTAATTTAAAAATAATTATTAATGTTTTAAAATCCGGACGGGGAGACGTATAAAGCGTAATAAAAGCGCACGTGTCTCTTTCGCCATCTTCGAATCCACTGTTGCACGTGCACACATATGGGTGGATTGAGAAATTTTTTCCTCTGGAAACCACATAAATTCTTACTTCAGATATGTCTGACTCATTCATTGTCTGACTAATATTCATTTCTATCAATGCAGATTAATTTTAATTTCGGTTTAACTAATTCTATTTTTTATTTTTAGAATTAGAAAGAGATAGAAAGTAAGGCAAATTAAATTAAATAAGTTAATCTGTTAATAGAAATGAATATTATGCGTTTAATTATGGAATTAACTCTAACTCTTTAATTATGGAATTAACTCTAACTCTACTCTTTATTGTTTCTAATTCTAAGAATTAAAAAAAGATAAAAAATAAGTTAAAAAAATTAAAGCTGATCATGGAAATTATTTAAATATATCATTAGTTTGATATATATTTATATAATAATACAAAATAAGTATATTCAGCGTCGTAAAATTGTTGTAAAATTCTTTAATATGATTGGTCTTGCTCTTAGTTCCTCACTGGATCTAAATGTATAAACCAATCATATCTAAAAATTTTACAACTATTGCAAAGCTGCTTTTTCTGTTGAACGTAGTCAATGATATCCTGCATATACTTCTATTGTTTTCAAAAAAAGAATTTGTTCTGTACGTTCATTTTATATACATTATATAAATCAAAACATGTAACTGTATATTATCGATTCTATATTTTCAATGTAAATTAAAAATGTAAACATCACTTTTATTACAATAATTCTCACATTTATATTTTAATAATCATAAAAAAAATCAAACATTATACAAGCTTAAATTCAACTAACCTTTATTGCTAATCTCATTTCTTAATTGACTTGTCATAACGGACAAAATATTTTAATTTAAATGTTAAACTGCGGGAATCGAATAATTAGATACAAAACTGTATCTTACACAATTCAACTGTGTCAGCAAGATTCAAATTAATATTTACATTTTAATATTTACATTTTAATACAAACTCACACCGTTTCTCCTTCAATCCTCTCCAAACAGTTTCTTCGAATATTTTCTTTAGAATAATCGGTACGCCGTATTTAGTAATAACATAACTCAGTGACACTACACGAATATAATGGCAATGCAAAGTGATAACCAACTTATTTATAATTTCTGGAATAATGATGAACACTATTTGTGGCAATATTTCTCGAAAGGAAACTCATTTATTGTAAAATGTAAAATGTGTGAAATTTTATTTTATTTTCCATCTAAGATAATTTTAGAAACGCATCTGATAACATATCATGCAGGAGAAATAGGTCAAAATCTGAGCCTTAAAATATATCGAAGCCATATATCTAAACTATAGAATATATGAACTTCTAAACCAATAGAAGCTACACATACCTGGTAATTATCACATATTAAATAATAAAACGATCATATCTGCAAACATTGCAATGCATTTATAAAGATTTAAAATTTGTGTAAGTTTGTATTTTAATAAGGCAACACGTATTATATATATTTTATAAATATTATAATTATTCAATTTTAATTTAAATAATTTTATTTAGTTATATTAAATCTTGTTAATTTAAAGAAGTGTTATTACCTGTCTATATATTACCTGAATATTCTTATAATTGAACTTGACAATTTCTTTGTGAGAAATATGAATAATAGTCCCAGTTTTTATTTTTTTATTCAAATTGTGTGTGTGCGTGTAAAATTACAATATAATCTTGTATTACTAACTATACTTATATCTTTTTGTTTTCTTAATCACTTCATGTATTACATACAGATCAGATATATCATATCAATGATAGAAGCCAACAAGAAAGTGCATCCTGTGACTGGAAACTATGTTGCATAACATCAATCTACTAACGACAATCTTAGCTTGGAATATACGAAGTGCACTTGAATAATTAATCTCTTTGCATTGTTACGTAACATAAAACAATTTTGCGATTGTATATGACGAATTAACTTTCTTATGAATATGTAATTTACTCAAACGACATTATTAATTACTATATTAGTTACTTACTAATTAATCTGACATTACCATGTTTATACATATATTACGTCTTGTGTAATTTATACGAATGTATTACAATTATAGTCTACACTGCTAAAAATATCATAAAATTTAATATATTTTTAACTGAAAATATATTTACGTATAAATGAAATTTAATATATATATACTTTCATAAAATTTTATAAAACATAATGTACTTTCAGAATTTTATGAAATTTAATATACTTTCCATAAATTTTAAATTAATAGAAAAAAAAATTAAATTTAATGATTGTAGATTTGAAATTTAATTTTTTTATTCATTGTATTTAAAACTATATTATGATTGTAACTTACTTTTCAATTAAATCATTCATTACTTTTCAATTTCATCATAACCATTACAAGTTTCATTTACTTAAATTAACAAAATTTCTAACAATGTATTATACTTATTGAATATACTTGATAAGATAAAATTGACTTTATTTCATTTCAACCATACATTTGCAGTAACATTGTAACGTTCAAGTAATATTACAGTAACTTTGCAAAATATTATTGCAATGTTGCTGCAAGTTTCTAAGCTATATGTGTGTGTGGTAAGACATAATTAATATTTAAAAGTTTAAAAGCCAAACGTTAAGCTTCAGAGAACCTTCATCGACGGTATTTGGAATTTAAAAAAGAATGATATATAAATATTAAATCCATTAAGTAAAAATTTACAAAATATATCATGATCTTCAGTTGCTTTGTGTTTGAAGCACGTGGTCCCGCGTGGCCTTCTCTCATATCCGCCTATATATGCGCGTACGTGCACTGTGAGACTTTGGACCCTCTCCCGGAATAAATCAGCCAAGGAAAACCTGCCGGAAGGTATTAACGTCGCAAGGCAGCCCTTGCGTCCGAGAGAGGGTTAAGCCCGCGCCCTTATCGCGCGTGGCCCTGAATCGCCGTGGTCCCAGAGGGGATTTTCTTGTTCTCTGCCTGATCCTGCCTGACGCGGACGATCCAACTGCCCGGCTGCAATCCTGGCCGGTTGTACGATGCCAGTGGTAGATGTGGGACGGCGAAGGAGGATGATAGGGGTCACCGGGGAGCCGGGGGTACAGTTGGCCCTTATCGGAGGTCGCGCATGACGAGACAAGCTAATTGTGTTATCAGCGTGCAACGGACGCCGCCGCGCCTCCGCCGCACCGTCGTCCCTCAAGCTGTCGCCCTTTCGGCGTGCATATAGTACGCGTGTTTGTTTTCCAAACGATGCATCTGTTGCGATCGCGTGTGACGTGTGCGCGTGACTCCACTCGCACGCGAATTTCTCCGACAGGGTTTCTTCTTCTAAAAGCATCGAAAGTAAACTTTGCGATGTTTTACGAAAAGTTGAATTACTTGCATTGGAAAAAGAAGTTGATTGCATTAACTGAAGTTCTAGAAAGGAAACTGACCAATTCTAATCGAATATTCTCTTTATATTTTATTGATATTTGCTTGGTTTCCTACGACTTCTATGTAGAGAACCCTTTAGAGTTTTCTAGGTAAATCTATTAGAATACTAGAGATATATATAAAATCAGATGTCCAATATATTATTAAACATGCGTAATGGTATATATTAAAAATTTTAAATAAGAAAAATATCATAACTAACAATCTGGATTGTGTGGTTGCAATTGTTTTTCCTGTATCAATCTCTATTGTAATGCGGATAAAATTTTGTTAGCATTGAGATGGAGTATTCATAATATGTATCATTGATGTAAACTTTTGTTGATGTAAATTATTTTTTAATACCATGACGTTTAATAGTTATTTAATTTTAAATTATAGTTGCTAAATTATATATGCTAAACAAGATTCAGATAAAATTACCGTTACCTATTATTTGTTATTAGGTTTTATTGTTTATTAGCAACATTGAAAATATAAGTTAAAATGTTTGTTTTAGATTATATTTTAAATTCACTTGTATTAAAAAATTTAGCAACAAACACTTGTTGGCTCACAGCCGTTATTTTCCTTTAATCGTATGTTTTTATTGAAGCCATTTTACTTAATTATTTATTTAAAACATATTTCTCACGAATAAGTTTTTAAATATCTTTTCCTTATTGTAGTTAATATGATCAAAATATATTGGCTTATCCATTTTCAATCAGAATTTTTTTTCAGTGTGCGTCAACAGATCTTTCGCAAGGATCTTGAAAAAAGAAGTTTAGAATTTAAGAAATAATTCTCAATTTTTTTTTATCGATGTGTGAGATCTATCACTATATTAGCAATTATTTATTATTCTACAATATGTTTTCTGTTTCTTACTTTTTGCTATTTTTTACATCTTGTATTTTTGCTTCTTATCTGATTTTTTGTTTTATGTCGCCGAGATAAAAGTTAATGAACTTCGGAAGAAACAGGAAACACGTAGCAAGAAATAGAATTGTCGATAAATTGGATATAAAGGGAGAAGAAGCAAGAGGCAAAAAGCAAGAAACAGGAAATAAAGAGCATATTGTAGAACAAGAAATTTTTTTACTTTAAAGTAAAAAAAAACATTACGTTACATTTTAACCCTCCATCAGCCATGTGAAATTTTCCATTAGCAGTCTGGATTTTTAAGCTTCAATGCAGTTTTATATTGTTTCAAATTGTATAAAAATCTGAGAAAATTTTTTGCATACTTGTGAAAGTTTTAACGAGTTTTTACTATCCTAAAAGTCGAATTGTATTTTATTTATTTTTTACAAATTTAAATTCAAAATATTGATTTAAAAATTCTGATAGATAAATTTAAATTTCTGATTGTGACTTTAAAGTCTAACTTGGCCTTCGGAGGGTTGAAGTGCTTTTTTATGCTGATGTTCAACGCTTATTTTCAATATCAAAATAGATATTATATGATCAAAATTGACGTTGAAAATGTTATGCTAAAGATGTAGCGTCATGTATATAGTTCAATCTATGATCGAGCGACCTGACACACACTAGAAGTAAATTTACTTCCAGAGTCCAAATTGAAACATAAACACGCTGACGTTGCTTTTTAGCATGGATTTTTCACAATGATTCTTTGTTTCACCAGAAAGAGAGGAACTCTCGAATAATTCTTGTGATCGCAAAATAGAGTCGACTCTGTCAGATTCCAAGCCGAACTCCGTTACTTATCGCTCTAGGTAACGCGATTATTTATTTGTTACATATTAAGAGTTTAACGCAATCCCGGTATGCGCGCGTGGCAATTACAGTAGCGCGCGCTGTCATCGTACGAGCACAATCATTAAAATAATTACAGTCGTCGACGCGGTGCCGTAGAGATAAGAAAGAGCGGCCGTCGGCGAATTATAATCGTTGCAACTTTGTTGCAACTGTCCACGGTAGACAAAACGGCCACCGCGCTTTTCGCCCCGAGGATAAGAAAAAACGGGGGAGGATCCGCGTAGTGTCCGACTTAATTACGAACGGGGCATATGGACCGGACCCCAGCCACGGACCACTCACTCGCCTCGGTATGAATATCGCATTAAGTCGTGAGTGAGAGATAGCTCTAGGCAGGGGTGGGTCCCCGACGGGAAACTACGAATTTAATAGAATAATAAATGGAGCTCTGCGTGGGCGCGCGCGGAAGAGACGGCAGGACGCGGGCGGGACGACGTGCCCGAGGCACAAATCGATTCGCCAATCGTGATCGTCCTGTATAGAACAGTCCACGGTGAAGTGTTTAAGTAAACCAGAAAGTGGAGAAACCGGGAAACCACTTTGTGCAATTAACTGCATCGTGACCAACCTTGTTCGTGATACTGTTAGAGATTTAAAATTTATTACAGATACCTTGCTACTCTTAATTCGAATTTTAATATTGTTCTATTCGCTCGATAAGAACCTCATAACGAGAACGATCTATATTTTGAGTTCTAAGTTAATTTTGTAATGATTGACGAAACGGTTCTGGCTAATGAATAATTCTATTGCATTGCTTAAATAACGAATCTTTACAAATAAAGAATTAGTATATATATATATATATATATATATATATATATATGTAAGTATTTTTATATAGTATTTAAAATATCGTATTTTTAAGTTGAGATAATAAGTTTATCAATTTAAGTTATAATAAGAATTTTATTAACTTATAATAAACTTATATAAACTGAAAAATAAATTGACAAAAATTATCATACTCCCTACTAAAATTATTAAAATTATAATACTCCCTTATTTTAAAAATGATACAATGGAAAAACCATGATTTTTGTATTATTACATGAATGAGATAAATAAACATTATCCTTTCAATCGTCAAAAACTAACTTAACTAATAAATCATTACAACTCAAGAGGATAGTTTAAAAAGAATCATTACAACTTAAAAAGGATGGTTTCCGAAATTGTACAAGTTGCAACGCGCTGATGAATGTTCAAAAAAGAACTGTTCGATTTTAATTATTAACTAGTTGATTAAGCTTAAGACAATTTGAGTACAAACTTTGATGTGACCTAATAATAAACTTTAATTTTTTTTTAAATGAGGATGCAATATTATTATTAATAAATAGTAAATCCACGTTAACAAATTCAAGCTAATTAGTAGTAACAAAGTAAAATTTTCCACGATTATAATTTTTGACGATAAGTTTCAACGATATTATGTTTCGATTATATTTAGTCCTCATCAGCCACAGAAATACATAATTAACCCATATATCAAAATTAAATTAACATAGTATGTCCCAGTTTCACAATTGACGGTTCAACTTATTCATTATCTCTTTTCAATTCTAGAATTGGAAAAAGATAAGAAATAAGTTGAACTTCGGTTAAGAGTTAATCATGAATTGTGAAACTGGGCCTAAAAGGATCATCTCACCTTTGACTTACAGTAGACAGTATAACGCAATCATATTATATTTAATCAAATTTGTCAAATAATAGACAAAGTAATGATGAGTCATGAATCCAAATCAATTCATCGGTTAAGAGAAAGGGTCAGTATGAGTAAAAGAAGAAAATTCCAATAGTATTATTGATGCAGCTTGATGTCAAATTATATAAGATGATTATACGTTCTTAATAATATTGGTAGATAAAAATATTCATGAAGGCAAGTACAAATTATATCTATTGATAAATTTACAGCTGTCTATGCGAAGTAAAGAACTCGGTTACTATTCCGTGATACACGACAGATCTTGATTGTGAGAGAGTTTAAACGCAAATGATGCTTTTATTTATACTGACCCTTTCTCGCAGTTAACCGATGAATTGGTTTGTGGCTTGGATTCATGACTTATCATTACTTGTCTATTATTTAATAAATTTGACTAAATATAACATGGTTGCATTATACCGTCTATTGTAACTCGAAGGTGAGATAATTTTCATAATATGTTAATTTAATTTTGATATATGGATTAATTATGTATTTCAGCGACTGATTGTAAGTATAGTCGAAAATTATAATTGTGGAAAATAAATTTTTTACTTTGTTACATCTAATTATAGCTCGTTGAATTTGTTGATCTGGGTTTACTATTTATTAATCTGTTGTAAGTTATACGAGCGAAAAGAATTGATTTTAATTTACGCTCTAATAACACTATATATTTAGATATAGTTAGATATTTTAATAAAATTTTGTTTTTTAAAGAGTATATAAATTTGTTATACGATTTCTGAAAATTATACGATTATACGATTATTATCTTTGTGAAATTAATATCGATTTCAATTTCGAAAAAAATGTGACTCCATTAGCTTCTTTCTTTTTTAGTAAGACTAAACCAAGTTTCGATTTCGATTTCGTTTTCGGCCGAAATTGAATGACAATCGAAAATTCATTTTCGGTTTCGATCAGAGATCAAAATATGATTTCGGTCGAACTACTTTTGAAGTAAAGAAGCGAGATTTTGGCAGTCACTATATATATTTCACAAGAATCTTTTAATCGTGAAACGAACGAGTTATTAAATCGTTAATTCCTCATTTCTTTTTACTTTCCTAAATCACTTTCCAATCGAGGAGACTGAAATCTTCGTAGTGTCCCAAGAAGGAATGCGCCGCGGCATATAGGTTTGTGGAGTAATACCTAAATTAATAATTGCGCTTTCCCGCGCGCGCGGTAATTATGTGTACAATCGCCGCGCGTGCAGGAGGATGCTCTGCAGAGGCAGAGAGCGGCGACGGGGAAGTTCGTGGGTAATTGCACGCGTGCATTCAGTATGCAAGCGTGCATAAGCGTATGGGGTCGGATTCTCTTGGTGCATTTGCCATGATGAATCCCGCCGGCACACGCGCGCGCGTACGCTCAGATACACTCGCGAAGTACTCGTCGGAAACGTTAAGCGAAAACAACAATATAAATAAAAGATACGCCCTGCGCGTATTCGAATACCCCGTGAGTGAGCTGTACGACGTGTAAATTCGCGAAGCGTTGAAAATTTATACGTCGAGTCGTATACGAGATCGAGAAAAATGTAAATCAGCGTCTAAATTTAACATCCATCGGATATAGGCTTGGTGTAATAAATGTCATCTTGGTAATTAACATTTAGATTAGATTCCTGGTATAATTAGGTCTTTCTCGAGATTGACTGAGACGTAAAATTTCGTTATCAGCATGAAGTTTCTAATCTAATCAAATATATTTTATAAGAAAATATATTTTATTTAAAATAAATTTTGGATTGCGCAGACAAATAAATAAATTGGCTTGTAAAAAGATATTTAATTAAAGAAATAAAAAAATAAATTCAATTAAGAAAATGTAAAGAAGGCTTCTAATTTTTTGTTATCGATTTACTGACATTAAATTTAATAATCTAATCTAATTTCTAATCTAATAAAAACAAATGTTAACTACCGAAACTCGAAATATATTTTATAAGGAATTTTATTTGAAATAATTTTACAAGATTATAGATACAAAACAGTAAGTAAATTGGCTCATATAACACCATTTAATTAAGTAAATAACACGTAAAATTAATTAAGAAATCATAAAAAGGAAAGGATATATATTTTTTAATTTTGTTAATTACTTTTATTAATTACTTTTTTATTTTATTACTTTTTATTAATTTTTATCACCTTTATATAATTGTTTGAATATTCCGAAATAAAAGTTGAGCAAATTGTTGTTAATTGGTGATCTCCGGTTCTTGATCAGTTGACAGTTTTCTTACAGAGACAAAGTCACAAAAAATACGCAATACACGTTGCTGGTTATCATCGAGTACACGCATCACCGGGCCATTCGTGTACACAGAGACCAGCGATGCATTTCCCATAATGAACCCGCTGGCACGTACACGCTTGTATACGAGTATTGCAGCGGGGGAATCGGGAGTGCGGGCAGAACAGATCGAGCTGTTGGAGTAGCCTCTGTGATGTTACAGGTTCAATGCATTAGTTTGGCTAAAAGGTTTGTGCCATCAGTCTCTAAATGTCCCTCTGTCGTTTGCCTCCGTGCTCGCCTCTCCCTTTCTCTCTTTCTCTCGCTCTCATTCCCTCCCAATCTGCACGATCTACGTCCCTCGATCTCTCCCGGTCGTTACCGTTTTGCTCGCGCGAATACATTCTCCAGGGAAAAGGAGGGCGAAACACAACCCCCGCTGGCTCACAGCGTGCGCGGTCAACGCTCGCACGTAAATTAAGTGTGTTGCATCAGCGGAATTTAGATGAGTTAGCGCAGCGCGTTAATTCGCGCTAATGGACAAGTTATGAAAGTTTAATTGTCAGTTAGGCACACCCGCGGCGGGTCAGCGAAAGTTGAGAGGATGAGAAACATATACAGAGTTGACAAGGGACTTAAAGACGCTGTTGTTTTCCGCGCCTTTCAAGATTGAAAGAAATTTCCTGAACGTGGGCAAACTTTCTTGCCGGATCATATTAATAAATATGTACACTGTTAGATATCATAGTAATTATAGTAACTCAATTCCTTGAGTTGAATAACATTTTGTTACTTTTAACTTTTATGTGTGTCAAAATGTAATCAATCCAATACAAATATAAAATGTTTATGTGAAACGTTAGTGTGTAAATTATGCATTTATAATATATAATTTGCACTAAATAATCAAAATACATTTACTAAATGGAACTACAGATTTCTTAACGACAGATTTCTTTTATTAAAAAAAAAGTCTCGTTGCATTAATTGGAATTCTAATGGAAAATGGACAAATCAGAATGCCGTAGTTAAATCTTTTATAATTGTAGCCTAATAATTCTATACTACACTTTTCGACTTTTTTTTTCTGTTACAGATAAACTAATTATTTTATTAATATAGAATTCTAGAGATAAGTACTTTTAAATGTTTATTTTATGAAACTTTTGATTTCATATCAATAATTCAACCTTGATTTTTTACCATCTTTTAAGATATCTTAATCTGTGAAATGTAAGAAGAAGAAGAAAAAGAAGAAAAAGAAGGAGAAGAAGAAACTTATCCATTATAACGTGCCCACATCAAGTAGGTCAGAATTCATATACACGTGCGTCCTATATCAAATATCCTTTACTTTGATTGGCCTCCCAGAAGAAAAGAAATTCCGCGCCAAGATCCAATCAGAGCGCAGCATTGTTCATTCAGATATCACCAATAAAGAATTCAATAAATTACTTCTTAAAAATTCAAATTAGATGTAGCTCAATGTGTGGAATTTCAACATACATCAAATTCATTCGCCCTGAATGACCACATTACAATATATATGCACTTATTGTTAATACAAAACTAAATTTGAGTTAAACTTATATATGTAATACATTTTCTTAAGTTAAATTATTAATTCCATTGTTTTATTAACGACACGTTATATTAATGACACGTTGAGTAAAAACGGTAGCGATTTATAGATTAGAAATAATTCAAATTGTATAGTTTGACATTATGAATTTAACAGTTCAATCGCTGGCGATTTGATGGAGAAGTTATGCGCAGTATATGAATCATAAATGCCTGAGTCAATGGTCATCTAAGACTGAATTCCATGAATACTTTAGACTAATTCAACTCACATGGTATCAAATTCACCATACACGATATAATTCTTGTGCTATCTGCAATGGAAAAGAGATATGCTTTACATTGATTCATTATTAACAGATTAAAAACGATTGTCGTGGACGTAATAATCTATACGATAAAATATTACAGTATGTTTTAAAAATGCATGTGCATATGGTATTAACAATATTGGTTTCTGTGACAAGGTTTCCTATCAAATAAATTTTATATCAACTGTTGCGCAAAATTATTTATTTACTCCTCAATTTTATATACCTAGGTAATATTTTTTCTTCTATTTATTATAAGTATACACTGTTTTTTAATACAAGTGAAACGTAAATAATTAAGAAAGACTGAGATGATATTTTTTGCAACAAGTTCTTTGCAGTGTTTTAATGCTTATTAAGAATTGTTATTAAAATTGACGATGAAATTAATTTGTGACATTATTATTGCAGTTTGCATTTCAAACTTGACAGTAAAATCTTTAGGCATAGCCTAGGGGGAGTTAGCCTTTAGTATTAACCGACTCGAGTATTAAATTGATCAGTGTTAGATCTCTCTACAAGGGTGAACTGTTGATGCAAATTCAATTTCATCTATTACACATACGTGATGAAATAATTCAAGCAATAACTTTTAACTTATCCTGTATGAAAATTCAAACTACACGTATACACGTGAAAAAAAAGTTTCAAGTAATCAAAGTTAATATGATTCGACGCAGCAATCAGCTCTCAAGTATTGATAGATGTATTCCCCAAGATGCCTTTTAGAAAGAAACGTTGCGCAACGTACTTTCCAACTCTCGCAATTTCGCGTTATCGATAGACCTTTAATGCGCCATGGAGCCGACCAGCTGCTTCGTGATTAGCGATCGCGATTTGTGCGCACTGCAATTGCGGCGATACCGGCCGCGTGTACCGTATGCTGTTCTTTGCTTTCTCGCCTCCTACTTCCTTCTCAATTCGGTCACGTGCTTTGTGTTACGCAAAGCAGAATCGCGAGATAAATCCGTGCTCATAATTTCTACAACGAGGTGATATAATCTGGCTGACCCGAAACACAGTGTGTCACCATGTTATGCTTACTGTGCTCTTTAAATTACTGAGATTAATTTAAAAATGTCAAAGATGTCAAAGATGTGAAAAATATCTTTTTGTTATAAATTATATCTTCTTCACACTTAGATACCAAAAAAGCAATAGTAATCTAATCCCTTCAGTTAAATAACATTTTTAACTTCTATGAGTGTCAAAATGTAAATCAATCTATTTCTGTGATTAAAGTAATCAAAGTGTATATTAACATATACACTTAATAAATAATAAACTAAGTCTAAGCCAAATTTAATACGTTTTCTTGTTGTTTATAACTTTATTATTTGAGTTAAATTAACGACTTTATTTAATTAACGAATTAATAGGAGCGTTGACGACTTATAATACAATTGAATAAAAATAATTTAAATTGAGTATAATTTGATATTATGAATTTAACAATGCACATCTTTTATCATACATATAAAAATTTATTTATTAAAAGTATACCGTTTTTTAACTATTAAAAGAATTAATATAAATTATTCAAACAGATTATCTCCTGAAATTTGCAGAAAAATATAATGGAATACAAAAAGTACATTTCATTAATTTTCTTTTAAATAAAAAAAATTTTTTCTGTTAATAGTTTCTTTTTAACAAATGGAAGAAGATCCCGACATTCTTGAGAAGCTTTCATAAATTTTCTCAATTACTTCTAACTAAACAGAAACATATTTTTCGTCAAGCAAGATTTGATTCTACGTCAATTGAAAGATGTATTCGTACTTTTTCACAATGCATCCTTACTTTCCGTGTAGTTTTCATTAAATATTCGTTTATGTACGCAAGTTCTTATTTTGACTGCGTCTGTAATTAATGGGGATCCGCGGCGTCAACAAAAACGATACGAACGCACGACTGAGATGTACGCATTGCGACGAGCTATTTAGAAGATATGTAGGAGACGAGGAAGATATGTAGGTATGTACGCGTATGAGAAGTACTCCCTCATTTGCATCCCTCCTCGCAGGGAGAAAGCAGCTGGTCGCGGCACGGCGGTTGGTCACCGCCACCATTCGCTTCATCTCGTTCCACAGACCGAGAATTCCTAGACAGTGGAGGCTCTGTGTGCTCTCGACGTTTCTGCTCGGCTTCACCGCTCAGGATTTCCTGTTTCCTGCATCGCAGATGATTCCATGAGCTCCGTCGACGTATCGCGAATCATGTTTGAGTTCACAAAAATTCAAAAAATAACTTTGACAGTCTAAGAAAATTGATCTGATATCGATAAGATATATGAAAAGTTAATTAATTAAATTCTCTTAATTAGATTAGAAACATTCGAAAAATTCCTGTAAAATTAACGAACTTTAAACTTATTTTACGAAGATAAAAAGTTGGTATATCGCATCGATGTATTTCAATGTGATTGAGCAAGAAAAGAGAGAACGGACCAAACTAATAACGTTTTTTTTGGTTACACTATCGTCCACCAGTGCAACATTCAGACAATGTACTATGTTTCTATGGCTGGTGGTAAGCTAATACTGTATTTTCGTGGCTACGATGTAGTGAAAATTTAATTTTTATGCATAAAGTGGGATTTTGCTACACCGACTCAAAGAGACGGTATAGAGTCAATATGACATTTAAAATTAAAAAATGGAAGTCAACCAGCAATAGGATTTTAGCGCAACAATGAAGTAGGTGTGCACTATGGTGTGCATCACTCCAATGCAGTATAGCGTTTACATGCAATTAATACGGTGCAAGGCTACACCAAGTGAATCCCAAGGAAAAACGCTATAAGCTTGCTGAAACACACAAGATCTGATTTCTCATACTTCTTTGCAGTCATAAAGATTCCATTCAGTACTGTGCTTCTTTGATTCTAGCCTGCTGCTCTTACTTAACGGTAGTAATTAATAGACGAGTTAATTAATTGCCCGTAGGAATTTCGACTCCGACTCAAACTTTGCATGTATATACCACCGTATTCCTTTAAAGAATTCTACATTCAAAAGTATATATGTATTTCTCGATAAGTAATATCTTATAAATATTTCTTTGGAGAAGTATTTAAAAATGATTTATATTATTAAATAAATTCCATAAAAATCGCGTTATTTGAAAATAATCAATATTATTAAATAAATTATATTATTAAATAAAATATATATAAAACGATAAAATATTTTCTCATTTATTCTTCAAAATTTATTCTTTAGAATTTTTTATTTATATAAAAAAGTTACGGAGTATTAGAAATATACCGAGTATCATGTAAACTTTATTCAAGAAATAAAAAAGATAATCCGCTCTATGAAATTCTAAACGCATTAGGACGTTTTTTTCTCGAACATCCGGATATGTTAAACGGTGAATGATAAATATAATCTTCTTGGAAATTATATATCTCTTACCACCGTAATTACTTTCATCGACGGTTTTCCCCATATCCTGGTTGAATCTCTTGAAACCGGAATTCGTTTCACTTTCAAACGTGATCTTATCTTTAGACCGAAAGATTACAGTTAAATCCAATTTACTATCCATTCCTACACTATATAGATCAGCTTGTCAATGTAGATTAGTTTTCAGCTTGGTTTAATTTACTGTTTATATTTTTCTAGTTTTAAGAATTTAAAAAAGACTGAGAAAGTGAGATAAAGAGAATCTATTAAATTGTTTATATTAATAGAAATTGACTTTATTGTGCTAATAATTTGATAAGCTTATTCGTTCAAACTCACTTGTATTTTTCAAAGAAAATACATGTTTTTCTGTAAAACATTTCTGAAAAAGTAGATGAATGACGCTTGTTATATGTTTATTATTTCTACAAAAACATTAATGTGTATTAGGTCAAAGAAGTTTTTGTGATGTATTTTATACGTATAATTGTAGAAACGTATTCTAGGATTCTATATTATTCTACACTACTCAATAAAAAAAATAGGAAAAATTTTCATTTTAACGCTCAAAATTATATAATTTTTCTATCACTGGAATTCTCTTGATGAAAAATCATTGCAGATAAAAACTAAAAAATTATAAAGCTTATACTTTAACATGCATTTAGCTGTTTTTAAAAAATTGTTTTATAGTTATGTATAGTTATGTCCTAACGAAATTACGTACATTCAACAGTCTGCAAATCAATAAAACATTTTTTTTTTTTTCAATGAAATTCGACCGAATTTCAATTTGATTGTAAAAACTGCCAATTTAGTTTTTGAAACACAAAATGTTCCAAAATCGCGTAATTCGATTAAGAAAATTTTTAAAAAAGCATTTTGTAGATAAAACTAATTTTTTTTGTAAAATTTTAAATTTTAATGTTTCTTTCAGCTTCTTACATAATAAGAATTTTTTCCTAATAAGGAAATAATGCGGTAGGTCTGCTTATCGTGAAAATGATCGAACTGTCCAGGGAAATAAATTAAGGAAGAATTAATTAACATGTACATATATGACATCATTCGGCGTGACATCAGAGCGACTGATTACTAAGTCCATATTTACGTTGCACATAAAATAAAAGAGTCCGATCTGAACGACTTGCGCCAGGACGACGCAATTCCGCGCCGCGATGCCGCGTGGCGTTAATATTAAAATTCTTTCGCCGACAAAGAGTCTAGTGTTCAACAGCGTGTATATGATAGTATACCGGCGAATGGCAGTGTGTTAATAACTGCGACCCCGCTATAAAGCAATAAGTAATCACCGTCGTCGTAACTGGGTTAACTGCGGCGACGACGACGGCAAGAGATGCGAAAACGCGATCGAAAACAGTATGGTTCGCCGGCGGTCGGTGCATTCCGCGAGCGCATACCGGAAATGCAGTTTTGCGAAGCGGCGGCAGCGGCGGCAACCACCGAAAATAACCCCGTGGACCAATGAAACTCCCGCAGGCACGAAACGAGAAAGCCAGGAGAAGGTCGCTTAACCCATTGCAAAACCGGCACACAGATTTTGTCCGGTAAAAAGCTAAATCAAGGCTGGACCGAAATGCACTTTTACTACCGATGGATTTGTATTGATCGAGAAAATCGATGAACTACACCCGAATAGTTACTTTTTTGTTTAAGTTTACCACTCATGTCGAATTACATGGATAAAAAACATATAAATATACTATTTGTAAAGAGATTTAATGTTAATTTGTCGAATACTGACTTAAATTAATATAAATTGATTAATATAAATCGCATAATTGAGTAGTTGATTGGATCAAAACCAGCTTATCCAAAAATATAAAAGAATTAAATATTGGAATTCCTGAATTTTCCTTAGCTTCTTGGTTATAAATTGTACGTTTTAAAATTGAAACAATTACAAATCCTATAAAGTTCAGAGAGAAAAATAAATCTAATTGCAAAAGAAGTTAAATACTTATTGTAGTGACGAAAGTTAAAGCAAAAAAGTTAAAGCCTTAAATCCTTACTGCTGCAAATGTATTCATTAGTTTCCTTATAGAGCTTTAATACTGGCTAATTTATTACTGAAAGATAATTAATTATTTAGAGTACTAAAAGTAATGCCTTTAATACTTCAAATAAGTAATTGTTACTGTCTTTCAGTATTGGCCAATATTAGATTTTTATAAAGGTGTTATGAAATATTATTTTTTAATAAAAATGACAGATATTTTGTACTAAATTTTTTTTAGTTATTTGTGTTTTTAATTCTTCCATTTTGAATAAAATACTATATGAATATTATTAAAATAAGACATGTTATCTTATTATTCATAAAATTATCATACCATATGATACACAATATTCGCAACAGACTTATAAATTTTTATTTATATTATATGTGAAATATTGTAATATAAAGTAGAATAGAATAATTTTATCCACTTCAAGAAAAGGACTTGATTTACAATTTTCAATTTATCCTCATTTATCTATTCATATCTTCTTTAAGCGTCTATTTTATTATCTTATTTTCTTTATCTAGCTTCCTTGAGATATAATAATAACACATTAAATTTCTGACATGTCTGATGACATTGTCTGATGACATTAATAAAAAACATAATTAAAAAGAAAGGAATTTTTTTGTTTCTCATCGAACTTTTTAAGTAAGAAAAAAATCAGTTAAAATTTGTTAATTACAAATCCAATCAATGCATTCTATTTTAATAAATAAAAATTGTATTTTTTATTTATGCTATATTTAACATATTATAAACATTTTGTTAATCAAAACATTGAATTTTTCTTAAATTTTCGAGAAAAAGGGATTTATTATAAGTTTGAGTAAAAAATACTACGCACACAAGCTTTTTCGCTCTTGCTGAAAAAAATTTAAGGTGAAAATAATAACTTTTGCCAATGACCTATTCAATTAAAAATACACAAATTATTTTAAAAATTCTCTCTTTCTCTCATTTTTCACTGCATATTTTAGTTATTTCAAACCTCAGAATTACGATTAACAGAAGATATCATTTCGCTTATAAAGCTTTGTTGTTATCACGTCTAATGGCACTCTCAAATAATTCGAAACGATTTGCGGACGAGATTGCTCTGTTAGGCAAGCCGTTTTTCACGGGCCAAAAGACCGCGCGTCTGTTTCTTCTTCCGCAACGTATTTTCCTTTCTCAAAAGAAAATATTATTCCGCGTGGGAATCTTTGCGCTCTCTGTGCAAGATCCCTGTCTTTGTTACTTCGCGCAATGCCTGTGTTTCACTCGTTGCCTCTCGTATTTCTCGAGGGAGAGACATAAACAACCCTTGCCCTCTCCATCCTCCCTCGCGATGTAAATACAAGGGAGGATAACTCGTTGCGCAAACTTCGCACGAAATCTCCGATGGCTTTAAGAAGGCTGTTGTGAAAACGAAATGTACAAGTTCTCATAGGCAGTATAGTAAGAAATATGTCGAACCGATTGATTCATCGCGCAAACTCTCCGCGTTTACAGCTGATTCCACATTTGTTACTTATCGTTCGCAGCGGTGTATCGGAAACAATCGGTTACAGTGTGATGAATTTGAACAATTTAGATTTTGTGCTTCTAGCACAAAGCGTTGTACAACTTGACGAATTTGTTATAATAAACACGACCGGAAATGGATAAAGTCAACTTCTAGAGGGAGGGAGGAATATCTTCACATTTTTTTTCATTCGCGTAAATAAATCTTTGTTTTTTTTAAATATAAATTAATTTCTAAAGACTCTTTAATGATACAAAATAGTTGGATACAACAGAGCAATAGAAAACCAAACAGTTGACAAAACAACTTTATTAATAATTAATCCGCTTACATGTTTCAATTCATTTTTGAGCCATCCTCAGAGACAGTATGATGTTGAAACATATAAGCAGATTAATTATTAATAAAGTTATTTTGTTAACCGTATGCACAAGAATTATTGTGCTTGACTCCTATTGTCCTGTTGTATCCAACCACTTAATTTTTTTAATTCTTTTCTTAAAACGCTTTATATTTCGTTCCTCCGATTAGTTTTGCGAAAATTCGTCAATCTTAATCTATTTTCTCTATTTGTGTATAGGGGAAAGTGGGGAAATTGTGCACATTCTGGTTTGATACTTTTCCAATAGATGAAAACATCACCATGGTGAAATTTTTACGCAGGAGGTCGTCCTCTTAAGATATAACTACAAAAGATACGACATACATTGTTAGCCAGAGAAATACAAAAAAGTAAAATCACATCTTTTCTTGTTATTTTAGCATTCTTGTTATTTTAGCAGAAAATAAGGTGGTAAGTCCGTGTTTTTAATTTGTTTGTTTAAAATTACATACGTTATTAAAGTACGTTATTATGAGTATCTTTTGAGTTTTTATTTATTAAGTTTGATTAGGAATTGATTAGGAAGTAATCATATTTTGTACCGAGTCAGGTCACGATGGGCAACTGTGAGTAAACATTTTAAAATACGCACAATTACCCAATTCCATATACTGTATGACTAGCACTAATTTTTTCGTTTCTTCTTAGCATTACTATTTTATTTTGTCAAAGTCTATGTGCAGTATTATGTTAGTTTTGCATTTATTCTTAATATATACAATATATATTTAAAATATGTTTAATATATATTTATATTGTAATGTATTGAATATATTTTCTGATTTCTTTATCAACATTTCACAATTTATTCATTTCTTACGACTTTTGCGCACAATTACCCGACGCGCGAGAAATTTTTTCGCTTTTCCATTTTTTTTCTTTTCGATTATACAACCTTATTGAATGAAAATCTGTTTGATAAGAGAGATTAATGGTAAAAGAATGTTTATAGTTTCTATTTCCATATCGCTTTAAACTTGGAAAACCATTCTAAGACAATAAATTTCCCATAAGTGCGCATAGTTCCCTTTCTTTCTCCTACGTGTATACTGAAAAAAATTGTAATTGTTGTAACTACCATAATTTATAATATAATTATAATTTATAGTCATTTTTTATGCCAACTTTATATTTTTTTTGTAGAACTATAGATATACATATAATTATTGTTATTAACATGATATAACCATAAGTGGAATTCTCTCTCTCTCTCTCTCTCTCTCTCTCTCTCTCACACACACATCTATAATTAGTTTGCCATTATTAATTATGATCATAAATATCTAACATTCTTCAGTAATGTGTAAATATCTTTTTGCAGCGGAGATACCTTGCAGCAAAAAAACTTTTATATTTCTTGAACTACTGCATATTATTTCAATAAAATGGATGCATGCCAGTGAAGTACGATTTCTTCTTCGAGATATCTCGCATAATTAACACTGTTTTTATCCTTCTTCAGAAGAGCAAATTTTTTTTTACTATAATATAATATCCACTTGTAATTACCCATTAAGCAATAACGCGTGCAATAACGGAAGATGGCAAAATACAAGTAGAAATTGCGTAACAGAAAGTTATTTAAGAGCCACTTGTTTAGTTGAGCGGAGACGTTTTTGCCCCTCGTGTCTTCACCGCGACGGCAAGAAATAAATTTCACTTGGAAAATTGATTTCTTCCTCGTGCGGTGTCTTCCTACTCGCGCCGACGTCTCGTCGGCGATTACCCTGAGAATTTATCGAATCAGTAATAGCATCGGTAAAAGAAGCAAATCGGATTTTTCTGTTCGATCGCACCGCCAAGGTCGTCTGGGTGACGGTGGAGAAAGGAACGAAGGCGCCATTCAAAAGGCACAATTACATGGGACATCCACATGTTCTCTCTTTCCCTATAAATGTTATCGAGAGAATGACGACTGCACGAAGAAGGTGATAAATTTCAAGAAAAAAAAGTTTTTTATTTGAATGCGCATCTTGCAGCATTGCGTAATGTGTCATCTCCGATTATAATTATACATTGAATGGCAACTCGAAGGATAACTAAAATAATAAAGTATCTTATCTCCGTGTTTATACCCACCGGACACTCGAGAATCAACCATGAGCTGCAATTTGCAATTGCAACGTACGCAGCTGCAAGATGCAATTCTGACAATGACATGTCAGTTTCTTCGATAATAATGTAAGTTTTTTTTCATTTGATAGCAGGAAGCGATTATAATATCGAAGATTAAACTTTTAATCGACCGTGAAAAATAAATAGAATCGAAATAGATTTTTATCTATTACGATATTGTTGTAAAATTATAGCGACAATTAGTATAGTGAGTTTTATAAATATTATAATGTAAATCGTAATGGTCTTGTAAATATATTATGAAAGTTTCACGAAGTCTTCATACTTTTAACAAAAATGTCAAATATAGAAGAAAATGTCAAATATAGAAGAAAAAAGAATTTTACGATAAGTAAAGTTCAACATAGGTGTTACACAATGTCGGAAATCCTTAAAAGCGTTATAAAAATGTTTGAGAACGTTCGAAAGGGCTTATAAAGCTTATAGTTCTTTGTAAAATTTTCTTTGTTCACTTTCATTGAGAAAAGTTTATGACCTCTCGAAAAACTATATTACTGAGTCTAGTTCTTGGTACTGTCGTTTTCATTCATCCATTATGCTAAACATATATTATATCTAAGATTTATTATAGAGAAAAAAGCTTGCTCTTAAAAAGTAAAAGAATAAAACAATAATTTAAAATTGTAATTATAGCAATGTTAATATTGAACTTTAATAATAAAGAAGTTACAATTAATTAAAGAAGATTTACTTGTAATTTTTGTAATGCTTTTAGCCTTAATTTAGCCTTAATTTATTTTAATTAAGGCTTCTGACCATAGATATTTAGATTGATGACGTCAGAAATTAGAAAACATAAAATTTTTTGTAAATTATATTAAAATAGAAATATGTTTCAATAAATCAATATTTACAATAAAACAATATTGATGGAATATACTTATATATAAGATATATTGAAAACTCTCTTTTTATCTTAGAGTAGAATAAAATTATATTTATTTTCGACAGCCATCATGTACCTTATTTCGTATTTGGTTTGACACAATTCAGTTTCAAATATATGGATTACTCATTCATTAATTATCAGAACATAAAGGCAGTTTTTGATATATCTTATAAATTTATTCTATTGATTGCAAATTGTTTTATTTAAAAATGTTTACATATCTTAATATAGTTTTTATAACAATTTTTTAAATGTATTTTCTCGTTTCTTACATTATAATCCAAGATGCTTTCAATAAGAGTCAGCCTTAAAACAATTTAATCAAACCTAACCAATTTGTTTCTTTATATTTATAGATAAAAGAAAAAATATAATGTAATTTAAAAAATATTCTAAAATTTATTATATTGCACGATGTTTGCGAGCTTACAGTTTGAATGCAACAATCATATGTTTAATTTCATCATATGTTTTTTACTTAATGAACGAATTCGAAATAGAGCGGAGATGACATCAAACGTATATCATGTTATAATGCGTTTGTCACAACGATCTTGATTTTCACAGATGAGAATCGTTTAATATATCATCAAAAGAGATCAGCAAGTTATTTTGGGAACACTTTCGGCAATAGTGCCAACAATCTTCTACATCCTCGCCATTCTCCTGTTAAAAGCACGGACGTTCCATTGGAAAATTTCCAAAACGTCTTTCGCAGTGTCGCATGTTCGTCGATCGTATCGAAATCTGATCGTAAAACTTCGTTCTTGCAGTTGTCGAACATTTCCTATCTGTTCCTCTGTTCTGAAAATGCATCCGTTCATGAAACGATCGCGGGAAGCGCAATAAAATAAATCCAAAAATATAAAAAAAATGCTCATGTAATTTTATTTTATCGATCACGATAAAATTCGAAAGACGACATTATTTCTCTGTTAAATATCTAATTTAAGAATCTGCGTATCTTCTTTACTATTTGTTGTGAAAACAAACATTATGAAGTTTAACTTAAGAATGGAGGATCCATGTCTGTAATTAAGCTTATATATCTCCAAAGAAAAATTATAGTTTCTCTATGAGAAGATAAAACAAATGGCGGCAATTGTTCCAAATGGTGGGATTTCTAATTTTTTAATTTTTTCTTTATATTTATCTCTGTCAGATTGACATACATCATTCTCGATAGATATGACAGATCTGTGCGTTTGGTTGCATATATTGGGATTGCGCTGGTACTTTCTCTTCTTAATTCTAAGCTTCCTCGATCTTTATCCCGTCTTTTACCATATCGAAATATGACAAAAAGATGAGATAAAGGTCGAGAAAGGGATTAGGAAGAGAAAGTATCGGCGCACTTTAATGCAATCAAACCCATGGATCTGTCATATCAAACGAGAATAATATATATGGATTTTTTAACTGAAGGACATAAATATAAATAGAACGAAAGTGAAAAGATTAGAAATTCCATTATTTGGAATAATTACTGGCATTTGTTCTACTTTCTCATAAAAAATAATTTTTCTTCAGGATATTAATCAAACAGAAAGATCATCGAGACAATTAAAAATTTGAATTGAAATCAGAACTGAAGTTGAAAATACAGGGAAAGAATGATTTTACTGAAATATTGAAAAAAAAACTAGATTTAAAAATAATTTTTTCTCCGATTATTAAAATAATTATACAGAATGCTTAAGCGTTGATGAAAAAGATTTAACATTCTAGAAATCAATTTAATTGTCCTATATAATTATTTCAATGGTCCAAACAAAATTATTTCCAGATCTGTATCTAACCAAATCTTTTAAATACTTCAGCGCAAGAACATTCTTTCCGTGTATCATAAAAAAATTATTCTGTATAAAATTATTTTGCAGTAAAAAAAATTATGTAATTACGTAATCATACTTTATATTTATTATGTAATTTCTACATTGCATCTATCCTCTTAAATTATTTAAGAACCGGTTTTATTAACGTTAAGTAAGTAATTTCAACTGAGATTTAATTGATTCTCTGTGTTTGTACTCTTGACGGAGACAACTTTAATTGGCATAAATTGATTGCGGATATCATTCCTGTCATTGTTCATTTGTCAGATAATTCGGGAACGTCATGTTCAGTCGCTACATTTAGGTTACACTGACAGGGAAATCTGCCGACAATTTGTGTTAATAATTAACGATTTAATGGTGAGTCGAGCCGAAAATAGAGAATCGATTAGGAAGAAAGATGAACCCGAATTGGAGCTTCGCAGACTCCAAGAACTTGCCAAGCTTGCGGCTATACATTACAATGGCGAAAGAAAGTTTCAGAAAAGAACGGACCTTTCACATGTCGTGCACGCCAGTTTACACTTTGCTCAATTTGTAAGGGATCGAACATGTTGAAAAATTTACATCGCTCGTGAGGCGGACGTAACTTAATCTTCTCATATGTGCAAAATGTTTATTCCGGAATGAGAACTGAAGCCGATAGTAGGAAGTAATCACGCGTTATTTTCAATGTGTGAAAAATATAATTAATCTTCCGTCCGCAATCATATTCTTATTCCCTCTGCAATTTGAATCTTTTCATGAAATTGAAATTTTTTTACTGCTCTGGATTTTCAAATATGTGAAAAAATTTAGGATTACTTTTCAACATCTCTATTTTATTACATAATTATTACTAAATAATTTTCTCGACTATTTTAAGAAGGAGAATCGGAATTAGTAGTTTTTTATTTCAGAGAAAATTAAGAGTAAAACTTTGCTTGTAAAAAAGGACTCAGATTATAGATAGAGAATTAAAAAGAAAACAGTACAGCCATATATATGTATAAAGCTCCCTCAAAAATTGACATAAACATTCTGTATTTAATAAAAAATAAATTAAAAACCGATATTATCAAAAAGTAATATTTATTTTTATAATAATTTCAATATTTAATTTTTTTTTTATTTTTATTATTGTTAGTATGTTTTTGAGGAAATAAATTAAGGGGTTCATACTTACTGCCACAGTTGTGTCAAAAGATACACGCATATTGTAAGAAGTATAAGATCAAATAATTGCATTCGTTATGTAATCTTATATGTTATTGAATCGTTCATTAGGTAAAATAAATTTAAAAATATTCTCGCACATGTACAAAATAAATGCATCATAGGAATATAATATTTCGTTATCATCTCTTGTACACGATAAAAAATATGACACGTAATATCTAAGAAAGCACATTGCTATCTTTACGTGCCTCTATCCCAAGATGAAATAATTTCATGCTTGAAACAATGCGACCGACCTAGTTTTTCGATCAGAATTTCTTACCGCTTGTGCTGTGATTCAGTATAACGATAATCGTGACATTGATATTTTTATTATGTAATCGGATACATGTGCATCGAACATCGGACACGCATCAGACATATTTACGCATGAACACGCGTGCTAACGCCGTGTACTCCGCGAATTTTAATCGCTTCAGGAAGAAAACCGACGGCCACAGTATTCAATTACCTGTGTTCTATTTCAGCTGACGGTTTTGTCACGATCGGTGAAAACCTGCTAAGAGCATCGTTAGCACAATACATGATAGCGAATATTGAGAATATCTCTTGAGTGCTATGAAAACTGCAACTTACAGAGTCTTTTTTTTATATTAGTATTTTCTTCTCGTAACCTATATTTATTTAAATTAAATTAATTTTTGCTTGATTTGTATTAACAATAATAATATGATAAGGTGTATTAGGCTAATTTTAATGAGTAAGATAGATGGTAGTTTCTTTAAACACTTTAAAATATATAATATATATTTAGAATAAATGACAAGACCGACATATGAAAAAATCAATCAAAACCAAGAAGAAATGCTAACGAAATGTGATTATATATACATATAGATGTTGGAATAATAATTCTATATAGTATATATAATTTATTTTAAACACATTTACTTTTCGATTGTTGTGCGCCGATTCAGGATGTAATCAAATTGAAATAATAATCACAAATTAAATTTGATCGTCAATTTGAAATAAATGTATATTTGAATTAAATTACATATAAAATAATTATTCCAACATCTAACTTTGACCGTAGATAGTTTGATTCTTTTTACTTAATATATTTAAAATTATTTAAAAAATTATTTGTTTATTAATTAACTCAATACTTTATCATATTACTATATATATATTTATTTTTCTATATTTATTTATTCATATTATATTTTTATTTTTATCGAAGAAAAATATTTCTATATGTCGTATTTATTTTTATTACTGAGAGTATTCTCGATATTTTTAGATTTACTTCACCTACTTTGATTGCTTGATAAGCATGACGAAAATATTACAATGAAAGATCTTTTTAGGTGTCGACGATGGCTATCGAAATTTTTCATTACGTGCATCACTATATGAATCGACGTGCGCAAGAAAAGGACGACAAGATCCCGTCGTTGCCAGAGGAAAGAAATCCTATTTTCTTCGTATATCCCATTTGCATGTTACTGAGTCTTGTTCTTATGATCCTCTGGCTTGTTAAAAAAATAGTTCCCGATAGGCCTATAATAGTAAATTTTTTTCCAAAATTGTTAAATATATAAACTATAGACAACAAATTCCTTCGCGATTAATTACAATAGATATAATTCTTGACACAGTTTCAAAAACCTTACAATTGAAAAATTTGCGTTAAATTTAATAAATTTTACAAACATATCTCAAACGATGATTCAAACAACTTTTGTGTTAATTTAACATAAAATGAATGTGTTAAAAAAAACAAACATTAATATTAAAATAAAAACACACTTTAACACAATTTGGAAACAATAATTTGGCAACATATTTATTCAGTAAAATTAGCATTTGTTACTATATCTTAAATTAATATATGTATATTTATCTTTTATTTATTTATTTAAAAATTTAAATTTTAAAATTATATTATTTCTATATTCTATGTATTATTCTATGTACTTTTACTTTTTATGTTTTTTATATTTGTCATTAATTTATGAATTGTTTTATTTTAATACTAAAAAAATGTTACCAATTTAAAATATTCAAATAACATAATCACATAAGTTAACTTAGGTATGTTAAAATAATTAAATATATTATAAATTAATTTTAACAAAGACTAATTTTAACACAAGTACAAAATGCTTTTTACTGTATATTTTTGGAATACTAATGCACAATTCAAACTCTCTCTCTCTTTCTCTCTCTCCCCCCACCCCCTCTCTCTCTCTCTCTAGTAATGACCGCTATCCAGTATCTCATCACTGATAAAATGACAAATTTCAATTATAAACTCAATATACACAATTCTCACGCATTTCTTTACGCAGAATTAGTTGTCACAATACAGATATAATAAATAAAATTTTAACTACGCTATATTAAATAATTATGCGTTGCTGTGAAAATAAACCTGTAAGCCTCTCACAATATGCGCAGCAGGAGCTATTCTGATGCTTGTGACAGGAATAATGGAGATGAGACACGCCGATATGTACATCGACGTTGTCGAATTTACTGACGAAGAAATATTGGAGCATCCTGTCTTTATTCACAACTTTGTAATGTGCATATTATCGCTGTTCGTTATGACTCTGTACTTAATTCAAACGTGGGTTCTTGTCGACCAATGGCAGTGGGTGCGTGAACATTAAACAATTATACATTATTATATATTATATAAGATATATATCTTTTTTTTAATTATTAGTTTTATTTATAATGTATTTTTGTTATGACGTTTCGTAAAAATTAACATAATTTATGTAATTATAAATCATAATTATTCTTCGTAAGAATAATGGTTCATGATTTTGATAGAGAATTTGAGAAATTGAATGACTACGATTATTAATTTAATAATACGATTAATAATATTTTTATTAAAACTACAGTTTAAATAATTTTTTCAGTAATCTGAATAATCTTTTTTAATCTCTCTTAAAATTCTTAATTAGATCAATATGAAACGTAAATATTTGTGATTTTAGATTCGAAAGGAACGAGATACAAGTACAGATATGCGAAGTTCTGAGTCTAGTTCTAGTACCGGCAAAAGTGATAATTCTATACAAAAAAAGATCAATGAACACAATGCTGGAAAGCAGATTAGTGAACTACCAATTCCTGCTTTGGAAGAATTGACTACCCTCGCTGCGTTCTCCAATAATGCTGTAAGATTGATTTAAGAAATTTACTGTTTACTTGCAATTCTATCGCCGCCTTGGATCTTGGTACAAGCCATGTTTTTCTGAATTGAATGAAAAAAAAAGTGTTCTATATTTAAATGCAAGATAAGAATTTTATTTTCGGTCTAAAAAATCTACGACATTGGCTATTCTAGTTCGAAGGTTATCAAATGATCAATAGAATGATCTCTAACTTAACGAATTTCAATGAAGATGTACAATACTTGCGTATAAAAAAAGATATATTAACATATAGAAAGACAGAAATCCTGAAAAAGATTGTTCTGAGAAAGATAAAGATCGATAGTTTTTATAACTCGTAATAAAAATTCAGAAAATTGTATTTTCTCTTTAGGATGTGGATGACGAACCAATACTTTATTGCTGTTTCGTCGACTGGTACAATTATATTAAAATGAAAATGGAAAGCAAACCAAAACATGAGTTTCAAGTAATCCATATCATGTGACGTGCCCGGAATTTTTAAATAAAAATTATTAATAATTTATTAAATATATTAAGAATACCGATTGCTGGTACATTGCTTTTATCGCTACTTTTCTAAAGTCGTTGAACCAGAGAGAAACCTGAGAGAGGACATGAGAGCCTTTTTCCTATACCGCAAAGTACCACCGCAAAGTACCGCCACGCACTACTGCCCTCTGAAGAAGTAGATATAAACTACACAGCAATATCCATTTTTTTGTGATGTTCCTGATAGAAATAAATCACTGAAATAACTAAAATCTATCAAATGAGTTTCAGGTTTCTCTCTGCTTGTATTTATAATCAGATCTTATATTCAAGATCGTCTTAAGTACAATCTTAAGATGTCATGAACCAATCAGAAAACCATATTAGCATCTTAGGACATTACTTCCCTAACAGCACAAAGTCGATTCTAAGTCGACTCTAAGTCGACTATAGTTTCTAGACATCTGAAAAATCCATAAATCAACTTTAGACAAATTGGAGATGTCTCTAAGTCATACAATGTCCCATTTTAAAGACGACTGTAAACTGATTTTAAGTTAACTATTCTAGGCTATGGTCCGATTCATATCCACAACGCTCATGAACAGCATCATCTTTGTTTAATTATAGTTAAATAACAAGGATGAAATGATTCCACATTTAAGCTTTGTGAGCATAAATCGCACTAGACGTCCTAAAGTCGATATTGGAAGAACGTCTGTACATAGTCGACTTACAGTCGACTTTAAAGGCCTGACTTAGCAAAGTCAACTTACAGTCACATATCGACGTTTGTGCTGTTAGAAGTGTTATGTGTTAGGCAAGAATTCGTGCTCCTCGCTACATTCTTTTTTTCATGGAATGGGAAGAAAGATTCTGATTGGTTAATTCCCTTATGCACTATACATTATACATTATATTATATAAGAGGCTTCGTACAATAAAAGGAACAGAGAATAGAGAATAAGAATTTCAACCTATCAGAAATCATGTATTGTGAAATACACAGTTTCTGATAGGTTAAAATTCTTATTCTCTGTTCTTTGTTCCCTGTTCCTTTTATTGTGCGGAGCCCCTAAGAGTCTGTGTTACGGCCATATGAATCGGCCTTAATATCTATTTCACACTGGATGAGAGATGAATGACGAGCGATATCCAATAAGAACTCTGCTTTGTATTGTCACGTGTAAAAAAGTAGAGCTTTCACGATTCAAAGCTGATATGTAATGTAAGATTTATTTATTTAATACCTTTAAAATATCTAATTTTAATTATATTGTTCAATGTTCAAATTTAATTAAAAGTTGTAAAGAAAATTTAAATGAATAAAAATAAATCATCTATAAAGGCTCTTCATCACCCTAGCCAATTTTTAACGACGGTCAGGAACTAACGAGAAAACCCGGATTAATTCCGATCCTGTGCAAGAATTTCCAACAAGATACCAAACTAGACTTTGCGAATGAACTTTACGGAAAGCGACCAGGACTAATTCTCCATGATGAAAATAATTATGACTTTCTATCGGTACAAACCATTTACTGGCATCCATCTGACGCGAGAAACAACAATGAGGTCTTTATAACAAATAAATCACTAAAATATATTTATAATTCTGTAATGTTAAAAATATTGTATAAATGTCAAAAAGTAAACAAGAAGTTAATATTTAACTATTGCCTCCAATCTTTACTAACTTATTTAATAATTATACTATTAATAAATATAATATATACAGGTATAAACACAAAAAAATGATGATTAGTCTAAACATCATTTTTTAATTAGAAGTCACTCAAAATTATTAACCTTTTTGATATACAAAATAAAATCCAAATTTTAAAAAAGTTTTAAAATTAATTATTATTTATTGAACTCGTTAAATCAATAAACAATTTTTGTTATCACATATCTCGTCGATTTCGTTTAATTTACATCAATAAAGCAACAATAAATTTGATTTACTACGACAAGATAAATGCTATCTGTATGGAATAGATACATTTAATATGAATATATAAACATTCCAATAAAGGTATAATTTAAATTAGCAATTATTGCGGAAATTACAAAAATAAACATGATGGCATTTACCTGGACATAGTTCACATAAATTTTATATTACGTATGTAATATTATTATACATATATTTATTTATGATAAAATTAATTACAATATTAATGCGTATACGTACTTTGTCTATGTATAGAACTTTATAAGATATTAAGTTTAATTCAGGAGAGCTGAAAATTCAATGAAATTTAAAATTATATATATATAACATATAATCATAAAATTAAAATTATATATAATATATAATCATAAAATTAAAATTATATATAATATATAATCATATTTGACAATTGGGTTGTTGACAATTACATAAAATTTAAAATTTAAATTAGATTAATTTAAAATTTTATTTAATTTTTAATCTTTTCTTTGCGATTATCAAGTACGTACACATGATGTCTATGTATCCTTATCTACATATTATATAATTTATTAATTAGATTTATTATATAATATTTTTTTAGTTTAATTATATTTATTTTTTAAAACCAAATTTAATTACCCGATCGCGAAATCTATTTTAGTGTCATTTTATTTATAATAATTTAATTTTTCAATTTATCTACATTTATTGTCTTTACCTATACAATCCCTACCTATCCATATACTTGTCCTACCTATCCGTATTTTCATTTATTCATGCCTATTCGCGTATCCTATCTCTGTTTGTATATTTCTACTTCCTACATTACTTCATTAACGTGTAACACCGCGCATATAATACGTTAATGACTGTGTTCAGCAGGAAAAGCAGCTTTGCAAATGTTGTAAAATTCTTCAACACGATTGGTTCTTGCTTTAGGTTCTTATGAATTTAAATGAACTAATGATATTAAATCAAATTTTACAATAATTGCAAAACTGCTTTCTTTGCTGAATGCAGCAGCTAATGCCTAACCATATCCTATCGTGTACTGATAAATTCAGAGAGATTACCTAATTGCGATCGTATTAAATAAATGAGCAGTAAACGATAATAATTAAAATAGACTTTTAATTTTTAAAATACAAAAAACTAATAAATGATAAAGCTAATGAGAGCCATTGCGGATAATGAAGTGCAACTAGAATCTATAGATTAAAAAACCTACAAAACGCTTGCGCTTCATTATCTGCACTAGCTCTCATTAGTCCTGTTATTTGTTAGTTATTGTACTTTAAATCAACAATATAAGAACTCGCAATTTGCGAGTAAGTTGCCCTCCCGAATATTCAGAATTTATCTTTATATATATCTTCCAAAAAATTAGATTAGTGTTACACACCAAAACCCATTTCGTTCAGATCCTTGACTTTTTTCTGGCCAATATTCTGGCTTAATATGCCAGAGATCGACAGCAAGGAGAAATATTCCTTTTTGCTGCCGACTAAAAGCGTAAAATTTTACGCCTTTGTATGATGCGCGAAACACGAACGCGTCACGAAGAGGCCACCATATTAATCAAATTGATTAAATATTAATTATCAATAATAATAATTTTATTAATACATATGTGTGAATAAATTTATTCTTCATTCGTGTCTATTCGAAATTAAATATAATATAAGTATTTGACTTGAAAAATAAATCTAAATTAAAAAAAATCTCTATGAGGGATATTTTCAACATTTTGATTTTATAAATCTCAAATATTATGAAATTAGATCAAATTTCTTAATATAAATTTTACACAATATAAACAACAAAACTTCAAATTAAATATAAACCGGAAATTACTAAATCGATTACTATCCCACAAAATTTAAGGCCCATGTACGTATTCTTAACGATTCGAACGATTCGTTGCTGAATCTCATCTCAAAACATGCAGAGAGATAAGAAATTCAGATAAATGATGTAAGATCCAAAAGGGAAATAATTTTCACTTACATTAATAAATATCGTATATCGTTTATGTTTTAAATTAATACAATCATTTTCAGTATAATTTATTATTTCAAAATTAAGTTTAAAAGATTTAAAAGATAATTTTAAAAGATGCAAACTTCCGAACGCGACTTTTTAAAATAATTATAAGATAAAATTCTTTTATTTCTTGACACAATGAACCTATACTGGATCTTACATCATGTTACTATTTTGACTGGTATAAAATCCAGTTACTACATATATGGATAAGTTATAAAAGTTTAGGCTAAAGTAAGTACATTTAGTGCAATTTAGGTAAATTATAGTAATAATTAATAATCATAAAATATTTTTTATAAAAAAGCGAGATTAATAAATTATACGACAAATGCGCTACATTAAAATATCTGTTATTTCACTAGTAACAAATATACAAATAATAAGTGTGAAGCAATACAAAGAATATCTTTGAAAAGAGTATGTTATATACATATATGTGTATGTATATTATTTTTCTCTGCACCAACTTAAATAAAATTTAATCCTGAATGAATATTTGAAAATAGGACAGATAGAAAGAATAATAAAACTATACTTATTATACTATAACAAACACTGTTCTATATTATAATATCTATAGACAAAAAACAATTTTATTTACTCTAATTACATTTTATATATATATGTTCTTTATATTTTTTAATTTACTGTATTTTATTTATTTAAAAAATACGAATACTTTATTAATTTTTGTTTTTACTTCCAAGTGCGTTAAGACATAATATACAAGGTGTTTGATAATTCTATTGACAACGCTCGTAGGTACAGCGGATTAAACTGAGTCGAAAAGTTTTGTATCATTTTGCAATTTTTGCAATAATTGACAAGATATTAATAATCGTTCAATATTGGTTTTCAATAAATTTTTACTCAAGTACCATTAACTTTACAGAAAAACAAAAATTGTTAATTTTCTCCTTATAAAGTTCTAAAATTTCTTTCAGAATTTTTTTAATTATTAAATAATGCCGAAATTGAAGATCAATATTCGCCACTATTTAATAATTAATATTTTTAATTATTTAATAATTAATATCTTGTTACTATTGCGATGATCTATTGATCGTACTATCAATTTTACAGCAAAAATTGTTTGTTTTCTTCTCATAGAGCTCTAAGATTTTTTTCAGAATTTTTTATCAATTTTTTAGTATTGCATTTTTTCATTGGCAAGTATTTTTATCAATATGTGAGGAAATACGAAATTAAAAAATTCTGAAAAAAATTTTAGAACTTTATAAGGAGAAAATTAACAATGTTTGCCGAAATTGAAGATCAATATTCGCCACTATTTAATAATTAATATTTTAAATAATTATTTAATAATTATTATAATATCTTGTTACTATTGCGATGATCTATTGATCGTACTATCAATTTTACAGAAAAACAGCAAAAATTGTTTGTTTTCTTCTCATAGAGCTCTAAGATTTTTTTCAGAATTTTTTATCAACTTTTTAGTATTGTATTTTTTCATTGGCAAGTATTTTTACCAACATGTGAGGAAATACGATATTAAAAAATTCTGAAAAAATTTTTAGAACTTTATAAGGAGAAAATTAACAATTTTTGCCGAAATTGAAGATCAATATTCGCTACTATTTAATAATTAATATCTTGTTACTATTGCGAAAATTGCAAAATGGTAGAGGACTTTTCGACTCAGTTTAGTCCGTTCTACTTGCCCACGAGCGTTATCAAACATCCTGTGTATATTTTAATGTAAAATATATTTAAAAAACCGATTACATAGAATCAACCTTTATTATATTTTTAAAATTGAATTATTTGGTATCAATCAAATTGAATTACATGCAACTGAGATTAAATTACTTATTATTATTATTATTATATACATATATATATACACACACACATATACATATATAAAATATATTCGCGTATATAATATATAATATGTTTGCGTTAACATATGAATTTAGAAACAACATTTGAGCCTTTGTACAACATTGTAGTTTTCTTGAATGAAATAGTCTACTACTTTATTGTTTCAGTTGAATTAATGAGAGATTGGATAAGAGCAATGGCGACTTTTACGAAAGATTAAAAATAACTTAAACTGAGTGTTAATATGATATTATAAATTTTACAGTGCATGTACAATAAAATAAGAAGCATCCAGGATTAAATTTATCCTAATCTGTTCTAACTTATCCTCTTTAAGATAATGGATGCATGGAATGCTACATATACGTTTATAAAATTTATACAGGTATATTTTTATTAAATTGATGCATCTGTAGATATATTAATAAAATCACCACGCATCCGTTACCTCAACAAAAACATCAATTCATCACTCACCAATTTGATGCGCAACAGCGGAGTTTCATCAGCATCGTCGCTACGATGATTCTGTAACAAAAAGAATATAAAATCTAAATTAAAACAAAGCAAAAAAAATCAATTAATATTTAAAAAAATATTTAATAAACGTAATTCTCTTGAAAATAATCACATAATTTTCAAAATATTTTTACAAGCATCGAATTATTTAATTTACCATTCACTTACATATTTATAAAAATAATTATATACTCGAAAAAATGTTATATAATAGACATTACATATATAATTATATATAAACATTTTTTATATATGAAACATTTTTTCCCGGGCATTTTCTAAAAAAATCTTAAAAATACATAGATATTTATAAAATTTCAAAATAATTTTAAGATAATTCTTTTTTTCTAATTATTATTTTTAAATCAGAGTAAAATAAAGCGAATAAATAAAAGAAAAAAGATATTGATTTTACAATAGCAAAAAAGATATTTACCGCAAGGTTGCTCCGCCGGTGCCCGATGCCTCTCCCAGACCTCCTCCTCCTCTCAAAGTTAGGGTTGACACATCCTCTCGCACTGGACACTCGCGAAAAACACTCGCGAATAATGGATTATAATCGCGCGCGGACTATAACTTGAGTCCGATTACTTGAACGACACTCCCGAACAAACGCGCGACGCGACGAACCGGCTGCGGTTCGTTTATTTTCAAGTAAATCGGCGACGAGGGTACGTTAGCTTCCCCGTTGGATTTTTACATGAAGAGAACGATTTTACTCAATATCTAAAAATTTTTCTAGATGTATTACGTTCAGGTATATCCGAAAATTTTTAGATAATTCAGAAAAATCGTTCTTTTCATGTAAATATTCTTTGGGTACTGAGCCCTCTCACCACGTCAAGGTGTACCCGGAGAGGGAAGATAATCTGAAAAATGTAATATATAGCTATTATCTATATTACTATGCAATCGGTTAATTTTTAGAAACGAATATCACATCTGCAATTCGTTATCATCGCGAAATAAAAAAGAGATAAAAAACTGAATCTTATTTATACATAGATGATATGATTAGAGTCTAGAATAAAATAGAGATTAATAAAAAAAAAAGAGAAATGTTTCTTTTATTACCGATAAGTTCCAAAGTTACGGTAAATTTTTTAACGGATTATCATATAATGAAAGGTACATAAGAACAAAAAATTATTGTACGAGAGCATTCATATATTAACGTTCCTTTGTTATGACTCGTATGATATAGACAAGTAGCCGTATCGCTACTGATTGTGTAAAACGCGTTAATGTTAATATTTCGACAGTTAGATTATGAATAGTTAGAATATCGGCCCAAGATATAGATTAAAACTTAAAAAAATAAGTAAAGAATAATTATGAATTAGACATTCTTTAAATAAACATTTTGTAAATTATAAAACAATTTAGACTCAATATAATAATGAATATAAATGGAATATTATACATTTATAGATATATAAATTAGAGATATCTAAGGACGGTATTCATAGTTCGTTCCTGTTTCAAGACTGTCTTAAGTAATGTTTTAAGATGGCCCTTTGATTCATGACTTCTTAAAATTGTTCTTAAGACAGTCTTGAATATAAACTCTGACTGTGAATATCGGTCCAAGATATAGATGAGTTGTGTGCAAGATATAAAACAAAAATCGCATAATAAAGCATCGTGTAATATTCATCGAAGGATATTAAAACGAGTAAATTATTTTACTGAATTTGTAATATACGTTAATATTTCGACAGTTAGATGATCGGCGCGCAACCTTGAAGTGGCGATGGTACGGGGTGACACGAAGCGGCGCGTCATGTTACTACGCGGAAAAATGACGAGCGTAAACATGACGCGCCGCTCCGTGCCACCCCGTACCATCGTCAACACAAGGTCGCGCCAACCGTCGTCTAACTGCCGAAATAAAACGAATATTACGAATAAGTAAAATAATATATTCTTCCCATTTTTAATGTTCTTCGATTAATAAAACGATTATTTCTAGTTTTAACGGCGCGAGTCGTTTAATGTGATATCATAATTATATACCGAAGAACATATTTGACGTTTATTTTATAATTTTAAATATCAATTTTTCGTATCAATTACAATGTAATGCTGACAAAAGGCAAGAAGTAAAAAGAGATTCTTATTAGCGTGGTCTTCCTTACATAATTGCTCACGTGAAATAATTTTAACATCCTAATATTATATCTCAATTTAGAATAATAGCATGCATCTAACAGTAAGAATCTCATTTTTATTGTTAGTTACCGTACATCCGCGAACGTACGAAATATTTAAAATATTCATGAGCTGCGTATGTGAATAATGAATCTCAGAAATAAAGGGAAAAAGTGCATACAACCTATAATCCTTTTCAATCCTTAATATACTCCTTAGTTTTAGGCAACCTTATGTAATTCGCGTTCGTAGATATTACTATTAATTAATGCGATACGCGGAGCGACTCGAAAACACGTCCGTCTCCCACCGAGATCGCCTAGCGAATGCCGAAGTGACGATCGACCACCGCACCTTGCCCCCCTACGCCTTCGCTCCGCGTCCCACCGCTTTTCGTCGCCAGTGACCCCCTTCCCCTACCGAGCTTTTCGCCAGATGTTTTTAGATTACACTCAACTATCGCGTATTCAAACGACGAAAAATATTCAACGATTTATTCAATTATATTTTTCATATTTTACATGATTTTGACAAACGGATATCGCCGTACATTTCGCGTTTTACTTTGTGGCATCTCGGGCACAATCCTATATCTGCATGGTTCTTTTAAACATAATTAGTAATTATTCGCGTGAGGGTATTCCAACATTATGTCTGAATTTTCACTGTTCTTTTTAATAATTCATTCTTAAATAAAAATTGATAATCTATTCTATATACACATGTTCTTTATATAAAGATAAACGCAAAAAATCCTAATAGCGTGAAACAATTTGTGCTAAATACAATTTGGTTAAAAATACTAAATATCTTGTTAATCGTTATTTAATTTTTCAGTTAATAAATTAATTTAAGACACTCTACTTTTACTGCAAATTATTCTGTGTTTCAGAAATTCTTTAAACGTGCGTATAATAAAATATAAAATAGGTTCCGGAAACTTATTTAAAATATTAAATAAAAAATAAGTCAGTATTGTAGTTATTTAAAATAATAAATACTAAATTTCTCTTTTAAGTTTTTAATTTCAAATATATACTTTAATTTTCATCGCTTTTACAAGTATGTAAAAATTATTAAACGATTTTTACGTATATTTTGGCAACTTTAAAAAGAATTTGTAAAGTTGTATATTTATAACAAATTCTACATTGTTGTAACTAAATACAGTTAACAAAATGAGAAAAATGTACTTTTTCAAAAACGTATAACTCTGAAACATAAATATTTAAACGAAAAATTTAAACGTTAATGTTTTTTTTAAACTAAATTAAGTTAGAGTTAATGGATTATAAATTTTTAATTTAAAAGAAGTTAATAAATTAAAGTTTAAAAGTAACTTAAATGAAGTTAAAAATTAATGCATTTAAAATTATCTAAATTAAAAGTTACTAACTTTTTAACTTTCTTTTAACTTTTAACTAATTACTACCTGACAATCCTGAACATATTTTTCATTTAAATATTAATTTAGATAATTTTAAATGCATTAATTTTTAACTTCATTTAAGTTACTTTTAAACTTTAATTTATTAACTTCTTTTAAATTAAAAATTTATAATCCATTAACTCTAACTTAATTTAGTTTAAAAAAACATTAACGTTTAAATTTTTCGTTTAAATATTTATGTTTCAGAGTTATACATTTTTGAAAAAGTACATTTTTCTCATTTTGTTAACTGTATTTAGTTACAACAATGTAGAATTTGTTATAATATACAACTTTACAAATTCTTTTTAAAGTTGCCAAAATATACGTAAAATCGTTTAATAATTTTACATACTTGTAAAGCGATGAAAATTAAAGTATATATTTGAAATTAAAAACTTAAAAGAGAAATTTAGTATTATTATTTTAAATAACTACAATACTGACTTATTTTTTATTTAATATTTTAATAAGTTTCCGGAACCTATTTTATATTTTATTATACGCACGTTTAAAGAATTTCGGAAACACAGAATAATTTGCAGTAAAGTAAGGGCTTAAACCGCGCGATTATAGTCCATTATTCGCGAGTGTTTTTCGCGAGTGTCCAGTGCGAGAGGATGTGTCAACCTCAACTCTGAGAGGAGGAGGAAGTCTGGGAGAGGCATCGGGCACCGGCGGAGCAACCTTGCGGTAAATATCTTTTTTGCTATTGTAAAATCAATAAAATCTTTTTTCTATTTATTCGTTTTATTTTATAATGATTTAAAAGTAATAATTAAAAAAAAAAGAATTATGTTAAAATTATTTTGAAATTTTATAAATATCTGTATTTTTAAGATTTTTTTAGAAAATGCCCAGGAAAAAATGTTTCATATTTAAAAAATGTTTATATATAATTATATATGTAATGTCTATTACATAACGTTTTTTCGAGTATATAATTATTTTTATAAATATGTAAGTGAATGGTAAATTAAATAATTCGATGCTTGTAAAAATATTTTGAAAATTATGTGATTATTTTCAAGAGCATTACGTTTACTAAATATTTTTTTAAATATTACTTAATTTTTTTGCTTTGTTTTAATTTAGATTTTATATTCTTTTTGTTACAGAATCATCGTAGCGACGATGCTGATGAAACTCCGCTGTTGCGCATCAAATTGGTGAGTGATGAATTGATGTTTTTGTTGAGGTAACGGATGCGTGGTGATTTTATTAATATATCTACAGATGCATCAATTTAATAAAAATATATCTGTATAAATTTTATAAACGTATATGTAGCATTCCATGCATCCATTATCTTAAAGAGGATAAGTTAGAATAGATTAGGATAAATTTAATCCTGGATGCTTCTTATTTTATTGTACATGCACTGTAAAATTTATAATATCATATTAACACTCAGTTTAAGTTATTTTTAATCTTTCGTAAAAGTCGCCATTGCTCTTATCCAATCTCTCATTAATTCAACTGAGACAATAAAGTAGTAGACTATTTCATTCAAGAAAACTACAATGTTGTACAAAGGCTCAAATGTTGTTTCTAAATTCATATGTTAACGCGAACATATTATATATTATATACGCGAATATATTTTATATATGTATATGTGTGTGTGTATATATATATATATATATAATAATAATAATAATAAGTAATTTAATCTCAGTTGCATGTAATTCAATTTGATTGATACCAAATAATTCAATTTTAAAAATATATAAAGGTTGATTCTATGTAATCGATTTTTTAAATATGTTTTACATTAAAATATATACAGGATGTTTGATAATTGTACTGATAATTGCACTGATTATGGGCAGGTAGAGCGGACTAAACTGAGTCGAAAAGTCCTCTGCCATTTTGCAATTTTCGCAATAGTAACAAGATATTAATTATTAAATAGTGGCGAATATTGATCTTCAATTTCGGCAAAAATTGTTAATTTTCTCCTTATAAAGATCTAAAATTGTTTTCAGAATTTTTTAATATCGTATTTCCTCACATGTTGGTAAAAATACTTGCCAATGAAAAAAATGCAATACTAAAAAGTTGTTAAATTCTGAAAAAAATCTTACAACTCTATGAGAAGAAAACAAACAATTTTTGCTGTTTTTCTGTAAAATTGATAGTACGATCAGATCATCGCAATGGTAACAAGATATTAATTATTAAATAGTGCCGAAGTTGAAGATCAATATTCGCCACTATTTAATAATTAATATTTTTAAACTTTTTAGTATTGCATTTTTTCATTGGCAAGTATTTTTATCAACATGTGAGAAAATATGATATTAAAAAATTTTAAAACTTTATAAGGAGAAAATTAACAATTTTTGTTTCTTGTTATTTTTCTGTAAAGTTAATGGTATTTGAGTAAAAATTTATTGAAAACCAATGAATTGAACGATTATTAATATCGTGTTAATTATTGCAAAAATTGCAAAATGATACAAGACTTTTCGACTCAGTTTAGTCCGCTGTACTTACGAGCGTTGTCAACAGAATTATCAAACACCTTGTATATTACGTCTTAACGCACTTGGAAGTAAAAACAAGAATTAATAAAGTATTCGTATTTTTTAAATAAATAAAATACAGTAAATTAAAAAATATAAAGAACATATATATATATATAAAATGTATTAGAGTAAATAAAATTGTTTTTTTTGTCTATGGATATTATAATATAGAATAGTGTTTGTATAATATAGAACAGTATAATAAGTATAGTTTTATTATTCCTTCTATCTATCCTATTTTCAAATATTCATTCAGGATTAAATTTTATTTAAGTTGGTGCAGAGAAAAATAATATACATACACATATATGTATATAACATACTCTTTTCAAAGATATTCTTTGTATTGCTTCACACTTATTATTTATATATTTGTTACTAGTGAAATAACAGATATTTTAATGTAGCGCATTTGTCGTATAATTTATTAATCTCACTTTTTTATAAAAAATATTTTATGATTATTAATTATTACTATAATTTACTTAAATTGCACTAAATGCACTTACTTTAAACTGCCTAAACTTTTATAACTTATCCATATGTAGTAACTGGATTTTATACCAGTCAAAATAGTAACATGATGTAAGATCCAGTATAGGTTCATTGTGTCAAGAAATAAAAGAATTTTATCTTATAATTATTTTAAAAAGTCGCGTTCGGAAGTTTGCATCTTTTAAAATTATCTTTTAAATCTTTTAAACTTAATTTTGAAATAATAAATTATACTGAAAATGATTGTATTAATTTAAAACATAAACGATATACGATATTTATTAATGTAAGTGAAAATTATTTCCCTTTTGGATCTTACATCATTTATCTGAATTTCTTATCTCTCTGCATGTTTTGAGATGAGATTCAGCAACGAATCGTTCGAATCGTTAAGAATACGTACATGGGCCTTAAATTTTGTGGGATAGTAATCGATTTAGTAATTTCCGGTTTATATTTAATTTGAAGTTTTGTTGTTTATATTGTGTAAAATTTATATTAAGAAATTTGATCTAATTTCATAATATTTGAGATTTATAAAATCAAAATGTTGAAAATATCCCTCATAGAGATTTTTTTTAATTTAGATTTATTTTTCAAGTCAAATACTTATATTATATTTAATTTCGAATAGACACGAATGAAGAATAAATTTATTCACACATATGTATTAATAAAATTATTATTATTGATAATTAATATTTAATCAATTTGATTAATATGGTGGCCTCTTCGTGACGCGTTCGTGTTTCGCGCATCATACAAAGGCGTAAAATTTTACGCTTTTAGTCGGCAGCAAAAAGGAATATTTCTCCTTGCTGTCGATCTCTGGCATATTAAGCCAGAATATTGGCCAGAAAAAAGTCAAGGATCTGAACGAAATGGGTTTTGGTGTGTAACACTAATCTAATTTTTTGGAAGATATATATAAAGATAAATTCTGAATATTCGGGAGGGCAACTTACTCGCAAATTGCGAGTTCTTATATTGTTGATTTAAAGTACAATAACTAACAAATAACAGGACTAATGAGAGCTAGTGCAGATAATGAAGCGCAAGCGTTTTGTAGGTTTTTTAATCTATAGATTCTAGTTGCACTTCATTATCCGCAATGGCTCTCATTAGCTTTATCATTTATTAGTTTTTTGTATTTTAAAAATTAAAAGTCTATTTTAATTATTATCGTTTACTGCTCATTTATTTAATACGATCGCAATTAGGTAATCTCTCTGAATTTATCAGTACACGATAGGATATGGTTAGGCATTAGCTGCTGCATTCAGCAAAGAAAGCAGTTTTGCAATTATTGTAAAATTTGATTTAATATCATTAGTTCATTTAAATTCATAAGAACCTAAAGCAAGAACCAATCGTGTTGAAGAATTTTACAACATTTGCAAAGCTGCTTTTCCTGCTGAACACAGTCATTAACGTATTATATGCGCGGTGTTACACGTTAATGAAGTAATGTAGGAAGTAGAAATATACAAATAGAGATAGGATACGCGAATAGGCACGATTAAATGAAAATACGGATAGGTAGGACAAGTATATGGATAAGTAGGGATTGTATAGGTAAAGACAATAAATGTAGATAAATTAAAAAATTAAATTATTATAAATAAAATGACACTTAAATAGATTTCGCGATCGGGTAATTAAATTTTGTTTTAAAAAATAAATATAATTAAACTAAAAAAATATTATATAATAAATCTAACTAATAAATTATATAATATGTAGATAAGGATACATAGACATCGTGTGTACGTACTTGATAATCGCAAAGAAAAGATTAAAAATTAAATAAAATTTTAAATTAATCTTAAATTTTATGTAATTGTCAACAACCCAATTGTCAAATATGATTATATATTATATATAATTTTAATTTTATGATTATATATTATATATAATTTTAAATTTCATTGAATTTTCAGCTCTCCTGAATTAAACTTAATATCTTATAAAATTCTATACTTATACAAAGCACGTATACGCATTAATATTGTAATTAATTTTATCATAAATAAATGTATGTATAATAATATTACATACGTAATATAAAATTTATGTGAGCTATGTCCAGGTAAATGCCATCATGTTTATTTTTGTAATTTCCGTAATAATTACTAATTTAAATTATACGTTTATTGGAATGTTTATATATTCATATTAAATATATTTATTCCATACAGATAGCATTTATCTTGTCGTAGTAAATTAAATTTATTGTTGCTTTATTGATGTAAATTACACGAAATCGACGAATCATATGATAACATAAATTGTTTATTAATTTAATGAATTTGATAGATGTTTCATTAAAAAAATTTTTTGTTATTTGGATTTTATTGTAAATTTGAAAAAGTCATTAATAATTTTAAGTGATTTTTAATTAAGAATTTGATGTTTAAAATAATTATCAATTTTTCGTCTATTTAATTTATTAAATAAATCAGTAAAGATTCGAGCTTTGATTGAGGTAATATATGTTAAAAATTAACTTCTTGTTTGTTTTTTACATTTATATTTTTAACATTAAAAAATTACAAATATTAATGATTAATTTATTATGTACGAAATTTATTATGTACGCTATCCCTCGCGTCAAGTGGATGCTATGTTGATGCAGTGAATGCGTGTTTTGTACTGATAGAAAGTCGAAATTATTTTTACAATATCATATGAAGACTTATCTCTCGTCGCTTTCTATAAAGTCCATTCGCAAAGTCTAGTTTGTTATCTTGTTGGAAATTCTTGTACAGGATCGGAATTAATCCCGAGTTTTCTCGTCTTGCACTGGAAGTAATAATTTTGTCAATGAGTCAGACAATTATATGCTATATATTTTAAAATCAAGTTCAATCATTTACGAAATTAATTTAGTAGTATACTTTAACATACAATTTTCGTCGTTTTTTTTGTTAAATGTTCTCCCACTAGTAATAATAATGTTAGTAATAGTACTATATCTTAATAACAATACGAATTTAATATTATATAATTAATGTATGGATACATATAATGATTATTTTTTTAAATCCAAATTGTTAAGTAAATAAATTTAAGCTTTATGCAAATAATTTGCTTATTTTTCGATGATTGCTCTAACAAAAAAATATGATTACGAATGTATATATTTAATTTTTTAACTGTTATTTTAAAATCATTTTTAGGTATTGGAGATCCCGCCATTCCAGAATATTGTTAATTATTAATTTATATGTATATTATATACTTTTCTATGATAAAATACATGCAGATATATTACGAGATTATATTTAACTAATTTTGATTTTTGTCGATTTAGATAATTTTTTTATCAAAATACCTTATGTTCTTTTATCAATGATATCGTGATTACATGAATTTAATTAAAAATGTGTGGATACAAAAAATTTGAGATAAGTCGAATGGATACCTTTATATTAGCGAGGTATTAATAATTAAAATTTTGGGAAAGTGCAGAAAAAAAAGATTGTTAAATTTTATATATAATAACAAATTTTTCAGAAAGCATACTTAGTTCTTTAAAATCTCGTTATTATCAAGTTCGATTTATCTCGAACAGTTGGTACCCGAGATACTTTTGTATTCATACATATAAAAAATTACAATAATGCATGTATTTTATTACTATTAAATATATTCCTTCGTAATCACCATTAAGGAAATCATTTTATCTTTTTATTTTTAATAAGAGATGATTTGTAGTAATGTGTGGCAGAACATATAATTTCCTCGAAAATTTTGATCTTATATTATATTAAAAATGCAATAAAAATGTAATTAAGATGCTAACAAAATTATTTCTATCATAAGTGGTCTAAAAGATTTGAAATTCACATCCTTCTGTAATAAGACCGCTGGTGTTTGACGGATTGCTTAACTTTTTTTTGCGAATGAATCTTATGAATTTGATGTGGAAACAGAATACATCAAGTTCGCTTTTCTATGAAGATTTTTTTCTTCTTTGTATACTAACCTTATCACAACGTGGAGGGACCTTGATCAAATTATCTTAAATGCGATGAAAGTCTTGTCGTAAATATATTAATGACTTTTTATCACGATATTAATAAGTTTTATAATATAATCGCAAGTTAATAATTAATAGTAAGTACGATCTAATTGTTGTTAGTATTTTCATTCCACATTTATCAATATTTCATTAAACATTGGTTTAGAAAATTTTATTATCGTATGTATTTTCGACATTTTCGTATAATACCTCATTACTAAATTTTGTTAATTGTGTTCCTATAATATAATATAATTCTTATTATATTTCGAACAACATTTTTTATTATACATTGTATTGTAAATAATTATTGTATTATTAAAGGATTACAATAAAAGATAATATTAAAAAGCTATGCAATGTAATTGTTAATTATTTTATTGCATTTCGCTAATCATAATGCAATATGATTTTAGCGAAATATAATAAAATAATTAAAGAAAAAAAGAGAGATATAAAATTAAAAAATAAATTTAAAACATACTTACCTGCAAAAACCGACTAAATTTATTAGTAACTCGTTTTTTTACAGGGGAAATATACTTACAAAGAAAAGAGGATCGCCATTAAAAATTGGCGGGGGTGATGGAGGGCCTCTAAAGTTGATTCATTTTTATTCATATAAATTTTCTTCACAATTTTAAATTAAATGTAGTTTGCTTATACAATTAGAAGAGTTCTAACTTTATTCAAATTGCAAATTGTAAATATAATTATAAGAATAAGAATGGGGTAGAGAGCCTACAATCAGAGTGATGCCATACGGGTATCACTTGTGATTGGTCCGCCATGTTTTAACATTTCCCTCTAGTTTTTTAAATGCATTATTTTCTAAATTTTCAAAATTTCATTAAAAAAAGGATATGTTATGAAAATAATTCCGAAAGACACAAAACGCCGAATGAATTGGTTAAAGAGTATAAATGGCAAATATAAAAATTGGACACCGTCAAAAAATTCATCTGTATGTGAAATAAAGTAATTTATTCTTTATAAATAATGTATTTAAAATATTAAAATAAAAATGTAACATAAAATATACACAGATTAATTAATATATCTGAAGACATGTAGTGTCTTGGCACTAAGTATATGTATAATCATCACATTTGTTACAAATTTAATTCTTTCTCTTTTTGTCATAATCTTTTCAATTATATATCATTGCATTGTGAGTCTAAATCAAATAATATGATAATTATGATATTTAATATATAATATTTTATGAAATGGTATATACATATATAATATTTTTCTGAATTTTTGATTTCTTTTATAATATTACAGATGCATTTTGCTCCTAAAATGTAGGAACAGAGAATAGATAATAAACTAGCGCATTTAATAGCGCAAATAAATGTGCAATAAATAACGTTTTGTATAAAATAATGTGCAATATTACAAAATGTATATTGCAATAGTACAAAATAAATGAAATTTTATAATAAATAATATATGTAAAAGTTTTATTATTTTATATACAATATTTATTTATTATCATTTTTTAATTTGTCATAATTTTTGAGCATTTTTTAACATGAATTCGAAATTTAGAAAATAATGCGTTTAAAAACTGGAGGGAATGGCTAAAACATGGCGGACCAATCACAAGTGATACCTGTATGGCATCACTCTGATTGTAGGCTCTCTATGATTGAAGTATTCATTACGCCATCTTGAAAGATCCTGAAATATCAACTAGTAAAGCTATTTAGCTCTGTGAATAAAACAGCTAACTTGTATGTAAATTTAAGTTGTTTGTAAAATAAACATATTTCTTTTGCACAATATTTGCTTGTGTAATTAATAGTATTAGGAATAATTTTACCATAAGTAATTTCTTTTTCTTTTTGTGGCTAACTTGATAAGACATAAATAATTAATGGAAATAAATAACAATAACATTTCTACATTTAAAATTTTATACTAAAAAAAAACTTTATACTATTAAATGATATATTTAGAGTTAAATTAATACTGTAATAGTGATGTATAATATTCACGAAACGTTGACATTAACAATAGCATTGTTCATTTTATCTCTCGAGAGCTGCTCGAAATCGCTCTGAACGAACCCAGCGTTAAAATATAGAATTTACACTAGGTAGAATTTACACTCGTATACGACGTCGAATCCAACAAATTCATCGTTATAATAAAACAAACAATGCTAATAGATTACGACATGGCGATAAATCTTTTGGTACCTCTGAAGAAAATACCCATGAAAGCCTTTCAAAGTGTATTTGGCTTACATTTTTGTTTTAAATATTCACAACTCGTTGACTGCTAAGAAGCGCAATTTTATTGTCCAATTTTTCACTTTTACAAAAATTTCTCTAACAATTTTATTTATGCTATCGCGCTCGTAGCATTTATTACATACTTATGAGAAGTTTTATGAAAAACATTTCTCATAAGTATATAATAAATGCTACGAGTGCGTTTTTTTTTTAATAACCCTTATATTATTTAATCACATTTATATGTATATTATGAATTTAATTAATTAATTAAGTTGTTACAAGTAATTACGAAATTAATTTTCTACATAATGAAGAATATATTTCTACAAGAAGAATTTTATAAATACATATGGATCATACTGAATTCAGCGAGAGATAATGTTTCTAATTTATTGTTTTAATTTTTTCAATCTTTTGTAAAATAGCTAATCTATTTGAAGTCACCCCTTTTATTTTGTAAAATGCTTGCATGATTGTTTTTTAAAACTTTATCTACAAAATAATTGATAATGTTTTATTCAAATGAAGTTAAAAAGAAAAAAATTCGAAACAATTGATCCAATATTATGGCGGACAAAATTACAAAAATAATTTAATTATATTATAAAACTATCTAGTAGCACAAAATTCATATACAATATATTGATTAAATATTCGTATGCCTTGTATCAATATTGCGTTAATGAATTATACTACTAAGATTAGCTTTAAAAAGTTTTTAATTGCAAAATTTACTTTTTTGAAATTCGACATTTTTGAGCCACAAACTCAATGATATCAAAAATCTTCTACAGCTAAGTTTCGCGATAATCAGATTATTTTTAATTTGAATTTTAGAATTCTGAAACAGAATCGAATTTAGTAATCCCGAAAACAAGGGATCTTCTTTAAATCTCTTTGTTAGAAAGTTCCGGTCCTCAAAGGGTTAATATAATTTAACATAATTTAATTGCTTTTAATGCAGACATTTGTAAACTATGTCCCGAATATACAATCCCGAATAAAAATTCTTTAATATCCTGCAAAATCTATGGCGAATATATCTCATGAGGACTTGGCGAAAACGCGTATTATATATCACAAATAACTGGCGAAAGGAGGCTAATGAACGTGAACGCGAACGCAAACGGTCGTGGGTAATTTGCTGGCAGTATACACACGTATGTCTGTGAGTGGGTGTGGAAGTAATGGAAGAGTGGCGGCAGAAACAAAGACAGCGAAAACGTAACACAAATATGCGAGCCAGACACTTGTGTGTGAGATAGACTGTAAAGGCACAAGTATATAAGGTATTTCGAGATACTGCTTTACGACTGCGTCGTATCCTTCGCACATGAACAATACATACTAAAAAATGCGCGCTTTCGTATCGGGTAACAGATAAATCTCATCATTATGCATGCTCGTGGTCTATGCAACTATTATTGATTTACGTAGCGTGTTAAAAAGAAAATTTTATTCTGAATTTTGAGGCTCTTTGAAGAATAATGAATTCACTTCTTTAAATTTTTAAAAATATTATCAATTGTCCTGGAATTGATATAGTATCATTTATTAAAAACTTATAACATTGTTTATTTGCTTAAATTCAAGAAGTCCTAGTTTTTATAGAATTTTAATTAAATGTTTAATTTTAGCAAATATTTAATGTTAATCAAAAAATTAAAATAAGAAACTTTTTTAAATAATGTATTGAAATTATTTATAAGACGAATCAGAGCCTCGCATTTTTGTTTCTTTTTTTTTTAAATCGATATGTCACCACATAGCGAATGCTATGATGTCATGTTTGAGCGTAGAATCGACGTAATCCTCGAGTCACTATCCGATTTCTTGGATTCTCTTTTATTTCGCAGATGTTATCTCATACATAATTACGTCCTTGCAAAAAAACAAGTAGTTATTAAATGATATCTTGCTGTAAAATGAACTGAAATAAATTGCCATTTTAAAAGTCGGGCAGCTGATAACTATTTTTAAATTAATTAACGAGTTCGTAATTATTTGCGCAAATTTCAATAACATTTTAACTGTCGAGGTAATATTTATTATTATTATATGATGGATTATTTAAAGAAATTAATCTAGAAACATTGCAATTTAAGTTAGTATAAAATATTTTAATTATCAAAATTTCAGAAAAGAATTCTAGAAAAAAAACGAAGATACCAATATGTTTTAGTTACTTGAAGATACTTGAATATATATATATATATATATATATATATATATATATATATGTTTTTATATTATTGTAACACTTTAAAATTAATTAATTTAATAGAGAGTTTTTGTAATAACGTAGATCTAGATACGGGGTGAACGCTAAAGTCATGTTATCCTTTTCTTAATTAGTTATTAAAAAGAAGATAACGTGACCTTAGCGTTCACCATATCTAGATAAACGATATTGCAAAAACTCCTTATTAACTCAAATGAGTAAACTTTAAATAATCGTTTACCAAAAAAGGACCAAAACATGTTTTTATAAAGAACACGTTATTTCTTGCTTAAATTTTTATGTTTTTTTGCTCACATGACTTTATCATTTTATCAATCATGTCGTCTCTTACTAATCGTACTTTAATTTCGTTCTACATTCATCACATCAAAACCCGTGACAAAATATTATATAGTAGCATCCATCGAGCGGATTCACGGAGAAAATGAGCGCCACTGGACCGTAGCGTCTGTATTCACTCGATGCGTGAACACCACGATGTCGGCGTGTTTCCGTCGATCGTAAAAATCGAGGCTAGCTGACGCGCCTGCACAATACGTGGTCGGTCTTCAGCATCAGTCGTCGTTGAACCCTCGTCTCGCGAGCATCTACGACCGTCCCGTGAATCGAAAGCGTGAACACGTAAGTACGTTGTACGACACCGAATACGCTCGATGCCGACGCGCGTGAATGAATGAACTTAGGAGTCTTCTTTTATGTTCTCGCAAATCGGGAATTTCACGGTAAAGCTACGCACCGCTTTAAGACGCACCCAACGCTTGCTCCAGGCTCTTTGTTGTACTGTTCTTTTGTGTGCTGGTTTGCGGGGCCGACTAGCCTTGACCGATTGGAGTGAGATATTAGAATAAGACGCCAAACGTTGTTCCGGTGTATACAAACGCAATAATATGCTACATTTTGTTGAAAAATAAAAATTCTCTATAATATTAAATATTTAATTTTTATTTCTGAAAATATTTTAAAAAATAATCATATTTATATATATAAAATTTATAATTAATGATAATTTACAATATATATATATATATATATATGATATACATAAATATATTTCCATTTATTATTAAAAGAGAGGTATAGTATTTTATTTAAAGAAAACGCCAATTCTTTTTAGCAAATAGTACGTCATATCAAATGTGAAGCTTTTATCTTTATCTTAAGTAATGTAGTTTGCGAAGAAAATAAGTCCGTGAACTTCGAATGTATCGCGCATTTGTATATACGCAATACTATAATGTAAGAATACCAGGTGTATATATAACATTCGCGTGGATGCGTAGTCATTTAAAGTAATGAAAACATTTGTGATTCATCAGAAACTGGCTTCAAATTTCATAAACCAATAATATAAAGGCATTGTTAGAAATTTGCCCCAAATTATATTTAACTACATTCAATTATGCGCAATTTTACACTTGTTCATGTGTCATATGCATAGTACGATATTTTTTAATCAATATTAGTCACAGAATATAAGAAAAGATACACAAACGTTATACAGAAATTTAAAATAATATTATATATTGTATGTCATCAAAATATAAATTTACAAATTTCGGAGTGCTTCATACTACATGTACAATTTTGTTTTTTAAAATAATATAATTATTATTATTCGTGACAAAATAATTATTAGCGATATTGATTAGAAATATAAAAGATATATATTTTTAATTGTTACGATAATACAAATATTAACACCCAATGATTTTAGAAAGAGACACTATTTTCATTATTTCTGTCAATATTTTTGTTAACTACAATTTATATCCTTGTTTTGAAAACGTAGCCTTGAAAAGGAAAGAATGAGTCAGAAAAAAATTACATAAACGGAGTCAAGGTAATGGTGAGCGTCGTGAAAGTGTCTTCCTTTTCAGTATAAAAAATGCGTACCTTTTTTGTGTTACATGACCGCGATTTGTCTTTTAACATTTAGTTTACTCTCGTTTTTTTTTAGTCTCGTTCGAAATCACAAATTATTATGAACAATAACGAGACCTTGTTATCCATATCAAATTTTTGACATAATTGTCGCAGAAGATAAACAACTTGTATTATCCATATTTATATTTCAAAACATCGTTATTCATAGACACTACTAAATGTTTTATTAATTGCTAAATCTTCTATACATTAATAATTTGCTATTGTTCTTACTGTTATAATTACTTTCAGGTTCATTTCTTTAATTCTTCTACTATGAATGAATTTTCATGACTACTATAAACTTCTTGAGTTTAATACAGTTTTTGTGATTAAAATTTTGATAGTTTAAAATAACATTTGATAAAAGTTTATTTTTTTAAAGGAGCGCTAATTAATAACATTTTGCAATCCATAAAGTAGACATAAAAAAATGTAAAAAGAGTTCTTAATTGTGAGGATAAATTTTCATCCAGAGTAATGTTAATGAAAAATATAAATAATATATAAAAAATCATTCCTATATATTTCTAAATTTTTTAAAATAAATGCTTCTTACAAGGAGAGGGCCAAGTAGTGCACACATGGATTTTGCATAACTTCAAATATGTTTTAGTACTATAATTTATAAGCAAGTACAGGGCACGATGTAAAATTCAAACATTCATGAGAAATTTGAATAAAAAGTTTTCTCGTCTTCTGTACCTATACTATAAATATAAATGGCAGTTTCTGCTCCATTGGTGAAATAAACCAAACAATCACAAATAAAGCAAGGTAATATAAATAAAATTTATTACTTGTTATGCTACGCTTGCTATTTGCCAACTTTGTTCACGTACTCGGTATAGAACGAAAAATTTTACGAATTTCTCACGAATAACTTAAATATTTATTACATCGTTCCATTTGCCTATGAAATAGTGAAGAGTAAAACAATAACTGAAACGTACATATTTAAAGTTATATGAAAAGAATGGTTTTATTGAAGTATATATTTAGCTAGATCAGATATAAATCTGAAAATAATGTTCTTGGACTATCAAAATAATTATGTGGGACGCTCAAGCTGGTTATTAAAATATAACAAATTTTGCTCATCGTGCTTGAATTTTTTACACAATTGTTTTCATAAACTTTTCAGATTTATTTACTTAAATTGTTAGATACTTCAGTAAAATCGTTTTTTTTTTCATAATACATAGATATCGGCACATATCTATTCTTTTGTATATATTTATTTCAGCTGAAGGAATTACAATTACTTTCTCTTAATATAATTGTCGAGAGAAAATGATTGAGAAAATAAATTCACTGAACGTTGCTATATCAATTTCACTTAACAATTCACAGATCTAAATCTAGAAAATTCATTACCTCGCTTGACTGACTAACAAACGCTTCTTACTCAATGACGATATAAGCATTCAGGACACACGTTGTGCTATTTTAGTTTTTTGCATTCTACCCATCTTGGGTATGTCACGGTCATCATCATACGTGCCGACCCGCTCAAGTCATCTAACAATCGAGAGATGACGTAAAGTTTGTATTAGTCCAATTAAGCACGTATAATATTTGCCTATGGCGATATACAAATATTACAAAGCAATATTTGCCGATATTAATTTGTTGTCACGTACATTATTGATTAAAGATTTTTAATCATTACAATTAAGTAATAATATAATTATATAATTTGATGTATAATTATGTCACGAGTATATTTATATTCTTATCTTCCTCTTCTGGGAAAAGTCCATGTCACTCTACATTGTGAGTGTAGATTGGATTAGAATTGTGACTTGCGAATTGTTGATTAATCAATTGAATTGATGAATCAGCGATTCATAAAGTTTGCAAATCCGAATATAATCCGCGTTCACGTACGTAGTATAACATGAGCTTTAAAGGAGTTTCAAACTAAAACGCGCGTGCGTTTGTTAATCCGTGAGTAATATTCTCGAGAGTTATCCGATGTATCTAAATATAACATGGAAGTGGATTGTTGTTAAGTTTCGGTGCGCGTGCCCCTCGATTTCGTATTACTTTCGATTCAACAGCTCTTTGTACATTCAACAAATCATATTAATTATTGATAAAATATTTTTATAGCACACTTCATATGTATACATATATATATATATATATATATATATATATATGTACGTACATTATGTACACATAGATACATAGTATATATATATATATAATATTTATTAATATTTATTAATATTTAATTCAATATTAAAGCACACATTAAAATTTTTATTGTGCAAGAAACAACGTCAAATTTTTCTATAAATAATTTCCTCCACGAGAAGGCAAGTAAAACACATAAAAATGCCAACATACGAGAACTACGGAAATGATCAAAGAGTTGAATTTAGACTCGCGGTCATTAAAATAGCAATAAATGTCACGATGATATATTAAGGTCACCATGGTCACGACATGTCATCGTAGACTATACGAGCACACAATTGGTTGTAACGCTGTGTGCGTTCCGGTTTTTGATAAACTATAAATGTAAGATTCTTGATATCGCTAATTACAAGAATTTTTATCTGAACACATAGTAAGTGCAAGAAGATATTCATACAGAGGAGAGTTTTATTTAAAAAAATCTTATTTATAAAAAAAATCTTATTTGTAGAAAATACATTAATTAGCAATTTTGTATAAATCTTCGTGATTTTGTACAAATATTTTTTTAATTCTTTGTATGTTCAACAATTCTTTGTATTACAAATAATACAATTTTTTATTTTAGCTTTTAAAGATAATACATTTTAATTTACACATTTTTTTAGATAAAATGATTTCGAGAAATATAGTTTATTATTTGTTAATAAATTGTTAATTAATATTCACTTTTTGAAAATGAAAAGTTTTTTTAAAAGATTTCTCCCGTATATAAATACTTTATAACTAATTATATAACAAATGGGATAAAATGAGATAAAGAAATCACTGATAATTCTGCAGCAAATATAAGAGAAAAAGGATTCGGTTCTGCGTTCTCCGTTTTATATGAAATAAACTGATTTATACTTCTCTTAATTTTTGTATTATGCTTGTATATACTTATATATGCAAAATGTAATTGTGTTTCGCGGAAGTTTAATAGTGTGCATTAGTCGCACGTGTTGTCAAACGGCGTATTACTATTTTACAATATGTAATTTATGTCTTTTTAAAAGAGGCACTTTAACACCATGTACTTCCGGTTTCGTTTATACGACTGTAGTATGATTATATCGATTATCGTGTCTCCATTTCTCTTTACCGTTCATTCATTACATTTTCATGCGACTTACATTCTTGTTGCGACTTACATTCGTGCTTATAGTCATTGTATTTGCATTTATATGGCGCATTTTCGATGCCCACCAATATACACGTAATCGTAACTCATCGTAATTTTATAAATCTAAATATAACGTTTTTTTCACAAGTGAAAGTACATTCTTTTTCTATTTTAATGAATAGCATGCATAATTAATTAATTTCTATATTATTTCTTTTCTATCTACAGATCAGACGAAATGACTACAATTACGAGGCTGTCGATCATAAAATTTCTTGAACTTGTAAGTATATTAATAAATATAAAGTAACGCACAAGATGTTATATTATTTGTTTTGTATATATTATATTATTTACTTTTAACAAAATTGGACTTTTAATAAATTGGATTTTAATAAAAATACACTTATCATTACAAAACTGAATTAATTACCACAGTTTAAAAAATTAAATGGCATCACATTTTGTGCGCTGTTTTTGTTTGAATATGTTATTACATATTTTTAATTATTTACGATACTAGATTGTTGGAGCAAAGTTTCATCAACTTTAACAGCATAGCATTATATTATCTTTGTGAAAAAGTATAAATATATATCAAAATAGACTTAAGGAACAAATTACAGCATAAATCCTTTTAATACTCATTTTAATATAGATTTTATACAGCATTGTAAATGAGAAAAATTATGATTATGATAAATCAGATTTTCTTATTCACAATCTCAATCGTATGTGTAATGTCACATTACAAAATATTAATTAACATAACTAGAAACGCACATAGGTTATACTTGTAACTATTAGTTAGCTCTAAAGAGCTCTTCTATTCTTAACATGTGAAATTACGTAGAAAACTGAATTCTCGAGAAAATGCGTGATTCAAGCTGCATAAAACTATATTATAGTGTTTCATGCATATATTTCCAGCCGCAAGAGAAACACTATCCTCGAGGTTGCTTCGTACTTCTTTAAGAACTCCACCATGCCCTCGAATGTATTTTTAACGTTACTGCGTAACGTTTCTTCCGATCGATTGATCCAATTTCTCAATCGAAATTTAAATTGTGCTTTCAAGAATCAAGAAAATTAACGTCCGCCTCGAAGTGGAGGCTTCATTGTTGATTACGTGACATTCCGCGCTGCATATCTTTCGCGATTCGTAAGACGGTAAGAATGGAGAATGACATAATCCGTTCTTGTTACCGCAAAGATTGTCCTCCCTCTTCTTATTACGGTTTGCTTCAAGTCATCCGGAAGTCGATTGATGCAAGAAGTTTCTATTAAGATTCTTTGAGTTCTACGTGCCATAAGAAGCCTACGCCTTTTGTGTAGTAAGTTCGTTTGTATTTGTAAGCGATGGAAAATTATAACTCGATACTACTATGAAAAGAACGATTTTGCTGAAGTATCTAAAAATTTAGCTAGATTTGAAAATAATTTTATTGTACTATCAAAATGAATATGTAAGACGTTTAAACTATTCGAATATAGTTGCTAAAGTATGAAAATTTTTTGCAGCATTGTAGCATTGCTTGAATTTTCTAATTATTTTGATGGTCAACAAGATTATTTTTTAATCTGTTTAAATTTTTATTTATATTTATTAATGTTTCAACAAAATAATTCTTTCTGTGTAAGTTTCGATTTCAATAATGCATTGAAATGATCGTTTATTTTTTCCCCACGTTAACTTAATATAATATTAAAAGTATAAAATAGCTGTCTTGCTAGAAAATTTATTTCGTTGAACACATGCATTTATTTAAATTTGTTTTCAAATTAACGTTACTTAAGGATGTATCCTGAGTCATTTTTACAAATGTATTAATATAAACTATATATAGATTAAAAATTATCATAATTACATAACATTATGTTTTTATTGTACAACACATTTTTGTAGTTTATTTATTATTATTGTTATAAACTAAAATTTAAATATAATAAACAAAACTTCAAATTTTTTAAATATTCAAAATAACTGCAAAGTTTCATCGCGATATACTGATAAAGATTTAAAACAAATAAATATTTTGTTTATTTACTGGACAACTAGTCTACACATCGCAATATAACTTTACATAACTAATCTTAATTATATAAAGTACTTACATTTAAAAAATTGAAATTTTTGTCACTTATTTTATAATACATTTTCATACACTTTTATTCGCGCGCGCGCGCGCGAGCACAGATTTAAAAAATATTACTATTTATTAAAATAATTTATGAATCATAAGTTATGATCATAAGTTATGATCCAGATAATAAACCATTACCAAAAAAATTTATTGTATTACTTTTAAATTCGATTTAAAATGAAGAATTTGTGATTTTTTTCATTATTTCGTTATCATTTTAAAATATCTCAGATACATCCTTAACATCATGCTTGCAATATCAGCAGACACGGGTAATATTTCGGCGCTAAGAGTACATGCAGCGATATCATGAGAGCGTGAGACCTGGTCGAGTCAGAAATGATAATGGAATCAACATCGAATCGACGCATGTATCTTTACATGACTACGCCTGATGGTTTCTAAATATAATTTTAACTTTTTTCTTTGTTTGATTTCTTGGTAAAATTTTAGCGATTATACAATGTTATTTCGCATTTATTTCTTAGCTAAATAATGTAAAATTTATATAATTTTATAAAATTATAAAATTTTTACTTGCCAATGAGCCATATATTTACATTAATTTATAAGCGAAAAGCATAGCATTTAAAATGAATTATTAAGTATTATTAGTACACACGCGACGTTACGTTGAATAAATACAAAAAAATAGCTATTTTTGTTTTGCATAAAATAAAAACATTATTATATAAATATATGAATTAAATTGACAAATATATGACTGAAATTGAATTAATAGTGATCGATATGTATAGATAAATTTATTGCGCTGCTTTCTTGACACATAAAATACATATTTATATTGCTAATGTATAGTGCGATATAATGGCACTCCTTAGTGATGAAGTTCTGGCTATAGTAAATGTAAATGTGATGTATGTATCACGTACTTATCGACACGTGGGTGACCAAGTCCGAGCGATTCTTTGAAATATACTGTATTCGGTGTTAGGCGAATATGTCATCGCATCGAAGGCCGACGTGTGCAATTTTAATGTTGACGCCATGGATGACTTAAAGATGAAAATTATATTGCGAAATAAAACGCCCAGAAATTTATGGCACATTTCTCGCTTACCTGTCTATCTTCAACTTTCATTACTTATCAATTTGTTAAAGAGAGATAATCAGTATTATTATTTAATTTTTTATACATTATTATTATATAATAAGTATTAAAAAATATTCTTTATATGGAAATAAACATCGATTCATTTTAATTAAAATAAAAAGTTCTAAATTTGTATAAATATTGTTTTTATAGATTATACATTCCATGAACTTTTGAAAATCTTTGATTCAATTTTGAGATCTGCCTTGAAAATATTTGTTGTATTCATACATAATGACATACTTTATGTAGATACTACTTTATGTAGATTCTTATACGTGCTTATAACTGTGTTAATGATCCGGCGGACTATATCAAACGATCACATTTATGACTTGTTGTCTAGAAATAAAAACTTGCCAACTGGGACATAATAATGGACAGAGTAGTGGGCAATATTTTATTTATGATGATATTGAAAGAGAATGTACCCTCTCTGGATCGACCCAGTTTCGTAGGTGATATCCGTACCTTCGCTTTGTAGCAAAAAAAACTGCTAGTTTCCGTATGAATGATAAAAGCAAGAGATAATTGAGAGTACAGCAAAATTTTATTTCTGATTACAGCTCTTGGTGTGCATCCTTATCGGATTGCACTACAACTCCTTCAATGGGGGAGATCAACCTACCGCGATGATAACCATGGGCACCTTTGGGGGCTACCTGATTATTCTGGTCGGCTTGTTTATCGGTAGCGTGATGGGAACGCCAGTGAATCGTCGCGTAGTATGTTTCAATAGATATTGTAGGATGAATTTTTCATCAGATAGAAATCGTAATATAAAATTATACAGAATGAAACGCAAAGTATGATAAGCCAATAACTTCAAAAATATGGAAGACATAAAAAAACGTTTTAATGAATTGATGTAAAGAAAATACACAGTTATTTTGAAAAAGTATCCATTTTGCTTATATATATATATATTTATGGCATGTCATACTTTACATAGGCTACTCTATGTATAAATGGAATTGTGGAAAATTTGAAACACCGCGAGATTCAAATGTAGATCTAAGAAAACTAATGAAATTAAAGAAGCTATGGCTGTGTTCCAAAATTGACTGCCAATACTGAAAATTTATTGTGCATATAATGTAAACTGTAGCATTTTCAATGCTGGCAGTAAATTTGGAACACACCCTATGTTTAAATTATTCCCTAATTGACACCAACAAAACGTAACAAACATAACATTGATGTTACTTTTAATTGACATTAGCTGGATCGTAACTTGATACATTATTTCTTAATTTATACGCGGGAAAAAATGTTATATATATGGATATATTTTATAAATAATTATATATAATATAATTGTATATAAAATATATCAATTTTAATTATATAGAATTTTAAATTATATAAACATTTTTCCTAGGTATGTATATGTATGTACCTACATAATAGATTACACAGTTAATATAGTAATGTGTATAAATTAAAATACATACGTTAATAGCTTTACGATTGACAGAATATCATATACAGATTTTTACAAATGCAATTTTTTATCTTTTAGGATCTTTTCTTCTCACTCATTGGATGTGCTTTGTTCATCGCTGCGGGCGCACTTAATATCGACTATTTCTCGAAGATATCATACAAGTCGACATTTCGCGATACCGGCTTGGCTAAAGGTTCTCTCAGTATTATTGAGGGTGCCGTTTTCCTTGTGGACGCGTTCCTCACTTTTCGGGGGGAGAACTGAGATTTGAGAGTCGCTTTTAAGTACAACGAGGGACTGCGCGGCCGATAATCGGTGTTAATCACATTCCGCGATCGGCGGAAATCTTTTCTAATCTATAAGGGATTGGATACTGCCAAAGAGTTTCCCGAAAGAAACTTTCTTTTCAGCGAGGTAGCCAAGTGTAGCCGAACGCGCATCATACGCGCGACGTCGCGAAGTTCCGCCGATTTCTCTTAATTATGCGAAGCACGAGTTACGAAGCTTCGCAAAATTCACTTGTGCCATTTGTCTTGCACTTCGCATGAAGTGTCCATTTCATCGGGATTAATCCACCTTTCTTTTACTTAACTTGTCAGGATTTTAGTATAAAATCTTCACAAATTTAATAAAGATAAAATATTCCCAAGACACTTTCTCTTACTAATAAAGAAAAATTTCTGGATTATTTAAATGGTCATGCTTTTGAATATAAATGCGACTTCGCGATGATATTTAACCGATGATAGTACAAACCGTGTCATGACTATGATACATTCTTGCATATTATACAGCCTTGGCTGTAAGTATAAAGCATCTTCAATTTGTTCTTTCAAAAAATGACGGTATGAAATGCCAATAAGGAAGACTAATGAAATATTAAAATTATTTAAAAAATAAATATTATTTTTTAATAAAAATATTTTTTAATTTATTTTTTGTAAAAAAATGTCAATTTTGGAGGGATGCTTTATATTTAATCGAGCCTATACATTATATACATTATATATTAATATTAATAAGCGGCAGTCCCTTTGTAGAAGCAAGGCCAGTTGGTATTATAATCATTAATAATGTATTCGTACTGATATCGCACTTGTAAGTTTAAGTCATGCTGTTTTGAGATTTGACAAGTAGCGATAATAAGAAAAATCAGGAACGATATCATCATGACATATTTTTATATACAAATTATACAACGTCATTCGATTGTATCTTGACGCTGAATAAATTAATTATGTCCGCCATCCTTTCATGAGTATTCGCAAAATATTTATCTTTTATTTGTACGTTTTTACACTAAGACTTCAACAATAAAGAAAAACTATGAATGAAAAGATTAAAGACGTTTTCGTACTATCGGCATATCTTCCTATAATGTTTTCTCTTTTTAATCGATATGTTGATTGGAAAATAAGAAAATATTTACAAGTGTTATCGCGTTGTTCTAGATACGCGATGTTATATAAGATCTGTTTTTTATTCCTGCACTAGTCTGCACTAGACAGAACTCTCTCTTTCTCGCTTTCAAATATAAAATATATACCTATTTTACTTTAAGTTTCAAAAGTATACACTAGTTCAACCATAAAAAACAGATTTATATGTATAATAAAATACCGGAAATGACGAAACTTTCGTCTGAATCTACACGTAAATAAATTTCAGAAAATCAGTTTCAGGGTAACTTCAATTATATTTCAACTTAATCGGCGATTAACATGTTTTATATCTGAGAATTTTGTTAATAGATAGAATTAATCTTTTTGTTATAATTTGACATATAGAAAGAAAGTAAATTACCCAGACAACACAAAATATTTATGATAAATATTTACTAATATTCATTTTTTTAAATGTTATATAGATATTTCATACATATTTTATATAAAATTATATGATATTAAACTATACGTATAATATGGAAAATAATATGGAAAATAAATGATACAAACTGAGAAAATCTTAAATGTCACGCAAAAAATTTAAAATTTTTTGTTAATATGTTACTCAATAATGATGCGCGTATCCTAGAATTTTTGGGACATCATTCATAATCATTTGAAATACTTATTCAAAAAACGACTTCAAAAACATCCAGAGAATGTTTCTAGCCCATTCGCATGATTCACTGTCCTTCTTGTTCAGGGTATCTCAGAAAAATTTATTCAATTTAATAATAAAGTAAGAGTTTCCTTTCATAGCCTTAATAAGTTACATGAATTTATTAATGCCTATAAGAATCCTTAACTACATTTCTCAAAGAATAATGTATTGGTTGGCTGAAAAGTAATTGCGTTTTTTTTTCCAATAGTTGGCAATCTCTTACAATGTAAATAACTTTATTTTAAACGGTAATTTACTGTCTATCCTGATAGATTATTCTTCAAGCTTGTTTTAGAAAGAAAGAATACACAATTTAATAATTATTTAGCGTTGATTTTAATATGAAAAATCAAAAAGAACATTTTCATCACATTTTACCCTATTGCTTCCGAAAAGGAAAAACACTATGAAAGCTCATAAAAAGTTATGAATGTTAGAACTGATTTGCAAAATTATGGTCTGGAGATTTTGATGTTAAAGATGCACCATGCTCAAGGAGAAGAGAGGATCGAAGTTGATGACAAAATAGAGGCATTGATTGACTAACGAGAGATTGCTGAAAATATTTTAACATGTTGAAATCGAACATTGAGAACTTATTTGTTTTTTATGAAAAATTCGTCTTTTATTTACACAGAAAAAAACGCAATTCTTTTTTGGCCCGATAGTTTATAAAATCTACTGTAAAAACTGTGATGCCGCGTATATTGGTCATACGGTTAGACAATTAGAAAGCAGTACATCTGAACATAAAAATCACATTCGTTGGAATATGTCTACCCGTTCAATTATTATAGACCACAGATTACAATTTGACCACGATAAATTGGGATATTGTTAAAGTTATAAAAGAAAAGCCATATCTAGATAAATTATTGTATATATTAGTGTTCTCTTATTTTTAATTTCTACTAGTGAATATCTATAAAGTGCATTCGGTCCCAGATAGCACAGAATGTTTATGATAAATATTTATTACTTTATATATTTTTTTAAATGTTGTGTAAATATTTTATATGTATTTATATATAGATCTTTATTTGAAACATTATTAAAATAAACTAAATATTTTATGTAATACTTTCTAATAAATATGAATAAATATTTATAATAACCCTGGTAGTAAGCTGACGTCAAAATGACAATAAAATGACTATCAGGGAAGTATTTTCTACTTGAATTATAATATTAAGTATTTTTATAACATTTATTATAATATTTACAATAAACATAATATTTATTTATTTTATTTCATAATATTTATAATAAATGTATATGATCTGTACAATTTAAGATTACAAAATATTTAAAATAAATCTTATAAATATTAACAAATATTTTATAAATATTTTATAAATATTGTGTGTGCTATCTACGTGATGCGCATGACGTATCATTTTATTCTATTTTAATATTTGATAAACAAAGATAAAATGATACATTGTACGCATCATGCGTAACACAGAATGCACATTTCTAGTTTTATTCTCCAACGCGGGAAACATTAAAGTTCCTAACGTATACGTTATTACACAACAGGCACAACACGCTTCGTTCGATACATCGAGAGTGAGCGCCAGAATGACCACGATCAATTAAATTTGCTATAAATAATTTCATCTTCTTTCCTACTCTATTTCATTTTATCTTCTTCAGTCTAAAAATATACATCTTACGATTCGCCTAAACATTGATTTACGCCCATGACGTAGTATTATTAAAGTATTATTAAAATTACGTTACGCAGACTCTAGGCCTCTCGAGATCTCGTTCAAGTCCGCTCTGAGAATCGACCGGTCGTTCGAAGTCGATAGTGCGTTCAACGAGAGACCGTTCGCACGCGCTTTCGTATGTATGTATCCACATATGTGTGCGTGGTGCGGGTGAGCAGTGAACACCGTCGCCGTCGAGCGTTCCCTTGGCACGGGATAGTAACCCGTACTTTATTTTGCCAGTTACGGCGCCGATGCGCAGTCCAAAGCGTTAAATGTGCGTGCAGGATGTCGAACCCGGGCGGTAGCAGGAGGAACGGGGCTATGAAGATCCGTCTGACGAGTGAGTACGGCGGTTCCGTCTCTTCCTCGGGGGCGTCGTGCGTCTTCGTCGTGCGAGAAAGTCGGGGCTCTCGTGCGGATCCAAACTACGATTCACACGCACGACGAGAGCATCTGCCCACGCACTTTGGCCTGTTTTGATAATCGACGTGCCCTTACGCACGCACCGCGTTCTTCCACGCGGGGCCGGGGAGGGGGCCACGACGAGCGACGCGTAAACGTCAAACCGTCTGCTTGGTCTCTGCTTGGTCCCTTTGGGTGACCCATGCAAGTAACGTGTGTCCTAGAAGATCACGATTTTCGTCTTGGCCCTCCGTCCTGATTGCCCGTAGCTTCCTCAGCGGCGGAGCTACGACTCGAGGCCCCACCGCAAGCACTCTCCGGGAGACTGATGAAAGCATTGTTAATTCTGGATAGATGGTCTTGAAGACCATTTAATGTGTTATTCATTCGTAATTTATTCTTAACGAAACGCCCCATTTTTGCCTCAATTTTATTTTTCTAGCTAATTTTATCATTAATCCAATTATTCTTTTGAAAAGGCTATTTGATCATTTTTAATGACATTTAACATGAGTTACATCATTTGTATATAAATGAATCAATAATAGTATAACTATATGATACAATTATATTCATATATATTAATCGTAATAATAATTAAGAGCCTATTTTATATAATAAATATGAAATAGACAAACAAAAGTATTGTACATTAATATTTTACTGTGGAACTTAGAATTAGTATATGATGTCCTTAAGAAAGCAATGTTCTTAACAGAGCTTTATTTTTAGCTAATATTATCTTTTGAATTAGTTTTATCATTAATGTCTGGCTATTCTTCTTTTATTCTTTAAATAGGCTATTCAGTCATCATTAACGACATTTAACATGAGTTATAACATCATTTATACTTAAATTCGAACCAATTTTGTCATAATTGCAGTAATAATTGTATGATACAATCATATTAACTATAGCAATAATTGAGAAACTTTAACAAATATAAGATGAATATAAGCAGAAAATACTATAGAAATTGTAGATTATCGAATGATTTTATAAAACCTCTCTGATTAGACAATAATGTGGAATTTAGAATTAGTATACATACACATATATATACACACACACATATATATATATATATATATATATAATAGTTATATGATTAATTTATTAAGCACCGGTTGCTTCATCTTCAGATAAAGATAATTGGATAAACAAAAGAATAAAAGAGCATAAGAAAGTAAGAAAGGAAGATAATGAACTGAAGTTTACCGAAAGGTGGAATAACCCAGCCTAAATTATGTATAATATAAACGTATCATTATCATACGATTTGTGCTTAATGGAAAAAAATAGTAGAGACTATGGCTGGGTTTAAGAAGTACATTATCAGCATTATTGTATTATTTTATTTCTCGTTTTTACAATATTTCTAATGAATAAAAATGATACAATATTGCTAACAACGCTCCCGGAATGCAGGCTAAAAGTATTTTAGTTTTTGCGTGCGCAAATAAACATTTATATAACGATTATATATGTTTTAGTTTTATGCGCCCGCAATCTCGCTAGAAAGGATTTATTTCGTGAGTATTATTTTTTATAAAGAGTGTAGAATGTCAAAATATAAATATAATTTAAAAATATTTCTTTTTTAAATTATCTTTTTAGGTTTGCCTGATCCCTTTGCTAAAATAACTGTCGAAGGTTCTGGTCAATGTCACAGTACAGATACCTGCAAAGCCACTCTTGATCCTAAATGGAATCAACACTACGACTTGTGAGTCCTTTTTTAAGACTAAGTACAGAGACGTTAAGTATATAAACACATAAAAAGATAACTACTATTTGTTCATACAGATATATCGGAAAGAATGATGGAATCACCATATCTGTGTGGAATTATAGAAAATTTCATAAAAAACAGAATGGAGGATTTTTAGGATGCGTACGCATATTATCAAATACTATCCAAAGACTTAAGGACACAGGATGTATGTATTTGTACTTAATATATATGTTTTATATTATTTGTTTTATATTATTCATTATTAGGTTTTATTCTTATTTAATAAGAAAAAAGACACATAATATATATAGCATCGTATCTAATAGATACATCCTATTTGGTGAGAAATTGGAAAAATTTAAAAACTGAATTAAAGGGCAGTTTATTTTGTTGAGTAAAAATAAATAATTTCTTTAAAGTATTATTTTTAGAATATTTAAATTAAATTTTTATGTAAACACTTTAAGTACTGACAAAGTTAATGAATTTTAAAATAGTTGATATAAAATAAAATACTCAAAAATACGCTAAGAATTAAATAATAAATGTTTCTTGCTTGTAATGATAAAATAAAGACTTTCAATTACGATAAAGACAATTAGACACATTGTTATTACATTATTTATTTAATTTTATTGTTTGGTATATTTATTTTTATTAGTGAAATAGTTTTCTTTGACATTCTATAAAAATAAAATGAATTTTAACGAAACTAGTAATAATGAATTAGTTATCAAAATTGATATTTAGCAAACTAAAAAAAAATTATTGTTTTCTGCATTCCAAAATATATATTTTATTAGGTGTTGGAATTAATTCGTAGCGTTTTTTAATGAAAGAATGTTATTTATTTCACATGAGCATTAAAAAATACATTAATGAAAGTACTTCCCATCACTTGTAAAACGCTACGAATTAATTCCAACACCTAATAAAAATATTGAGGAAACGTTTAGATTTAAGCGTTTTAAAGTAGTTTGCCCTTTTAAGTAGAAAATCTGTTATAAGAAACATTTTTTTTATGTATGTTAATTTTAAGCTATCTTATGCATTGTAAAAACGTTTTATATAACGTATTGAAAATTTTGGCGATATAAATACTTTTAGATCAACGTTTGGATCTATGTAAAGCGCATTCTGATGACACGGATGTTGTCAAAGGGCAAATCGTCGTGTCCTTGATGTCACGGGATGGTCATAACGGCGCTGTGAGTAATACAGTCGGTCATAACGCCGTGGTTGATGTGCTCGGAGATCTGAGCTGTCCGAATGATCTACCAGACGGTTGGGAAGAAAGGAGAACGGAAAGTGGTCGACTTTACTACGTAAATCATCACACGAAGAGCACGCAATGGATCCGTCCGAATGCTCGGTAATATTTGCCATTATTCAAGCCAAAATGCACTATAAAATAACTTTATCTAGTATGGCTTATCTAAGTTGCGATTTTTGCTGAGTTTTTAACATTGAGAACTGATTATCAAATATATATATTCAAAATACAAGAAACATTTTTAATTAAAAATATGAAATATTTTAAATATTTGAATAAGTGTAGATGATTCAACTATTCATGTATGTATCTAGACAGAAAGATTTTATTGAAATATCTAAAAATTTAGATAGATACAGATCTAAAAATAATTTTGTTTGGACATCAAAATAATTATAAGAAGCTTAACTAGTTAAAATATTAAAAATTTTTGTAACATTGTCATCAACATCTAGCATTCTATATAATTATTTTAATGATTCGAAAAAAATTATTTTAATGATTCGAACAAAATTATTTTCAAATTAGAATCTAAATTGAATTTAGCTAAAATTTTTTAATAAAGTAAATATACCTATTTTAATCAAGTAGATAATTAATGGACATGACCCAATTAGTTCATTAGTCATTTAGAGTTGTACATATCATTAAAGGCTTAATATTTAAAATGTTCGTCATTTTATTCAATAATTAGATCATGTTTATTAATATGGTACATTTATCTAACTTCAGAAAAATCATTATTTACATATATAAATAGCAAGTAAGCCATATTGGGTAGTAAGTCATAGGCGCAGTTGTTTTATGACATATTCAAGCAATGTCATTGATAGGCCTAACAATGCTATTATACCGACGACACCGGAACCACCACCATTGTCGTCATCGGAGCCTACGTCACCCAGCAGTAGCGCGAGCTCGCCAAACGTAAGAAACGAGGGAAGTCCTGCGAGACATATGTCTCCCGATTGGACTGGCGGGGACAGTACATTAAGTCAAACATCCAGTCGAGATAACTCGACGCAAAATACTCCGAGAAATACACCGACGCAACAGCAACAACAAAATCGTAATCAGAATCAACACAACGTAAGAAATGCGACGACGTCGGCATTGTCCTTAAGGGATCGACGTATTATTAGAGGAAATGATGAACAAAACGGCAATCAAAATGCAAATGGAAGAGTAGAACGTGGTCTTAACAGCGGTGGTCAAATTCGAAGACCTAATCGCAGCAACAGGAACAGAAATAGCGTTATGTCGAGTAATGACAGACGAACCGATCCGCCACAACCGCCGGACCTACCTCGTGGTTATGGTACAATCAAATTATTTTTAAATGTAACGTAAACTGAAGAATTTGTTGCAACAGTGGGCTAATTCACATTTTAAAACGAATTCACATTTTAAATGAATTTTGAAGCTAAAATAATAAGAAAAATACATGATACATCACTATTCAACAGACTCAACAGTTGAGTAAGTTATTGACGTATTTTTCTAGATCATCTAATCAGACTTTTATCTGAAAGAATACATCAATAGCAGCGCTCACTCAATTATTGAATTGTTGAACGAAGTCATTATTATTGCATGCTCAGCTACATGTTAGTAGATATTGATTTTTTTTTATCATTTTAACTTTATTTTTTAGACCATTTTAACTTTATTAGTTCTTTACTTTATTTTATAAGATATAAGTTAGTCCATTGTTGCTACAAGCTCTTTAATTATATAGGGAAAACAATTAGTACATTCTGAAAAATATCGGTATTGATTTAATATCATGCGATGTCTATATAATTTTCACTGTATTGATGATATTAAAGTAACACTATAATCCACAACATTATTGTGGATTCAATACTATTGATTTTAAATTCACATCATGATGGTGTTGATATAAACTAGGAGTTGTAAATGTATTAGGTGTTGGAATTAATTCGTAGCGTTTTTAATGAAAGAATGTTATTTATTTCACATGAGCATTAAAAAATACATTAATGAAAGTACTTCCCATCACTTGTAAAACGCTACGAATTAATTCCAACACCTAATACATCATGTGTTAATATTAACATCAATACGGTGAAAATTATGGACACTGCATGGTGTTATATCTATATCGATATTTTTTAAAATAAATATAGCAAAAAGAGATTCTATTGTTTGTGTAGAAATGAGGAAAACTCAGCAAGGCCAAGTATATTTCTATCACGTACCAACTGGATCTTCTACTTGGCACGACCCAAGAATTCCGCGCGACTTGCAAGCTAACGAATTGGCGAACGAACTGGGTCCTCTTCCCAGCGGATGGGAAATGAGACAGACCCAAAGTGGACGAGTATATTTCGTAGATCACAATAATAGGACAACGCAGTTTACCGACCCCAGACTGTCCAGTCAAATAATAAGCAATCTACTGAAGTAAGTATAAAGACAAGTCGAAAGATTAAACATAAGTGTTGTAATTATGCACAAGAATGTCAAATAATTATTCTGTCTACAGTAGAAGGCAAAACAACAATGTGAACAATCAAACTGCGAATAATGCAAATAATTCGGTGACGAGCGAAACCGCTGAAGCGGATACAACGAATTCGTCGATGGTTCAGCCTAATACGCCACAGCAATCAACGAGAAATGAAAATGGAAGTAATAACAATTCTCCAACAAGTAAGTAAAATTTCTTTCAAAATTCTAAAAAAGGAAAATATATTATACACTACAGAATAACTGAAGCACTTATATCTTCGACTTGCATCTTACATATTCGATAATACTCACACATTATGGATCTCATAATTAACTTATTTCCACACAAAAACAAAACAAAAGAACATTTGTGTACGTCCCGCAATTTTATCTTATCTGTCAACGTGTCTATCTAGTCATTGGAGGTCTGACTGTTAATCAGACAGTCTTGGTTGTTTTGTTACTTGGGGCAGAATGCCATTTCATTTCGGAAGAGTCTTGTTCATCAGGACGAATTGTCGTAAAAAATCGCATTATCGAGATTCTTAATCCGTGGGTAGGGTTACCAACCGTATTCTTAAGAATACACGTACGTTTTTTAAAGTCATAAAACTTCTTTGATTATTAATTAAAATTTTATATTTAAAATGATATTAATAAAAATTGTCAATAAAAATTATATTCTAGAAATTTTATTTTAATAAGTGCCTAAAATTATTTTTTTTAATATATAAAAAAAATGACTTCTTTCTATTCTCGGATAATTATCTTTTTTTTTTAAATGTATATATGTATACTTTTTTTTTGTGATATGGTAACCCTATCCGTGAGTATAGATCAGTATAGATGAATAATGCGATGGCCATAATAAGAATTTCTTTGCATTTCAGTGGAAAGCGCCTCATCTCAAAATGCTCAAACAGTATCAGAATTACCGAAGGAGCTCATGGACAATGAGCTTCTTCCGAAATACAAGCGTGATTTAGTAGCAAAGTTGAAATGCCTTCGAGCGGAACTGAATGCTCTTCAGCCTCAGAGTGGACATTGTAGGTTGGAGGTGTCAAGGAATGAAATATTCGAAGTAAGCAAATTTTAAACATTTATACGATTTTTTATTTTAATAATTTAAAATAAATTTTATTAACCCAATGAATTATTATTAAATTATTATAACTAAATTGTTATTAACGTAAAAAATTGTTCTAATTTAAAATAATTCTTTACGTTAATAATAATTGAAATATTTCTAATTTTTAAACAAATTTTAATTGTTATTAACGTAAAGAATTAAGATTTTGTTTTACAAGAATATATTCAGTCTACGAGCAACACTTTGTTCTTACAGGAATCATACAGATTGATAATGAAAATGCGCCCGAAAGATATGCGCAAAAGGCTCATGGTCAAATTCCGCGGCGAGGAAGGTCTTGATTACGGCGGCGTCGCACGCGAATGGTTATATTTATTGTCTCATGAGATGCTAAATCCGCAATACGGACTCTTTCAATATTCAAGAGATGATAATTATACGCTTCAAATTAATCCGGATTCAGGCATAAATCCAGAACATTTATCATATTTCCATTTTGCTGGAAGGATTATAGGCATCGCCGTCTTTCATGGTCATCACGTTGACGGTGGTTTTACTACTCCGTTCTATAAAATGTTGCTTAATAAAGCTATAACTTTGAGTGACATAGAAGGTGTTGACCCGGAACTACACAGGAGTCTTACATGGATGTTGTAAGTGACGTTTTTTTGTGTTAAAGGAAGAAAATTTTATCAAAATATCTGATTTATATGCTTCTCCATACTGTAAAAAAGTATGTAAAATTACATTTTTAAACAATATATATAAAATTAATTTAAATAGTAGAAATATCTAAAATTATACGTTTTTATAAAAATTAATACTTTTATCTCTAATTGTGTAAATATATTTTTATATTAGACAAAAAATTACCATAACAATAATACATTTTATAGTTTTTATGTAAATGTACAAATTTTTTAAATATATAACAATGATAATGCCACACATATATTTACATTTTTAAATTCGTACATATCAATCTCTCATATAACTATAAGAAATATTATAATTTGTTAGCAAATTAACGAAATGACATAAATCTACAAACTTAACTTCAATTACAATTTGCTTTTGCAAATTAATTATTCTAAAGAAAAATAGTTTTATTTGCAAGTTGTAATTTTACTTACATGTATGTAAATATACATTTTTAATAGTGGTGAATCCCAAAATTGACTACTATAATTGTTGTAATTTTACATATAATTTTTTTACAGTGTAGAGATAGTTTTAAAGAATATATTTAATTTACTATATTTCACGTTATTAGGGAAAATAGCATAGACGGCGTGTTGGATGCTACTTTTTCCGTAGAACACAGTAGTTTCGGCGTATTGAAGAATCACGAACTAAAGCCAGGCGGTAAAGACATTCCGGTGACGGAAGAAAACAAGAGAGAATATGTCCGCTTATACGTAAATTATCGATTTATGCGCGGTATCGAGCAACAGTTCTTAGCGTTACAGAAAGGATTTCACGAACTGATACCTCCCTTGTTACTAAGACCATTCGACGAACGCGAATTGGAATTAGTTATTGGCGGTTTGGGCACTATCGACATAAACGATTGGAAAATGCACACTCGGCTTAAGCATTGCACGCCCGATACACCGGTTGTACAATGGTTCTGGCAGATAGTGGAATCATATGGTGAAGAAATGAGAGCGAGGTTGCTTCAATTTGTTACCGGTAGTTCCAGAGTTCCGTTACAGGGATTCAAGGCTTTGCAAGGTAAGTTTCATATTTAATCATATTGCGTTAACAAAGTGTTTACTATTTCGAAAAACTTGGAAAACCTGGAAATTTAAGGGATTTTTATTTTATCCTTAAAAATTTTATTCAGGGAAAATTTTGGAATTTTTTTAAAATTTAAATTTTGCTTTTTTAAAAATATTTTTAATAATTTTTTCTTGATAATATAAAATATTGATAATTAGTTAACAATAAATATATATATTATAATAGCAATAAATGTATGCTCATACACGTGCACTTACATTTATGCACATTCTCGAGTGTCTCATGAATTTTTATAAAAGAAAATCAAGATCAGAGAGAGACAGAAGAGACAATACACAGCAGAAGAGAATAACATTGATACTGTAGTGTAAGCTTTGTCTATATTTATCTAGAATCCTTATAGTAAGAATCTGGCTAATGTTGTTAGTTTGACAAAATATGAAGTCATTAGTAAAGAAAAAAGAAAGTAATGCATATGTATACATTTGAGATACATTAATTTCGCCATATTTTGACGAGATTAATAAGATGAATGACAATATTGATCAGATTGTTAATAGGTACTTTATACTTAGCCTATATATTTGTAATTTCAATTATAGAAAAAGATAGATAGATTCTTGTGGAATTCTTGTTTTTTACTAATTTCGAATATCGTTTTTTATCAGCGTTACTTGCATTCCAGTCTATTTCAAAGACACCAAAAATTCTCTAATCTTAGCTGAAATTTTGAGTAATCCTTAAAACATCTAGAAATTTTCAAGGAATTTTTTTTTTTATAAAATTTCAATAAATATCTTGATTAAAATATAACACGTAGATAATAATCACATATTACATTTGATTGTGTAGGGTCGACAGGAGCGGCAGGTCCACGGCTTTTTACGATCCATGCCGTTGATGCCCCAAGCGAAAATCTCCCGAAAGCACATACTTGTTTCAATAGAATAGACATACCGCAAAATTATCCAACTTATCAGAAGATGCTTGACAAGCTTACGCAGGCGGTTGAAGAAACTTGTGGCTTCGCTGTAGAGTAATATGTTGCGATTATTACAACTTTAGCATGATTTTTTCTATTAAGCCCATATCAGATTACATGCTGAAGATTGAGAATGGCGAAACAAAAATTAGAATTTAATCACAACCGGATGAATTTAGTCCATTTTGTTCTGGTTAGTTGAATTGATGTTTATTTTATTGATAAAAATTATTATCTTTTATCATTTGAAATTTTTTTGATGAGAGCAAAAAGTTTTTACAATTTTTCTCATTTCATTCAAGTTATCAGTAAAAAAATTTTTTTAATTAGAAAAAATTCATTATTTTAGTTAATAAAACATGCATAATATAACATAAGAAACACAATTTCTATTTATTAAAATAGAATGCACTTGATTAGTTTTGCAGCTAGAAAAAGGCTTTTTAACTGATGTCGATATAAAGTTTCTATCATTTTTATTAAATATTATTAACGATATAACTATATTTGCAAGTAGGGGTTTAGAGATGTAACTTCTTTTGCACTTTTTTATTACAACAGTAAAGATTTAAACTTTTGTACTTTTTTCATTACAAGGTTTAACTTTCTTTTGCAGTTAGATCCATTTTTCTTTCTAAATTTTATAGAATTTGTAACTGTTTAACATTTTTAAAATGTTCAATTCATAATTAAGGAATTCAGTTCCAATATCTAATATTTTTTACATATTTAGATATAACTGCTTTGCATATCAGTCACCCAATTCTAATCTCCAATTCGCAATCCTCAATCTTCAATTTGATATAGGTTTTACACTAGTATACATTTCGGTAATCCTGAATTCCTATGATGATAGGTGAGGTGTTCTAAAAATTTTATCATTGAGAAAAGAAAAAGGAAATTGTTTATTTTCTACATTTACAAAACAGTAAGAGGTAGGAAAAACCAGTGAGTCTTAAGCCTATGGACACGAAAACGTAAGGCAATAAGACGTAAGTATTAAGCGAATTGGCTATTCACAGTAGAGACTGTAAAACCAAAAGCGAATCCAATGTTACGATTTCCATACTGTTTACGTTTATTGTCTTATATTTTTGAATGTGCCATGGGATTTATAAAAAAAACTGTTAATATGTTAGTTATTAGCGAAATTGTTTCGTATACACAAATATCTAAATGGCCTTGCAATTATAAACTTTGCATATCTTGCATATCTTGCATTCTACGATATATATCTTTTTTACATATAAATTTGAATAACAATTTTTATAGAAAACTGATATATTGGCCTTTAAATATTTATTATCTGGTTAAGCAACTCAATTTAGAGGGATTATTATTCTTCTCCAATGAATTATTGATTAACTTTAATCAGTTTTTCTACATTTACCAATGCATATATATCAAAGTTCTATTAATTCACATCTTTTTATCAAATAAAATCACTAATTTCGTTTAATTTATCGAAGTTAGCTTTATTATTTTAATTATAATAAAAATATAAGATTAAGTATGCACAAGTATTTCTGGAAGAAAATCTTCCAAAAGTTATAATTATTATACAATGTTTATACTGTAAAAAATTTCGAACTTATGATGAACGTAGCAATATATGACAGAGAATCAATTCGAAAGATTTTAATTTCACTTTAAGGCTTGGTTCCACTAATGTAAGATTAACTTTTCATCAATTCAATTTATTCTTTATTTTCTCCTAATTCTAGGAATAAAAAAAATAGTAAATTAAATCAAGATTAAAGTTTATTTTACGTTGAAACCAGGTCTAAAACGTATCACAATAAACTGCACAGTCAATTAATTCCATATCAGTTATCTATTGGATAATAGGATTTAGTATTATCTCTAAGGATCGTTTAGAGATCCTCAAGTAAAAGATTGGATACCATATGTTTGAGCTAGATCATGCATCTGTTTCATTTTATCTATTATAGATTCTGAAAAATGTGATGAATCAAATGTATGATATTTAATCTTGAGGATCTCTAGTATCGCTCATTTGTAGAAACAAATATCAACTAGACACCATTTTGGAAATCTAGTATTTTAAAATGTATTATTGAGCCTTGTTGTTCTAAGGAAAAAGTAGAGAGTTTGTATATATGTATAATTCTGAACGCAAGTGTTAAACAAAAATTGTTATAATTTATAAAGAATATAAGGACAATAAAAAAATAAAATTACTATTGAAATATAGTATCAATTAGATATCAAATCTTTAATTTTTGGAATAATAGGTAAATTATATATATGAAAGTAAAAACATAAATTAATATATATTTTATCTTTCTGATATGATACGTTGTTACTATATATACTCACGAAAAGAATTGATATTTTAAAATTAATAATGTTTTATTTCGAAAGAGATTGTAACACTTTCGTTCGGAGCTGTCGTAACGCAATCGGCAAAATATTATATCTATAGCTGTGCGCGAGATCATTGTTGCTTATTAAGAGTTGATATCACCGAATGCGTTAGTAAGATTGTTGTAAATAATTTATTAGAGATTAATATAATAGAATAATGTAATAATCGTTTCACGTGCAGATCAAACAGCGATCGACACGTTGATTTTTAACATTGACAATTAAAATCGTGTACATTAGCTTTAATTTAGAACGCACTTATTTAAGGAAAGAGTTCATTCGACGGGTTTATGTAAGCTTAAAATGTTTCGATCGAACTGACTCTTTTGTTTCAGAACTTCACGAAACATGACTATACCTTACTAAACTGCTTTTAGTAAGATATAGTGCTATTTTTTCTTATTTATCTCACGAAGCTTTCATTTAGTTCAGCATGTGATGATGTTGTAAAAATACCTAATGCATGGATCATTGTTTTGTATAATTATTGCATTATTATATTTGTATTATGCACAAAACTGTGATGAAACATATCGTAGATCGAAATTATGCAGAGAGAGGGAGGGGGACACTGAAATCTCACTTTTCGGCTTTAGAAAATTGAAAATTTGCATAATTTTACGTTCACTTTTATACAATATTATAAAAATTAAATTGTTTACACACACACACACACACAAACACATTATTTATATATATATATATATATATATATATATATATATATAAATGTAAATATATGTGTGTGTGTGTGTGTGTGTGTGTGTGTGTATGTATGTCCATTTTGTTTATTCTTTTTGAGAAGAAAGCGTCTTCACACCTTTAAGTTATACTAAGTATCATCCATTTTCAGCACTTGAAATGCGATCTGAATACTGAGCGTTGCTATAACGGGTTATTACGATTCGAGTAGGATAATGGATACAGCTGTTAGCGTTAAGCTAACGTTTTTGCACGCATAAGACAGACACTAACGATGTCTATATCTGTTGCCTTAATTTCAAATATACATAAATTCTCGTATTTAATACTTTATTCCACGGTATCACAGATGCATCCTTGATATTCTATGAGCGACATAATATATGCTAAAGCGAATCTACTAATTTTTACATTTTTTATGGAATGTATACGTATTCCACAAATATGATGTAATTAAGAAAAGCTATTTCGATATCTAAAGATCACAAATAATATCACGACTATTAAGAAAATTTAATATCGAAGATACAGTTTCAGTGAGAATTTATATTTTTTAGTTACGAATAATGTTAAGAATAATAAAATTTTACTTTTATATTTGAAAAATATATTTTTACATCAAATTTTTCTTTATTTGAAACATGTATTTAATGTATGGACAGTCCTTTAGTAAAACGAATAATTTTTCTTTTAATTTTCTTACTGCTTTTTTCAATTGTTATCTTGTCGATATAGCAATAAAGGCCTTGAAAGTGCCTTGTGGTTGAATGCTGTAACAATATATTAATAATATTTTCTGAAATAATGTATAAATATTTTATTCTCTTTTATCAAAACTATAGATAGATGCACACGCACATATATATACATATGTGTGTGTGTATGTGTGTGTGTGTTTGTGTTACGACTGTCCATTTATACTACGGCGATCATATTAGTTGTTAAAAAATGACAAAATAATAATAAGACCATGATTTAAGTAAAAAAATAGCCAAAGAGGAAAGAGTATTCTCAAAAATTAAAAATTTTTTATATGGAAGAAATCTTTTATTTATATTATTATGTTTCAGGTAACTAAATTATTGATGCACAATTTACAATTTTTAAATTTTCCATCAAATTAATTTTTTTTTCTTTTTTTTTAAATAAATCACATTTTATGTACGTATTAATTTTGTTAAACATCTAATATGAAAGATTAGATATGTTATCAAAATATTTCTTGAATATACGTACTTTATGAATTATATTTATTTACTAGTTAATATGTTTATATCGAGCCGTCAAGTAAAAATTACCATGTTACTTGACGGAAGGCTTACTCTGTTATTCATTGAATATGTAATAAAAGAACAAAGAAATTATGCGAAAAAAAGGAGAGATTCAAAAAGAACTTGAGTGACAATATTTAAGATTCACAGAATACGTACAAAAGGACATATCGCATTTTGCGCACACAAAATAATCTTATTCATAAGAGATAATAATGAAGAAGTTTATGGCAAGAATGCGTGAACTAAAATATATCCGCTTTCTTTTTTTTTTTATATGAATTCTCAAATAACTTGAATCTTTTTAACTTTTTATCGATTCATTCAGGTGATTCTGTCATCAGAATCAGTTCTGCGCACGCTAAATGTTGCATCTATCTTATGAAAACGACATAGTTTTGTCAATTCAACGAGAGATATCGATAAAAAATTAATTTAATAATATTAAAAGTAGAAAATAAAAGAGAAAGAGAGAGAGAGAGAGAGAGAGAGAATGAATAGTAAATTGTAGAGACCGTCTCTTCATTTGATATCGATTTTGTCGATATCAAAGTGTCCCATTGATTTTCGGAGCTTATTTTTTTCTACTTTTACGAATAAGTGAATCGATTAATATAAAGAAAAGAATTATAGCAAAGAAGGTGTTGAAGAATTTACACTCGTTTTCGTGAACTAAGATTAGCTATCTTATTTCTGTATTCTAGCAATTCTAAATACGAATTTGCAAATTATAAATTAATATATATATAACTTAATATATCATTGTTTACAATTAAGTTATAAATGATTGCCTCTTTCGCAGTCTGTAATTATGCGAAATTATGCATACTATATTATATACAGATGTATTATTATTATTATTATTATTATTATCAGCCAATATCATATTTGTTATTATCATTAATTGCGCAAGCCCTTCAAGAAACAAGTGTATATAACTTTTCCTTTTTGTATTCCGGACGAAATGTATATTTTAATAAAATATCCAAAGTATGGAATCTTGTAACGTTAATACATTAATTTTTTAACATTAATTTTTTTTGGCATTCCATTATGAAATTATAAATAGATTAATATTGTTATGTGTGTCTCATTCGCTACTTATTTTAACATTTTATACAATATTGCCTCCATAAAAATATATAATATTACATAAAAATATTGTTTACATAATATAATCGGTTTATACTAAATAAGAATATAATATAATATATTAGGTGTTGGAATTAATTCGTAGCGTTTTTTAATGAAAGAATGTTATTTATTTCACATGAGCATTAAAAAATACATTAATGAAAGTACTTCCCATCACTTGTAAAACGCTACGAATTAATTCCAACACCTAATATATGGTTGAAAGATTACAATAATGTTCAATGATTCAAAATTATACCTTTCTTGTCGTATCTGTATTTTGTCAATTTCATATTGCTTTTTAATTTAGTTAAAATCCAACTATGTTATGTAAATATAAAAGTATTTTCCATACAATGCAGAACTAAAATGAAATACAATGCTTTTCCATGTACTACATGGGAAAAAAGCTATTTTTAAATTGCTATTATATCTTATTTTTTGCATTAAAAATGAGTTTTTACCGCAAAAATGATAATAAGAGAAATAACTTCTAATGGACTGCTGAAGTAATTAATCTTCGAAAGCTCTGTATTTGCATTACTGAAGAGGACTCCAAAGTGAATTGAAATATACAATCAATTTGGAATAACAACGATCCTTCTTGTAAAGTAAAAGTTTTGATATCATAACTTGCGTTCTCTAATTACGCTATATTATCATTAGTTGAATTTATTTGTTCGTCGTGTTTAAAAATCTAAGAGTCAGTATAATTGTTATATTTTAATTTTTCTGATAGAATTGTATTTTGGAAAGTAAATGAAAGTAGTTAATATCAAGCTTATCTACTCCTTAAATCCGAAATTCGTAATTAGAACGGATTTTTAATCACATTTTATGTTGTTATAAATGTTGATAATTTTTAAAAGACGAAAATCAAAAGTCATTCAAAATGGAAGAATTTTTTTTTCAATCCTAAGATGAAGAAATATTAGATAATTAATTTTGAATAGTTTCGTTTTAGCTTCATTTCGAGAAGTTAAGCTTTTTCAAAAATTTTATAATTTGAAATTAAGATAGATTTTCAGTCACACTTCTTAAAATTACAGCAATAAATTGAAAGTCCTTTAATTGTGCGATTTTTATGAATTTTTAATTTTAACATCCCATGCAGGTATCATCCATAAAGTATTCAATCTAAGGTCCGAATCAGAATCTATATCCTGATATTTACACAAAATTTTATATTATTATTAATCTCATTGTTTTTTTAAATGAGATGTTATAATTTAATTATAATATTTCAATACTATAATATTATAATAAAAAAATTATTTAAAGTTAATAATAATAAATTTTGTGTAAGTGTCCGGACAAAGATACATGTCCGATTGGGATGTACTTATTTTTTTATCTTAAAGTGACTTTATACTTTAAGAAGAAAAATACTTCGATAAATGTTCAATAAAAGTTGAAGGAATAAATGTGCAGTAGGGAGAAATTATGTTCATGTAATTTTATATATGATATTGTTAATACTCATATTTTGTCAAATAAAATTACAGAAATTTTCTTATACAATTCAATTCTTTTATAGTTATAACAATCTAAAATATGAAAATATCAAAATGAATTATAACAAAAATTATTTTGCGATATACTTTAGTTTAACGTACTTTGAGATATTATACTATAAATGATTACTATGTAAACTGTTTAATTTTTATCTTATTTATTTATTCATTACTACGTTATTTCAGTATTTTTAATACATCATTACTTTAATCATTTTTATACATTTTCAAGACAAAATATGTGTATGGATAAGGAAAAAGATATATATATCTATACTATACAATTAAAAAAATTTTTTTAAATTACAAAAATTTACTAAACATATACTAAAATACGGATATTTAATTAGAGGCAGCGACTCCAGTATGATTGATATGGATACATTGAATAATTCCATACTCTGAATTTTATATCTGTATGATGTTTATCGGGTAGAAATTTAGAAATTGTAATTTAAAAATTACAAACATACGAAAAATGTCACGGCATTGCTTGAAGGATATATAGTGCAATTTTCACATGACAATCCTGAAATCAAAGATCTTATATTAGAACACGTAAAATTTACGCGTTCTTTTAACGATTTAACTACTTCAACTTGTTCAAATAAAAGATCATTTTCTTATTTAAGACATTTAAATAGTTATCTTTGATCGACAATGAAACAAAAACATTTTAATCACTTTTATTGTACATTTATCGAGAAATGGTAAATAAGTTAAATATGGAGCTCATTAATAATTTTATTAAATAAAATTAGAGCGGCTACTTTTATGATCCAGAAAAGATACATATACGGAAATATATTGTACTTATCCCTCTATCCATCTTAGCGCTCCATCAACTTATCCTTGGGAACTCCATATATATATATATATATATATATATATATATATATATATATACATACATACACATATATATATATATATGGAGTTATATATATATATATATATATATATATATATGTATACTGAAAAATTTCACTTTACCGCCTCTGTATTTTATATATACATCAACATGATTATAAATTATTTCTCATGTCGTGAAGAATAGATAGAAAATAATAGAAATTATGAAAATAAAGTATATACATATAAATTTATTTATATTTGAAAGAATATTTAAAAAAACAAGCCATGTATATATCTAATTTGTTCCTTATTTTAAATATATTATCTATATTATCTATATCATTTGGATATTTTATATAAGTTACATTGTCATAAATATTGTTATATAAAAACATTGAATTGTGTGCTAAGTAATTTAATTAAATGAAAACTATAGCGAGTGAATTTAACTTGTTAAATCCGTCTTATGTGAAATACATTAAAGTCATAGCCAATATGAATATTATAAGTTGCGTATAAACAAATTAATACGTTAAACAGAGGAAAATATAAACATGAACAGAAAGTAGGGTAATAAGAAAGAAGAAGAAGCGCTACGCTCTTGAAATTGATTTAGTAGGATAAAGACTTGTCTTCGACATTCATCTCGAAAGGATAATGCAATACATTTCAAATGGATTTGCCTTGTGTAGATCCGTATTCCTACGCAAATCCAGGTATTTTATTATTTTATTTAATTACATAATTAATTATATGAGAACGTAATATTAAACATTTGAAGTACACTCTTCTTATCTTTGCATGAAAAAAAAAAATAAAACGTGTGACATCCGACAATAATGACTTTATTAGCATATTCAAAAGGTAAAAACTGTCATGCATATCTCATTCCTAATTTCTTTAAATATTTGATTGTATTACGACTTGTGTCTTCTTGCGTGTCTTCTTAAAAGAGTAAAGTGCAAATTATATAGTATTTTTAATATCAATCCATACAGTAAAAACAAGAAAACGTATACACAATATAAAGTTTTGAATTACAGTATATTACGTAATAATTCTTATGTAATTATGATTTATACATATATATCCACAGTAAATATTTGAATATCTTTCTGTGATCATTTAATTAGGTATTGCTAGGGTAGTTCATATTCATTTAAACTTATTCGTCGACTTTGATGAAACAATCCTTCGCGGTATGGCAACTTTATTTATAGAAATGGAACCTGAATATAATGAAATAGTTAGTAAACATTTCCTTTTATTTTGAGCAATTTCGTAGTTTTTTATTTGTAATTAATATATAACATTGAACAATTAGATTTTAGATATCTACCAACTCAATGAAGATAAGATGGATGTCTCAGAATACTTCAGTAGTGATAAATTAAAATATGACGTTAAACAAACTCACCGTAGTGTTGAAAGTGAATTTGTTATTATTCAGATACCGCAGAAATATAGAGGTCATTTCACTGAATTTAAATATAAATATTACAAAAGACCATATCAAATTAAGTATAAGTAAGTACAAAATGTTTAAAAAATTACAGATTTCAGAAAATATTGAAATAAACATTTCAGAAAATATTTAAATAAACATTTTATACGTGTAAAAATTTATATTTTACAGTTGTATAATTAAGATTATATATGAAACACGTAAAGATTCTCCTGCAATGTATTGGTTAAGAAGTGATCAAACTTCTGATGGCTCTCATCCTTTTTTAATAACTAACAACAAGGTAAATTATACATGATAAATAAATAAACAGTAAATTCTATAAATTCACAGTACTGATAACTCTATATTTTTAGTTTACATACGCCAGAGGAATATTTCCCTGTCAAGATTCACCATCTATCAGATTTACATTCGCCGCGGAGGTAGGAATTTAAGTAGTTATCACTTATATTTTATATGTATACACATATATTTAAGATGTTCCATTTTTTTCAAATTTCCTCTTAAAGTCAAATTCTTGAAATAATTTTTAGACGAAAGTTTTAATGCAAAAAATGTCGAAATTATAATAGTTTTATAATAATTTTAAATTAACAGCGATTAAAATTCACTAATGACGCAGATAATATTTCATCCACTCTCACAACAGAATGACAAGTAGAAATGATGAAGACCTCCTTTACGCAATACTTCTATTAGGAAATTATTTCCGTTTTTCTAAGGAATCTTTTCATATGTTACAAGCAAGATACGATATCATCTATGATGTCACTTGCCGAAATGAATTTAAAATCAGGATATTTACCTCGTATGGTAAAATTTTATATTTTGGTAGACAAACTACTTTTGACGTGAAAAAAAGTAGATGTATTAGCATTAAATTGATAATTCGTTTAATTTGTTATTATTATTCCAATTTTAGTTTGGGATTGCGATTCAAAATCAATATTAGCGCACAATTTGCAGAATTGGAAAATATGTTTAAAAATTTAGCAGATGAAACATTGTTTATGAAATTGTTAACGTTCTCTATTAATCCCTGTTAATATGTATAAAAACTTAATATATAATCTTGATATTTTTGCATTAGAATTTTTGACTGTAAATTACTTCAAAAATACTACTTTAAAGAAAGATTCGGTACAAATTGGACACAATTTATATAGGATGTGTCAAATAAGTCTGCTTATCTCAAATATATATACTATATATAGACATATAAAAATGAGTTATTTATAAAAGCTGTATAGCATCAAATATATTATACAATATGATATTAATAATTGTTCTGGCGTGAAGACAGTTTTTGAAATATCATAATTATCTGCATTTTTTGAAATGATATGGTTTTTTACGCAATACGATCCCTGTAGTTATTTTGTATATAAAAGTACTTAGATACAGATATAAAAAAAATCAACTTTGTAAGATGTTAAATGTTTTATGCTAATACGTTAGAATAAAGTATAAAATTTCTCATAAATTATAGATTTTTTATGTTTTACTTTAATATTTTCATATGTAAGATAGGGGAAACATATTACGTATAGAAAACAACATAATATCATTTAAAAAAGTGATCTAAAAATCAGTTACCACGAAACCCTGAAACGCCTTCATCCAGAGTACAAAATTACTAGTAGTAGATTGTTACTTGTCCTTCTGATGTGTTATATAACTTTCGTCATTAAATAATTTTCTCTAAATGTTCTCTAAAAATAGTATAAAAATAATCGAGGTGAACAGGTTTTATTATTACTTCACATTATATGACTCAGTGGTGACTGATAAATGATTACCGATATTATTTTAAAAATAACGAAACTTTGAAATAATGAATCTTTTTATATAAAACATAAAAAGATATACAGAATGTCCAACAGAACAACGTTTAAGAGGAGATTCTTAATATCATGTTAAGATGTAAGTCCTAAGAATAAAATGTTGAGTAAAATTATTTTTTTTTTATTATTTTTTTAGGTGTACTTCGTTAACTTTAAATGATTATAATTAAGAAATTATTATAGCCCTGACTTTTTTAGGGTGATTAGAATTTTCGTTTCAAAATAATGTAAGGTATTTCACTTTAAGCGTTGTTCGGGACATCCTTTATATTTATAATTTTATGATGATATTTTCTCATATGCTATTTTAATTAATTATAGAAAGATAAATAACGGATTCCTGACAATTATAAAGAAACAATAACAATGACATATAAGAGTCAGGCGCGGTAATAAATATTATTGCGGAAATAAAACTTTTGATTTGTCAAAAAATAAAATACGTTGAATAAAGTCATAAATTGCTTGAATGTTTTGAATGATTAGGCGATGCATACAAAAAATAGCAGTAGTAAACTATAATTCATCATTGAAAATTTAAAAAATGTCGCAATCCTCTTAAACATATTCAATAATTTTTGCCAAATAATAAATTACAGTTTATAAAATAGTCAATGTTTAAAATTGAATAAATATAAATATAAACTATGAAGTCCGTTTTAATTAAACTTGAATATTTTTCGTTAAAATATTTTTGATTAAAAAGGATGTGTGTATTAGACGAATTTTGACCGAATAAAATTCTTCAATCCTTTGTCTAGTAAAATATCGATAAATTAGCTTTATTTGTGAACTTTCCGTGTCTATTTGTAAAATTAATTTGGTTGTTCATTTATAAAGAGCATCTGAGCAATTAATTTACATAGATATGGTCTCTTTTAGAATCTCGACAATATCCCAGTTAAAATCATGATCTAATTGTAACCCAAACAGAACAATAAGAAATTATGCTATAAAAATAATGATCAATATGATTCAAAAATGATAGTTAAAATCTTTTTTCAATTCATTTTAATTCCATTTTTTAAAGTTTGGTTTTTAAAGTTTGAAAATTGATAATAACTTATTATGATCCTTCCTCAATTAAAATATAGATATGTATTTGCTCTCGATTTGAAGAGAGTGCTCGAAATTAAAAAGATATATGTAAACTTATAATTGATGTCTTTCATAAATATATTTCATTTTTTGACATAAAACAAATGTGCTTAATAATTACAATTTGACTTCTGTATGTCACTGCTATTTATTATTTTATTATATAAATAGGTCATTACATATATTTAGCTTTTATTAATTAAAAATTTTTTTTCTAGATTTTTGTACCAAATAATATCAATTCCGTTATAATATGTGGGAGGACATGTAAACGTATAACAGAAGATGGATGCCTACACAAATTCACGTTTTATGAAACGTTTCCGATGCCAGCATATGCAATGATTATTGTAGTTGGTTCATTAGAAACCATACACCTTGATTTACAACATAACGTCAGTTTGTGGGCCGAAAAAAAATATATTGAGCAAAGTAAAACATGTTTCGCAAAATTCCATCATATTCTTACTATTGCCAAAGAATTGTGTGGTCCTCTATATAGACGTAAATTGAGAGGTAAAACATCAAGTAATTGTCACATTCCAAAGAGATTGATGTGGATTTTACACCACGTGTTTATGTAATTTTTAATGTGTCGGTATTGATATTAACACTATTATGATGTGGACATAATGGATTATAAAATCATACCATAATGGCGTTGATATTATCATCAGGAATATAAAACCACACTACTTATTAGTAGAAGTATTAATAGAAGAAAGACCCCTATTATGAGGTACCGATTTCATTTTGGGTAAATGCTAGGAGTCTATAGGCAGAATTCAAGTAATAATAGGTCATTTGGAGGGAATCTAATAAGCATTACACAGATAAAGTTACATAAAATTTAATTCAAATTTCATTTTATTTTAAAATTAAAAGAATGTAAAAAGTGAGCAAATCGCAAAGTCAAAATATTCTTGTGTGTTCTTAATATGAAATGACCTGAGAAATCGATAGTAAAACTAATTATTTGTAATGCAATTAAAAAACTTTATCTAGTGTTTCTAAAATACAAGCAAACACAACCAGCGTATGCGAAAAATGAGCATGCAATAGATTTTATATCCAGAACTCGTTTTTAGGTAATTGAAATCAAGCAGATATACTCGACGTTCATTTCGATTGTCTTTTTTATTATTGTACAATAATTTATTATAACTTTATACTTAACTTTACAATAATTTTATACTTTTGCAACGATTTTCGCAATAACATAAGAGAAAGGATTATTTCATATTAGAAATGTCCTGAGTATCTCATGTTACGATCTCCACGCCTTATGGTTTTAGATGATCAAATCTAATTTCTGTAATTAAACAATTCAATATATCCCGTATTTTTCTATTAGTATAACCTTACTCTATCACTACATGAAGAATTTATTGCTAAATATTTATTTATTAAATAATAAACAAAGTTGATCGCATTGAAACTTAAAGACATTCAAATTCTAAAATCTTATTTCACAATGATTATAGGTATGATCTAATAATGAATCTCCTACTAAATATTTTTCAATAAATTCATGGCGGAATCAATTGATAGCATTTATTAGTCAGAAACGCCGCTATCTATTAGGCGCTTATCTCATAGTAGGGGGCTTTCCTCTATTAATATAAACACGTTGAAAGTTATGTACAACATGTTATTAAATTCATCCGAAGTTTACTACATTGAACCAAATTATATGTACAATTATATTTTTTGTGAATGATTATTCATTTACTATTAGCTTTATTGTTTTATAAACATATATTAAAATGATAATTGTAGAGGATGTACGTCAATACAATATATGTGTACTTCCACCAAATATCCCAGAAATTGAACTACAATGTTTTTCGATGATATATGTGTCATCAACTTTACTTAATGAAGATTTCTTTTGGATATTCTGTACGGTTGCTAAAAAAGTTGCTCAGAATTGGGCAGGAGGTTTAGTTACGTGCAAAAATTTCGAACATTTGTGGTTAAATAAAAGTTTTAGTACCTTCATATCTAGAAAAATTATATATTGTATGTATAAGCAAAATATAATTCCTTATGCAATGTCATTTCTGGAAAGGATAACCGCTTACACTCTAATAAATAAGGTAAATTTCATTAATATTTCATTCAGAACGAAAAGTGTCGAAATATATACATTGAAACTGTTGATTGATAATAACAACAATTTATACATTTACATCTTTACAGAATTACTTATTTTGCAAGTATACACATTTACATTTCGCACATACACATACGCATTCGTATTTCTATATACATATACTTACTGTATTCTTACCTCATTATTTTTCTTTAAATTTTGTTAATATTACAGATAAGTTTACTTGATATTGATTCTGAACGGAAACTAGTACCTAATTTGTGGGGTGTTTTATCCAAAGATATCACAACATGTGTAATTGACGAATTGGGATATGTTCTTTTGAATTACTTAGAATATTTTTTAGGACCAAGACATTTCGAATTATATCTTAAATCTTATTTTTTGTATTTTCGTTTTAAAAGTATAAATACTAATGATTGGCTGAACCATCTGCATGATTATTTTGTTGACATACAAGAGGTAACATCTTTCTGTGTAAACATATTAGAATTTTAGCATTTATTCATTGAATTAACATATAATAACTCTTATGTATCTGCTTATAGAAACTAAAATCAATATTGCGTAAGTGGTTTTATGGACCAAATTTAAGACTTATGTCTATTGAAGATATATGTACTTTGTATCCCGAGCTGCTAGACTTTTGTCTAATGACAAAAAGTCAAGGATATTTGTTAGCGACACGGTGGGCCACGACAGAAGCATTTAATAATTTTACTTTTTTGTTGACTGAACTAAAATTATGTAATAATAATCTTATGAAAAAAGACTTCTTATTACACTTATATACATCGAATACAGTTTTACCGGTTGCAAAACTATGGTGGCTACATCGTATGTTTCCACTTGACGAGCAAACTTGTGGAAATCGGTAAATATTGCCGGTTTATCTATATTTAGAAATTGATTTGAAATTATACAACATAATGCATATGTATCTCCTAGGCTTCTTTTGCTACTTTTGTATATAAAAAATAAATGGTTGGAAATGATTCAACCTGCTTTGGAATTTGTCCGCGAATATTGTTCACCAATGTTTGCGTGTCCAATATTTCGTGCATTGTACGAATTGGAAGAGACGCGTCACCTGGCGATCTCAGGGTTTATAGCCATTGTGGAGAAGAAGTGCAAAATGCTTCCCTCAACCATCCAAGAAGTAGCATATATTCTTAAAATTAATTTAAAGGATATATATATATTAACAAGTGAAGAAAGTACTCTGCATGTAAAAAACAGGACATGCTTGAAATCAAGAAGAAATCGAAATGAGTTGGTTTAAATGAATATGAAATAATTATAAACTAAATATTACACAAACTACATTGTTACAAATGTACTCCTTTACATGTAAATGAAGCTCGTTATGAACGAAATTAAAAGTAATGCATGATTCACAACTGAAAATGAAGTTATAATTACTTAAATGTAATGAACGTGTACATTAAATTTATGAAATTTAATGTATTTGCAATAAAATTTTATGAAAAATATATTGAATTTTACATATAGGTACACAAATATACTTTTTAGTTACAAATACGTTAAATTTAATTTAATGTCATGAAATTAAATTTAAATTGCGTAACTTAAAAAGTAATAAAATTTAAGACATTTCTAACAGTGTAATTATTTGTGTATTGATTATATTATATTTTAATAATTACTTAATAAAATGTTCTGTTATATGTATTTACATATGTAAAAAATATAGAATTGTGTTCTTATGTATGGCTCTGTCTATGTATATGCTTTCGGGGAGACGCTATTCGCGTTATGAATGCAAATGCTACCAATGTTGTTTGTGGAGCTAATAACACGATAGCATTAATAAAGCTCCATAAACGATTCTATCGTTTGGTAGTGTTTTATCAGAGAGATTTAATCTTCGTCGAAGTTAAGTTAATGTAGGAGATTCTGTTTTCAATCACCGACGACTTTTCTTTGTAATAATTAAATTTTTTTGTTTTATAGTGTATACGTAACATAAATTTTTTATTTTCTCGTACTGAATAAGAGAACACAATTTTAATTACAATTTTTATGATTGTTTGCTGCTAGGACAAAATGAACGATATAAACTCGATAAAAAATTAGTAGTTACACTGAGTAAATTAATCAGATAAAAGGAGAAATCCTTAAGTATCTGTTGTCGATTCGATAAGAAGCGTATCTACAATCAATTAGGTCTATATATATCCGTTGTACACTTTACACGTGGAAAAGTAATAAGAGAAATAATTGAATGTAATTGCAGCATTTGCAATATTTTTTGTCAAAAGAGAAATTACAATTAAGTCATGTAATTAATATTCAGTCTATAATACAGTATATGTACACATTGATATGAAGACAATGATATGTTGTACAGTTAGGAACGAAAAGCTATTTTGCAACGCTTTTTTTGCAATGGTTTTTTTTCGATTGGTTTCAGAATGCAGCTTGCTCACCGAGCAATTGGTTCTTATTCATAAATCGACAAATAAATATAAAAGTATAATTTTTCTTTTGTCATACATCTTCACTTTTTATTTTAAAAAAACAATAAAAATATTTATGTTCATCATCTATTAATTATTTTTCATTTTTTTTGCTTATAATTGTTTTTGTGTATAGACGAAAAAAAAGAAACCATATTTTGTTTATATAGCATCTCGCATTATCTTAACGACGTATTCTTAATGTAATTTAGAGACGAAAATCTTATTATAAAAATGTCGAGGTCATAATAGTTTTTAAGTTAATACCGATTAAAGTGATTCACTAATCACAAAGTTTAGATTCCGTATAGAAGCAGAAACAGTTTCTTATTTTAAGCAGTTTTTATATTTAAGCATTTTATTAATAAGAATATCATTGAATATTGATATATCATTGAATATGATAATCTCGATGCTTTTAAGAAAATTTCCTAAGCACTTTTACTACTTATCATATCATTATGTCTTAGCGAAATGTCAGTTCTGTTATTAGTGAACTTTAATTGCTATTATTTTAAATTATTATAGCCCCAACATTTTTGTATTAAAATCTTTATTTCTAAATTTCCTCAATGATACATCTTTAAGATGAAACCTTACAGCATAAAACCTCCTTATATCCTGATAATCCTGAATATATCTTGAATATCCTGTGACATATATGAGATATATTTAGAACATTATACTAATTGTAACATTATACTAATTGAAAATTTTAGAACCTTAGCCTTAATAAATAAGCGCCTAAAAATGTCATAAACACCTCCATAACAAGTTCTAAACATCTTCTGATAACTTTCCTGTGAATATCAGAATATTAGAAAGCATTATATTTTTAGAATATTAGAAAGTTCCAAAAATTACATACGGACATGTTTACAACTTGTGATTTTTATGTCTTGTCGAACGTAATGAGGCGCTCATTTCGTAGTCTTCAATGTCTTTAGACATTTATAACAAAATGTCCTACGCTGTTAGAGGCAGTAGTTTCAAGATTTATTTACTGCATACATTTATATGGACTGTTACACCGTGCGACTTTAAACAAGACTTAAAACTCTCTACGTCTTGTTCAAAAGCGAAAGAGAGACAGAGACAGAGTTTAAGCCTTGCTTAAAGTCAAAATAACCTTATGCAATTGGGCCTAAATTTGATCGCGGCATTATACGTATCTAACTTCAAGAGAAATGCATTATGACCATTTGTGTTGAAAGGTCGAAATTTTTCAGTTGAGAGGTCGAGTAATTTTCAATTAGAAATACATATTTTCGACATCTCCCTTTATTTCCGCTTTAATTTTATCATTTTCTCATTTTACCACTAATTTAGTATAAAAATACATATTTTTCAAACAATTTTAAAATTTTATCTTTCACTGTGTGCCTCAAATGCGCATAAAAAACAAATGATTTGATATCACGCAACGACACATATGCATTATTATTATATTTTGTCTCTATTTTTGAGAATAACTTGAATTTTCTATGTGTAAAAAAAAATTATTTTTGTTGCATAGTGTTATATTGGACCTTCATAATTATACATTTTACTTAGATTACTTTTTATGAAGTGTATTTCAATATTTTATTCTGTTTTAATAATATTTAAAATGATCGCTTATAGGGTAACTACGGCAAATACGCCACGCTGAGATTTACGTCGTAGAAGTCAGAAAAAATAGAAGGAGTGAGGATAATTTTCTTTCAATTACTCTGTTACACTCTGTTATGTTATATTAGTTTTGTGTTATGATTTCAGTTCCTTGCTGTTAATGAAATTATTATGAGTTAAATTGATTTGTTACTGTAGTAAGTAACGCCATCATAAATTAATTATAATCTGCATAAAATGATTACTGTAGGACGTGCAAGGTTATTTCGTGATACATGAGTGTAGAGGAATGGTAAAGCATGTTGTATAAATTATACTTTTCTTGTCGTATATATATTTTGTCAATTCCATATGGCTTTTTAATTTAGTTAAAATTCAACTGTATTATGTAAATATAAAAATACTTACTTTTCATACAATGCAGAACTAAAATGAAATACAATGCTTTTCCATGAAAATAACAATTATTTTTAAATTGCTATTGTATCTCATTTTTTGCACTAAAAATGAGTACCGCAAAAATGATAATAAGTGAAAAATAACTTTCAATGGACTGCTCATGTAATTAATCTTCAATAGCTCTTATAATCTTCTGTATTTGCATTGCTAAAGAGGATTCCAAAGTAAGTTGAAATATACAATCAATTTGGAATAACGACGATCCTTCTTAAAATAATAAAAGTTTTGATATCATAACTTGCGCTCTCTCTCTCTCTCTCTCTCTCTCTCTCTCTGATCACGCTATACTATATCATTAGCTTCAAATTTATTTGTTCGTCTTGTTTAAAAATTTAAGAGTATAATTGTTATATCTGTATAATTGTTATATTTTAATTTTTCTGATAGAATTGTATTTTGGAATAAAAGTAGTTAATATCAAGCTTCTTCTTAAATCAAAAATTTGTAATTACAACCGAGTTTTAATCACATTTTATATTGTTATAAAGCTTGTTGATATTTAAAAGATGGAAACCAAAAGTCATTCAAAACAGAAGAATTTTTTTTTAATTTTAAGATGAAGAACTATTAGTCAATTAATTTTGAATAGTTTCGTTTTAGCTCCATTTCAAGAAATTAAGCTTTTTCAAAAATTTTATAATTTAAAATTAAGATAGATTTTCAGTCACACTTCTTAAAATTATAGCAATAAATTGAAAAATTCTTTAATTGTGCGATTTTTATGAATTTTTAATTTTAACATCCCATGCAGGTATGTGGCACAAAGTGAGGAAAGAAGATAAAAGAAAAGATGCTTCGCGGTTAAAAAGTTGCCGACAATGGAAGCACATCGTGCCGTGAATTCGCACATCGCGATTGTCAATGAATAAAATCTACAACCTAAATTTGTAGAATAAAGAATATTTTCAATATTTAAACTTGCCTTCTAGAGATCCGTATTCTTATGCAAGACAAGGTATTTTAATTATAAAATTAGAGAAAATATATGAGAATATAAAATTAAACATTTATAGTATATCTTCCTTACCTTTACTTGAAAAAAGAATAAAACGTGGGACATCTAATAACAGAGATTTTATTAACATGTTTGAAAGGCGAAACCGTTTCGCATAGCTCGCACCGTATAATCGACAAATTATTCGAACTGTATCATGACTTGCAACATTCTGCATGTCTCCTTAAAAGTACAAAATACGTATTACATATAGCATGATTCTTAAAATTACTTTTAAAATTACACTCTTAAAAAAGAAAAATAAAAACTCTTATATTAAACATCAACTTGTTCGAATGAAAGATCATTTTTTCATTTAAGATATTTAAATAATAAGTTATCTTTGATCGACAATGAAATAAAAACGTTTAAATCACATGAAACAAAAACATTTTAATCATTCTTATTGCGACATTGTACACTTATCGAGAAATAGTAAATAAGTTAAATGGTGAAACTCATTAATAATTTTATTAAAAAAATAAAATTAAACCGTCTACTTTTACTATGTAGGAAAGATATGAATAAGGAAATATATTTACTCCCCTTCCTCCCCTCTCTTCAGTTATCCATCATTTATCCCCAGAAACTCAGAAAATTTTACTTCGCCGCCTTTGTATTATATATATATATATATATATATATATATATATATATATATATATATCAACATGATTATAAGTTATTTCTCATATTTTGAAGAATAGATAGAAAATAGTAGAAATGTAAATAAATATATACATATATTATTAATATTTGAAAAAATATTTATAAAAACAAGCCCTGTATATATCTGATTTGTTCCTTATTTTAAATATTATTATCTATATTATCTGGATATTTTATATAAGTTATATTATCATAAAAATTGTTACATAAAAATATTCAATTGTGTGCTAAATAATTTAATTAAATGAAAACTATATCGAGTTAATTTAACTTGTTAAATCAGTCCTATGTGAGATACATTAAAGTCACAGCCAATATGAATATTTGACTATAAATTAATAAACAAACTAATACGTTAAACACGGGTAAATATACACATGAACAGAAGATAGGGAAAATAAGAAAGGAGAAGAAACGCTCTTGAAACTCATTTAGTAGGATAAAGACTTGTCTTCGACATTCATCTCGAAATGCTAATGCAATACATTTCAAATGGATAAGTCTTCTGTAGATCCGTATTCCTACGCAAATCCAGGTATTTTAATTACATAATTAATTATATGAGAACGTAATATTAAACATTTGAGGTACACTCTTCTTATCTTTGCTTGAAAAAGAAAAAATAAAGCTTGTGACATCCGACAATAATGATTTTATTAGCATGTTTAAAAGTTAAAAATTGTCATGCATATCTCATTCCTAATTTTTTTAAATATTTGATTGTATTACAACTTGTGCGTGTCTCCTTAAAAGAATAAAGTACAAATTATATAGCATTTTTAATATTAATCCATACTGTACAAAACAAGAAAAGGAAAACACAATACAAAGTTTTAAATTACAGTATATTATGTTTCTAAAGTACTTATGTTTAATACATATATATCTACGGTAAATATTTGAATATCTTTCAATTTCTGTGATTATTTAATTATTAGATATTGCTAGGATAATTCATACCCATTTAGAATTATTCGTCGACTTTAATGAAACAGTCCTTCGCGGCACGGCAATTTTATTTATAGAAATGGAACCTGAATATGACGAAATAGTTAGTAAACATTTTCTTTTATTTTGAGCACAGTTTCGTAATTTTTTATTTGTAATTAATATATAACAATTGAACAATTAGATTTTAGATATCTACCAACTCAATGAAGATAAGATGGATGTCTTAGAATACTTCAGTAGTGATAAATTAAAATATAACGTTAAACAAAACCGTAGTGTTGGAAGTAAATCTGTTATTATTCGGATACCGCACAAATATAGAGGTCGTTTCACTGAATATAAATATTGCAATAAGCCATATCAAATTGACTATAAGTAAGTATAAAATGTTTCAAAACCTGCAGATTTCAGAAAATATTGAAATAAATATTTTATACGTAAAAATTTATCATATTTTACAGTTGTGCAATTTTGATTATGTATGAAACACGTAAAGATTCTCCTGTACTGTATTGGTTAAGAAGTGACCAAACTTCTGATGGCACTCATCCTTTGCTAATAACTAACAACAAGGTAAATTATACGATAAATTATATGATAAATAAATAAACAGTAAATTCTATAAATTCACAGTAATGATAACACATTTTTAGTTTACATATGCCAGAGGAATATTTCCCTGTCAAGATTCACCATCTGTTAGATTTACATTCACCGCGGAGGTAAGAATTTAAGTAGTTATCACTTATATTTTATATGTATATACATATATTAAAGATGTTTTATTTTTTCATATTTCCTCTTAAAGTTAAATTCTTGAAATAATTTTTAGACGAAAGTCTTACTGCAAAAAATGTCGAAGTTATAATAGTTTTATAATAATTTTAAATTAACAGTGATTAAAATTCACTAATGACACAGATGATATTTTATCCACTCTCAGACACGATAGTATGACAAGTAGGAATGATGAAGATCTCCTTTACGCAATACTTCTATTAGGAAATTATTTCCGTTTTTCTAAGGTATCTTTTTATATGTTACAAATACACAAGCAAGATACGGTATCATCTATGATGTCACTTACCGAAATGAATTTAAAATCAGGATTATTTATCTCGTACGGTAAACTTTTATATTTTGGTAGACAAACTACTTTTGACGTGAAAAAAAGATGTATTATTGTTAAATTGATAATTAATTTAATTTGTTATTATTATTCCAGTTTTAGTTTGGTATTGAGTTTCAAAAATCAATAATTAACTATTAGCGCACAGTTTGCAGAATTGGAAAATATGTTTAAAAATTTAGCAGGTAAAACATTGTTTATAAAACTATTAACTTTCATCGCTGTTAATATAAAAACTATTATAACCTTGACATTTTTGCATTAGAATTTCCGATTGTAAATTACTTCAAAAATACTTTAAAGAAAGATTCGGCACAAATAGGGCACAATTTATATAGGATGTGTCAAATAAGTCTGCATATCTCAAATATATACGCTATTTATAGACATATAAAAATGAGTTATTTACAAAAGCTGTATAACATCTAATATACTACAATATGATATTAATAATTGTTCTGGCGTGGAGACAGTTTCGGAGGTATCATAATTATCTGCACTTTTTGAAATTATATGGTTTTCTTACGCAATACTATCCCTGTAGTTATTTTGTATACAAAAGTATTTAGATACAGAAATAAAAAAAAATCTACTTTGTAAGATGTTCAATACTTTATGCTAATACGTTAGAATAAAGTATAAAATTTCTCGTAAATTATAGATTTTTGATATTTTACTTTAATATTTTTATATATAAGATAGAGGAAACATATTACGTATAGAAAATAACATAATTCCATTTTAAAAAGTGATTAAAAAATCAATTACCACGAAATCCCTGCAACGCCTTCATCCAGTGTACAAAATTACTAGTAGCATTGTTACTTGTCCTTCTGATGTGTTATATAACTTTCGTCATTAAATAATTTTCATGTTCTCTAAAAATAGTATAAAAATAATCGAGGTGAACAGGGTTATTACTCCATACTATATGACACATATGGTGACTAATAAATGATTACCAATATTATTTTAAAAATAATGAAACTTTGAAATAATGAATCTTTTTATAAAACTTTTTATAAAACATAAAAAGATATACAGAATGCCCAACAGAACAACGTTTAAGAGGAGATTCTTAATATCACGTTGAGATGTAAGTCCTAATGATAAAATGTTGAGCGAAATTATTTTTTTTTGACGTAATAAATATCAATAATTAGAAATATTAGTTACTGTATCTTCGCTTACATAATCTTTGCATCGATATTTACAAGAGGCAATAATTAGCTTTCACTTTTAGCATCGTATCATATTCGAACGCAAATCTTAGGCGGTATACTTCGTTAACTTTTATAGTTAAAAAATTATTATAGCCTTGACTTTTTTAAGATAATTAGAACTTTCATCTCAAAATAATGTAAGACATTTCATCTTAAGCGTTGTTCGGGTCATTACGAGATACCCTTTATATTTATAATTTTATGATATTTTCTCATATGCTATTTTAATTAATTACAGAAATATTAATTATGATAAATAACGGATTCCTGACAATTATAAGTGACATATATGAGTCAGGTGTGATAATAAACTATTGCGGAAATAAAACTTTTCTTTTGTCAAAAAATAAAATACGTTGAATAAAGTCATAAATTATAAATTGCTTGAATGTTTTGGCTTGAATGATTAGGCGATGCATACAAAAAATAGCAGTAGTAAACTGTAATTCATCATTGAAAATTTAAAAAGTGTCGCAATCCTTTTAAACATATTCAGTAATTTTTGTCAAATAATAAATTACAGTTTATAAAATAGTCGGTGTTTAAAATTGATTAAATATAAATATAAACTATGAAGTCCGTTAAAATTAATTAAACTTGAATATTTCTCGTCTAAATATTTTTGATTAAAAAGGACGTGTGTATTTGACGTGAGATGAACATTGACCGAATAAAAGTTTTTTGTCTATTAAAATTATCGGTAAATAAGCTTTATTTGTGGACTTTCCGTGTCTATTTGTAAAACTAATTTGGTTGTTCATTGATAAAGAGCATCTGAGCAATTAATTTACATAGATATGGCCTCTTTTAGACTCTCGATAATATCCCAGTCAAAATCATGGTCTAATTGTAACCCAAACAGAACAATAAGCAATTATGCTATAAAAATAATGTCAAAATGATTAAAAAATGATTGTTAAAATTATTTTTCAATTCATTTTAATTCCATTTTTAACGTCATGACTTCTTGTTCTACTTAGGAATCTATAGTATGAAATAACTCAACAGGTAGACATGCTTCAACGAATGTGATGTTTATGTTCAGATATACTGCTTCTTAATTGTCTAACCGTTCGATAATCACATACGCAGCATCGCAGTTTTTTTTTTGTCAATTATTGGGTGTGCCAAAAAATTATTACGTTTTTTTCTTGAAAACAGATTTTTCATGAAACAAATTAATGTTTCTCAACGCAAGATTTGGATATGTTCTTAGTAATCTCTTCTTAGTAATCTTTTTCTTCCAGTAATCTCCCGTGATGGTAAACATCGATTAAAGTCAGTCAATGCCTCTATTTTGTCGGTATCATCTTTGTTCTTCCTGAGCATAGTGCATCCTTAACATCAAAATCTGTTGACCGAAATTTTGCGAACCAATTCTAACATTGTCGTAGTTTCAAGGCATCTTCATCATACATATTACACTTAACTTTTTATGAGCTTGCATAGCGTTTTTTCCTTTTCGGAAGTAATAGAGTAAGATATTCTTTTTAATTTCCGTATTAAAATCAACATAAAAAGATAATTCTTAAATCATGTATGTTTTTTCTAAAACAAGCTTTAAAGAATAATCTGTCACGATATATAGTTAATTGCCATTTAAAATGAAGTTATATTTCAAGGGTTTTTCTGGAAAAAAACGGAATTACTTTTTTTGGGTAATTCAGAACATTATTCTTCCAGAAATGTGATCGAGGATTCTTATAGATTTTGATAAATTATAACCTTTTAACGCTAAAAAAAGGAAACTCGTACATTTTTATTATTAAATTGAATATATTTTTCTGAGACACTTGGAACAGGAGGGACAGTGAACCATGCGAATTGATTATTGAGTCGGAATGTTTTTTGAGTCATTTATTAAGTAAGTAAGTCAAATTGTAAATGATGTCAAAAATAAATTCTAGTGGGTACTGTCTTTATTAAGTAATATATTAATAAAAAATTTAAAGTTCTTTGCGTGACATTCAAAATTAACTCAGTTTTTGTCATGATGATGATTCAAACCATTGTTTTCCATTCATGTTGCTTACCATATAATTCTCGGCATATCATGAAGCCATGCGGAATGTCAACCGCTTTTGGGTGATAATTTTGACTTTGAAAATTGATAATAACTCATTATGAACTTTCACGACTTTCTCAATTAAGATGTGGATATGTATTTGATCTTGATCTGAGGAGGGTGCTCAAAATTAGAAAGAAATATGTAATTAACTTATAATTGATATCTTTAATATAATTGATACCTTTAATGTTCTTAACAACAATTACGTTTGACTTTTCTATATCACTGTTATTTATTATATAATTTATTATATAATTTATTTTACTGTATAGAGAGAGTGAGAGAGAGAGAGAGAGAGAGAGAGAGAGAGAGAGAGAGAGAGAGAGATAGGTCATTACTTATATTTATCTTTCATTAATTAAAAATTTTTTTCTAGATTTCTGTACCAAATAATTTCAATACCATTATAATATGTGGGAGGACATGTAGACCTATAATAAATGATGGAGACCGATACATATACATGTGTTTTGAAATGTTTCCGATGCCGTCATATTCAATGATTATTATAGTTGGTTCATTAGAAACCATACACCTTGATTTACAACATAACGTCAGTTTGTGGGTCGAAAAAAAATATATTGAGCAAAGTAGATCATGTTTCGCAAATTTCCATCATATTCTTACTATTGCCAAAGAATTGTGTGGTCCTCTATATAAATGTACAGGTAAAACATCAAATAATTGTCACATTCCAAAAAAGATTAATGTGGATTTTACACTACGATATGTTTATTATCTCATAGTAGGGGACTTTCCTCTATACTATAAACACGTTAAAAGTTATGTACAACAGGTTATTAAAATCATCCGATGTTTTTTAAAGTGTAAATTGAACTATACTAAATTGAATCAAATTGTTATGTACAATGATATTTTTCGTGAATGATTATTTACTATTAATTTTGTTTTATAAACGTATATTAAAATGATAATTGTAGATGATGTACGTGAATACAATATATGTGTGCTTCCACCAAATATCCCAGAAATTGATTTGTCATGTCTTTCAATGATATTTGTGTCATCAACTTTACTTAACGAAGATTCCTTTTTGATATGCAGTACGATTGCTCAAAAAGTTGCTCAGAATTGGGCAGGAGGTTTAGTTACGTGTACAAATTTCCAACATTTGTGGTTAAATAAAAGTTTTAGTACCTTCATATCTAGAAGAATTATGTATTTTATGTATCAGCAAAATATAATTCCTGATAAAATGTCATTTCTGGAAAGAAAAACCGTTAACGATCTTATAATTAAGGTAAATCATTAATATTTCATTCAGACGGAAACTGTCGAAATATACACATTGAAACTGTTGATTGATAACTGATCAATGATTAATAACAACAATTTACTCTTTTACAACTTTACAGAATTACTTACTTATACACATTTATATTTCGCATACGTATTCGTATTTCTACATACAGTAAATCAAGTAAGAGCGTGGTCTTACTCAAAGCTAATAAAAGATATCGCCCTATCATGAAATCTATCATGAATTCATAGAGAGCACCTTTTTCCTTGATGTACTATCAAGGAAGAATTGTCATTTGAACTTTCATAAGAGAATCATATTAAGCATCATAAATACCAAATACGCATCACGCTGTGTACCTCTGCACTCACCCGAAAGGTCCAAAAATGTCACAATTAGCGACTGCTAAATATGAAAAAGTCGAAGTCATTCGTACAGAAATGGGTGCAGTGATATAATGTGGCAAAAAATGTCGATGATTTACCGGAATGTGGCTTGATATGCAAAGTGGACAAAAAAGACGATAAAAAAATAGTAAATCTGTTTTAACACGGAATCCTGGCTTAACACTGCGTCAAGGACAAGCAAAATTGAAGCAGAAAGGTTTAGATATATCGTACGAAACTATTCGAACCTATCTCGGGGTTAATAACATGAAAATGTTGCACACAGTTTTTTATAAATTAATTCGACCACGCTCTTCTTACTTGACTTACTGTACATATACTTATCTGCATTCTTACCTCATTATTTTTCTTTAAATTTTGTTAATATTACAGATAAATTCACTTGATATTGATTCTGGACAGAAACTAGTACCTAATTTGAAAAATATTTTACCCAAAGATATCACAAAATGTGTAATTGACGAATTGGGATATATTCTTTTGAATTACTTAGAACATTTTTTAGGATCAAGACATTTCGAATTATATCTTAAATCTTATTTTTGGGATTTTCGTTTTAAAAGTATAAATACTCATGATTGGCTGATCCATCTGTTTTATTATTTTGTTGACATACAAGAGGTAACATCTTTCTGTGTAAACATATTAGAATTTTAGCATTTATTCATTGAATTAACATATAATAACTCTTATGTATCTACTTCTAGAAACTAAAATCAATATTGACTAAGTGGATTTATGGACCGAATTTAAGACATATGCCTATTGAAGATATATGTACTTTGTATCCCGAGCTGCATTGTCTAATGACAAAAAGTCAAGGATACCTATTAGCAACACGGTGGATCACGACAGAAGCATTTAATAATTTTGCTTTATTGTTGAATGAATTAAAATTTTGTAATAATAATCTTGAGAGAAGAGAATTCTTATTCCACTTATATGCATCGAATGCGATTTTACCGGTTGCAAAGTTATGGTGGCTGCGTCATATGTTTCCTCTTGACGAGCAAACCTGTGAAAATCGGTAAATATTGCCGGTATATCTATATTTAAAAATTGATTTGAAATTATATAGCATAATGCATACGTATCTCCTAGGTTTCTTTTGCTACTTTTGTACATAAAAAATAAATGGTTGGAAATGATTCAACCTGCTTTGGAATTTGTCCGCGAATATTGTTCACCAATGTTTGCGTGTCCAATATTTAGTGAATTGTACGAATTGGAAGAGGCGCGTCACCTGGCGATCTCAGGGTTTATAGCCATTGTGGAGAAGAAGTGCAAAATGCTTCCCTCAACCATTCAAGAAGTGGCATATATTCTTAAAATTAATTTAAAGGATATATATATATTAACAAGTGAAGGAAGTACTCTGCATGTAAAAACAGGACATGTTTGAAATCAAGAAGAAATCGTAATGAGTTAATTTAAATGAATACGAAATAATTATAAACTAAATATTATAATAACTACACTGTTAGAAATGTAATCACGAGCTTCCTTTACATGTAGATGAAGCTCATGGTTATGAATGAAATTAAAAGTAATGAATGATTTAACTGAAAATTAAGTTATAATTACTTTAATGTGATTAACGTGTACATTAAATTTATGAAATTTAATGTATTTGCAATAAAATTTTATGAAAAGTATATTAAATTTCATAAATTTTTATGAAAAATATGTTAAATTTTATATATAGTTACACAAATATACTTTTTAATTATAAATACATTAAATTTAATTTATTCAGTCATAAAATTAAATTTAAATTGCGTAACTCAAAAGGTATTAAAATTTAAGAACATTTCTAACATGTAATGTTAATTATTTGTATATAGATTAAATTGTATTTTAATAATTACTTAATAAAAAGTATAAACTTAGTTCTGTTATATATATTTACATGTGTAAAAAATATGTAGAATTGCTTTCTTTTGTATGGTTCTGTCTATGGATGCGTTCGGGGAGACACTATTCGCGCTATGAATGCAAATGCTACCAATGCTGTTTATGGAGCTAATAACACGATAGCATTAATAAGCTCCATAAACGATTCTATCGTTTGGTAGTGTTTAATCAGAGAGATTTAATCTTCGTCGAAGTTAAGTTAATGTAGGAGATTCTGTTTTCAATCACCAACGACTTTCTTTGTAATAATTAAATGTTTTACTTTGGTAGTGTATACGTAACATTTTTTATTTTCTCGTAGTGAATAAAAGAACGCAATCTTAATTACAATTTCTATAATGACTTGCTGCTAGGCCAAAATGAACGATGTAAATTCGATAAAAAATTAATAGTTACACTGAGTAAATTAATCAGCTAAAAGGAGGAATTCTTGAGTATCTGTTGTCGATTCGAGAAGAAGCATATCTACGATTAATTATGTCTATACCTATCTAATTATATTGTACACTCTATACGTGTAAGAAAAATACTAAAAGAAATAATTAAATGTAATTGCAGCATTTGCAATATTTTGAAAAGAAAAATTGCGATTATATCATGTAATTAATATTCAGTGTATAATTATATACACATTGGTATGAAGACATTTATTGTACGGTTAGGAATGAAAAGCTATTTTGCAACGCTTTTTTGCAAAACAGTTTTTTTTTTCGGAATGCAACTTGCTCACCGAGTAATTGGTTCTTATTCATAAATCGACAAATAAATATGAAAGAACAATTTTTCTTGTCCTGTCTTTATTTTTTATTTAAAAAAAACAATAAAAATATTTATGTTCATCATCTATTAATTATTTTTCATTTTTTTGCTTATAATTGTTCTTGTGTACAGACAAGAGAAAAAAAAAGTATATTTTGTTTATATAGCGTCTCGCATTTTCTCTTAACGACGTATTCTTAATGTAATTTAGAGATGAAAATCTTATTATAAAAATGTCGAGGCCATAATAGTTTTTAAGTTAATACTGATAAAAATGATTCACTAATCACAAAGTTTCATATAGATTTTATATAGAAGCAGAAAGAGTTTCTTATTTTAAGCAGTTTCTATATTTAAGCATTTTATTAATAAGAATATCATTGAATATTGATATGATAATCTCGATGCTTTTAAGAAAATTTCCTAATAGCACTTTTACTACTTGTCATATCATTATGTCTTAGCGAAATGTCAGTTCTGTTACTAGTGAACTTTAATTGCTATTATTTTAAATTATTATAGCCCCAACATTTTTGTATTAAAATCTTTATTTCTAAATTACCTCAATGATACGTGTTTAAAAAGAAACAGCATAAAGCTCCTTAGGATAATCCTGAATACATCCTGAATATCCTGTGACATAGTATATGAGATATATTTAGGACATTATACTAATTGTAACATTAAAATTAAAAAATTTAGAATGTCCTTAGGCTTAATAAATATAATAAGTGCCTAAAAAAATTATTTTTCACAGTGTTATATTGGACCTTTATAATTATACATTTATATAGATTACTTTTTATGAGGTACTTTTTATTTCAGTATTTTAGTCTGTTTTAATAATATTTAAAATGATTGCGTATAGTAATTACACTAAATACACTACTACGGCAAATATACGCTGGGATTTATGTCACAGAAGTCAGAAAAAATAGAAGGAATGGGGGTAATTTTCTCTCAATTACTCTATTACATACCGTTATGTTATATTAGTTTTGTGTTATAATTTCAGCTCCTTGCTGTTAATATTAATGATATTATTATGAATTAAATTGATTTGTCACTGTAGTAAGTAACGCCATCATAAATTAATTATATTCTGCATAAAATGATTACTGTAGGACGTGCAAAGTTATTTCGTGATACACGAGTGTAGAGGAATGGTAAAGCATGTTGTATAAATTATACTTTTCTTATCGTATTTATATTTTGTCAATTTCATATTGCTGTTTAATTTAGTTAAAATCCAACTATATTATGTAAATATAAAAATACTTTCAATACAATACAGAACTAAAATGAAATATAATTTCCATGGGAAAATAGCAATTATTTTTAAATTGCTATTTTATCTCATTTTTTGCACTAAAAATAAGTTTTTATCGCAAAAGTGATAATAAGCGAAATAACTTTCAATGGACTTGAAGTAAATAATCTTCAAAAGCTCGGTATTGCTGAAGAGGACTCCAAAGTGAGTTGAAATGTACAATCAATTTGGAATAACGACGATCCTTCTTGAAAAGTAATAAAAGTTTTGATATCATGCCTTGCGCTCTCTCTCTCTCTCTCTCTCTCTCATCACGCTTTACTATCATTAGCCTTGAATGAATTTATTTGTTTGTCGTGTTTAAAAATTTAAGAGTTTGTATAATTGTTATATTTTAATTTTTCTGATAGAATTGTATTTTGGAAAATGAATGAAAATAGTTAATATTAAGCTTATCTATTTCTTAAATCAAAAATTCATAATTATAACCGAGTTTTAATCATTTTATATTGTTACATTTATACATTTTATATGTTTTATATTGTTATGAAGCTTGATGATATTTAAAAGATGGAAACCAAAAGTCATTCAAAACGGAAGAATTTTTTTTTAATCTTAAGATGAAGAACTATTAGTCAATTAATTTTGAATAGTTTCGTTTTAGCTCCATTTCGAGAAATTAAGCTTTTTCAAAAATTTTATAATTTAAAATTAAGATAGATTTTCAGTCACACTTCTTAAAATTATAGCAATAAATTGAAAAATTCTTTAATTGTGCGATTTTTATGAATTTTTAATTTTAACATCCCATGCAGGTATGTGGCACAAAGTGAGGAAAGAAGATAAAAGAAAAGATGCTTCGCGGTTAAAGAGTTGCCGACAATGGAAGCACACCGCGCCATGAATTGATCGTCAATGAATAGAATCTACAACCTAAATTTGTAGATTAAAGAATATTTTCAATATTTAAATGGACTTGCCTTCTAGAGATCCGTATTCTTATGCAAGACAATTTGTGTATTTTGATTATAAAATTAGATATATGAGAATATAAAATTAAACAATTACAGTTTTTTTTATCTTTACTTGAAAAAAGAATAAAACGTGGAACATCTAATAACAGAGATTTTATTAACATGTTTGAAAGACGAAACCGTTTTGCATAGCTCGCACCGTATAATCAACAAATTATTCGACTGTATCATGACTTGCAACATTCTGCATGTCTCCTTAAAAATCCAAAATACGTATTACCCATAGCATGATTCTTAAAATAACTCTTAAAATTACATTCTTAAAATCTCTCTTTATTATAAAAATAATACAAAAAAATGTATAAAAGGTGTAATTACGTTATTCCCTATGTGCTATTATGCTTATTATACATTTATATATCCTTATTAAATATTTGTATAATTTCTCAATTTCTATAATCTTTCAATTATTAGAATCTGCTAAAGTAATTCATATCTATTTAGAATTATTTGTCGATTTTGATGAAAATATTCTTCCCGGCAATCTTTTCGGGACAATTCTGTTTATAGAAAAGCAAAGTGGATAATGACTAAAGAACAACGGAACTTCTGACGGAGGTTGTGCATTATGTAGAGCGGACTAACTTGAGTCGGAAAGATCTCTACCATTTTACCATTTTACATTTTACAATAGTTAACGAAATATTAGTCTCTAAAGGTTACCGAATCTCCGAATACCGCGTCCGCTCGACCTACTACTACGTCAAGCAAATGGCCTAGGAAGCGTGTCATTCGGAAGCTCCGAACAAAATAATAAAATATTATTTGTTCTAATTATTCATATTTTATATCAATTTTATACCATATAAATAATATAGTATGTATTACATTATATATGCGGTGTAAAATTTCTATGAAGAATACTTTATATTCAATATAAAATAAATTTTCTGTTACCATCACGATAAAAAGAATGAAAAAACACCAGAATTGGTGGTATTTATTCAATTTATTGCATACATAATATTTGCAAATTTTCTGATTTTCAACTTTGAATGGTTTAACACATAATACCTTTTATACGTGATTCTACAATATATTGCAAATACTTAAGAAAAAACCCTATATCAAACAAATCTTAGGCGACCCAAAGAATATGTTATTCATAAGGTATTCATTCTAAGAACCAAACCAATATTTTGATATTTACACAAAATTTTATATTATTATTAATCTCATTGTTTTTTAAATGAGATGTGATAATTTAATTATAATACTATAATAAAAGATTATATACTATTATAATAAAAGATTTAAGATTAATAATAATAAGTTTTGTGTGTGTGTGTGTGTGTGTGTGTGTGTGGTTAATGTCCGGACAAAGATACATGTCCGATCATTGGGATTACCCATTTTCTTATCTTAAAGTGACTTTATGCTTTAGGAGAAAAATATTTCAATAAATATTCATTAAAAGTTGAACGAATAAATGTGCAGTAGGGAGAAATAATGTTTATGTATTTTCGTATATGGATGTTGTTAATAATGATATTTTGTCAAATAAAATTACAGACATTATCTTATACAATTCAATTCCTTTATAATTATAGCAACCTAAAATATGAAAATATTTAAAAAAATTACAACAAAAATTTTTGTAATATATTTTATGCTTTAGTATTTTATGTTTAACGTATTTTGAGATATTGTACGTATACAATAAATAATCACTTTGTAAACTGTTCAATTTTTAACTTATTTATTTATTCATTATTATGTTATTTCAGTATTTCTAACAATACTTCATTACTTTAATCATTTTTATACACTTTTAAGACAAAAATATGTATGGATGGGAAAAAGATGTATAAATATATATATATATATATATATATATATATATATATATATATTGTACTATAGTAATAATTGTGAATTATAGTATATATATATATATATATATATATATATATATATATATAAACACAATTAAAACAATTTAAAGAAACATACAAAAATTTACTAAATATATACTAAGGTACATATACTTAATCATGGGGGGCGACTCCACTATGTTTGATATGGAGTACACTGAATGATTCATTGTAATGAAATTCCGTACACTGGATTTTATATCTGTATAATATATGATCGAGGAGATATTTAGAAATTAGAAAATGTAATTTAAAAATTACAAACTTACGAAAAATATCACTATATTGCTTGAAGGATATATAGTGTATTTTTACATATATAACAATCCTGAAATTAGATCTTGTATCAGAATACATAAAATTTATTCGCGTTCTTTACCGATTCAATTACATCAACTTGTTCGAATGAAAGATTTTTTTATTTAAGACATTTAAATAGTTATCTTTGATCAACAATGAAAAAAAACGTTTAAATCATATTGCGACATTGTACATTTATCGAGAAATGGTAAATAAGTTTAACATGGAGGAGCTCATTAATAATTTTATTTAAAAAATTAAATTAAAGTAACTATTTTTGCCTTGTAGAATAGATATATATATAAGGAAATATATTTATCCCCCCCCCCAACGCTCCTAAGCCATCCTAAGCGCTCCATCAATCTGTCTTCGGGAACTACATACACTGAAAAATTTTACTTCATCGCTTTTGTACTTAATATATATATCCACATGATTATAAATTATTGCATATTGTGAAGAACAGATAGGAAATAATGGAAATTATGAAAATAAGGTATATACAGATATATTTATATATATTTGAAAAAATATTTAAAAAGACAAACCATGTGTTTATCTGACTTGTTCTTTGTTTTAAATAAATTTCTATATCATCTTGATATTTTATACAAGTTATATTGTCATAAATATTATATAAAAACGTTGAATTGTGTGCTAAGTAAGATTATGGCCGAAATGTCTAATGTTTTTATTAATGTAATGATAATTAAATATCACAAACTATAACTTGTGCGGCGGTTTTTTATGCTCTTCTTTTCATACGTTTTGAATTATAAACCACGTTCGTTTTTATGATGTATTCTAAGTAATTTAATTAAATAAAACTATATCGAGTGAATTTAATTTATTAAATCAGTCCTATTTGAAATACATTAAAGTCATAGTCAATATATATACTATAAGTTGCGTATAAACAAATTAATACGTTAAACAGAGGAAAATATAAACATAAACAGAAAGTAGGGTAATAAGAAAGAAGAAGGAGCGCTACGCTCTTGAAATTGATTTAGTAGGATAAAGACTTGTCTTCAACATTCATCTCGAAAGGATAATGCAATACATTTCAAATGGATATGCCTTATGTAGATCCGTATTCCTACGCAAAACCAGGTATTTTATTATTTTATTTAATTACATAATTAATTATATGAGATGATACGTAATATTAAACATTTGAAGTACACTCTTCTTATCTTTGTTTAAAAAAAAAAATAAAACGTGTGACATCCGAGAATAATAATTTTATTAGCATGTTCAAAAGGTAAAAACTGTCATGCATATCTTATTCCTAATTTTTTTAAATATTTGATTGTATTACAACTTATGCGTGTCTTCTTAAAAGAATAAAGTACAAATTATATAGCATTTTTAATATCAATCCACACTATAAAAACAAGAAAAAGTGTATACAATATAAAGTATTGAATTACAGTACATTACATTTCTTATGTACTTACGTTTATAATATGTATATATATATATATATATATATATATATATATCCACAGTAAATATTTGAATATCATTCAATTTCTGTAATCATTTAATTATTAGGTATTGCTAGGGTAATTCATACCCATTTAGAATTATTCGTCGACTTTGATGAAACAGTCCTTCGCGGCACGGCAATTTTATTTATAAAAACGAAAGCTAGATGTGAAGAAATAGTTAGTAAACATTTTCTTTTATTTTGAGCACAGTTTTGTAGTTTTTTATTTGTAATTAATATATAACATTGAATAATTAGATTTTAGATATCTACCAACTCAATGAAGATAAGATGGATATCTCAGAATACTCGAGTAATGATAAATTAAAATATGACGTTAAACAAACTCCCCGTAATATTGGAGTAAATGAATTTGTTGTTATTCAGATACCGCAGAAATATAGAGGTCGTTTCACTGAATTTAAATATAAATATTGCAATGAGCCATATCAAATTGACTATAAGTAAGTATAAAATGTTTCAAAAACTGCAGATTTCAGAAAATATTGAAATAAATATTTTATACGTAAAAATTTATCATATTTTACAGTTATGCAATTTTGATTACGTATGAAACACGTAAAGATTCTCCTGTACTGTATTGGTTAAGAAGTGACCAAACTTCTGATGGCACTCATCCTTTGCTAATAACTAACAACAAGGTAAATTATACGATAAATTATATGATAAATAAATAAACAGTAAATTCTATAAATTCACAGTACTGATAACACTATATTTTTAGTTTACATATGCCAGAGGAATATTTCCCTGTCAAGATTCACCATCTGTTAGATTTACATTCACCGCGGAGGTAAGAATTTAAGTAGTTATCACTTATATTTTATATGTATATACATATATTAAAGATGTTTTATTTTTTCATATTTCCTCTTAAAGTTAAATTCTTGAAATAATTTTTAGACGAAAGTCTTACTGCAAAAAATGTCGAAGTTATAATAGTTTTATAATAATTTTAAATTAACAGTGATTAAAATTCATTAATGACACAGATGATATTTTATCCATTCTCAGACACGACAGTATGACAAGTAGGAATGATGAAGACCTCCTTTACGCAATATTTCTATTAGGAAATTATTTTCATTTTTCTAAGGAATCTTTTTATATGTTACAAGTACACAAACAAGATACGGTATCATCTACGATGTCACTTGCCGAAATGAATTTAAAATCATGATTATTTATCTCATATATAAATATAAACTTTTATATTTTGGTAGACAAATTATTTTTGACGTGAAAAAAAAGTAGATGTATTATTATTAAATTGATAATTAATTAAATGAGTTATTATTATTCCAGTTTTAGTTTGGGATTGCGTTTCGAAATCAATATTAACTATTAGCGCACAGTTTGCAGAATTGGGAAATATGTTTAAAAAGTTAAAAATATGTTTAGCAAGTGAACGTTGTTTATGAATTATTAACTTTCCCTATTAATTGTTGTTACTATAAAAACTATTATAACCTTGACATTTTTGCATTAGAATTTCTGACCGTAAGTAACTTCAAAAATACTACTTTAAAGAAAGATTCGGTACAAATAGGGCACAATTTATACAGGATGTGTCAAATAAGTCTGTTTATCTCAAATATATACGATATTTATAGACGTATAAAAATGAATTATTTACAAAACCTGTATAGCACCAAATATACTACAAAATGATACTAATAATTGTTTTCTGCGTGGAGACGGTTCGGATGTATCATAATTATCTGCATTTTTTGGAATAATATGATTTTCTTACGCAATACGATCCCTGTAGTTATTTTGTATATAAAAGTATTTAGATACAGAAATAAAAAAAATCAACTTTGTAAGATGTTTAATATTTTATGCTAATACGTTAAAATAAGTATAAAATTTCTCGTAAATTATAGATTTTCGATATTTCACTTTAATATTTTCATATGTAAGGTAATTAGAGGAAACATGTTACGTAGAAAATAACATAATCCATTTAAAAAAGTGATTTAAAAATCAGTTATCACGAAATCCCTGAAACGCCTTTCTCTAGTGTACAAAATTACTATTTAGTAGTGAGTATTGTTACTTGCCCTTCTGATGTGTTGTATAACTTTCATCATTAAATAATATTCATATTTCTAGAAATAATATAAAAATAATCTAGATGAACAGGGTTATTACTACACACTATATGACAGTGGTGACTGATAACTGATTACCGATATTATTTTAAAAATAACGAAACTTTGAAATAATGAATCTTTTTATATAAAACATAAAAAGATATACAGAATGTCCAGAACAAGTTTAAGAGGAGATTCTTAATATTATGTTGAGATGTAAGTCCTAATAATAAAATGTTGAGTGAATTTTTTTTTTGACGTAATAAATACCAATAATTAGAAATATTAATAACTGTATCTTCGCTTACATAATCTTTGCATCGATATTTACAAGAGGCAATAATTAGCTTTCAGTCATGCGGAATGTCAACCGCTTTTGGGTGATAATTTTGACTTTGAAAATTGATAATAACTCATTATGAACTTTCACGGCTTTCTCAATTAAGATGTGGATATGTATTTGATCTTGATCTGAGGAGGATGCTCAAAATTAGAAAGAAATATGTAATCAACTTATAATTGATATCTTTAATATAATTGATACCTTTAATGTTCTTAACAACAATTACGTTTGACTTTTCTATATCACTGTTATTTATTATTTTACTGTATAGAGAGAGTGAGTGAGAGAGAGAGAGAGAGATAGGTCATTACTTATATTTATCTTTCATTAATTAAAAATTTTTTTCTAGATTTCTGTACCAAATAATTTCAATACCGTTATAATATGTGGGAGGACATGTAGACTTATAATAAATGATGGAGACCGACATATATACATGTGTTTTGAAATGTTTCCGATGCCGTCATATGCAATGATTATTATGGTTGGTTCATTAGAAACCATACACCTTGATTTACAACATAACGTCAGTTTGTGGGCCGAAAAAAAATATATTGAGCAAAGTAAATCATGTTTCGCAAATTTCCATCATATTCTTACTATTGCCAAAGAATTGTGTGGTCCTATTTATATAAATGACAAAGGTAAAATATCAAGTAATACTCACATTACAAAAAAGATTAATGTGGATTTTACAATTACGATATGTTTATTATCTCATAGTAGGGGGCTTTCCTCTATAATATAAACACTTTGAAAGTTATGTACAACATGTTATTAAAATCATCCGATGTTTTTATACTAAATTGAACCAAATTATATGTACAATGATATTTTTCGTGAATGATTATTTACTATTAATTTTGTTTTATAAACGTATATTAAAATGATAATTGTAGATGATGTACGTGAATACAATATATGTGTGCTTCCACCAAATATCCCAGAAATTGATTTGTCATGTCTTTCAATGATATTTGTGTCATCAACTTTACTTAACGAAGATTCCTTTTTGATATGCAGTACGATTGCTCAAAAAGTTGCTCAGAATTGGGCAGGAGGTTTAGTTACGTGTACAAATTTTCAACATTTGTGGTTAAATAAAAGTTTTAGTACCTTCATATCTAGAAGAATTGTGTATTTTATGTATCAGCAAAATATAATTCCTGATAAAATGTCATTTCTGGAAAGAAAAACCGTTAACGATCTTATAATTAAGGTAAATCATTAATATTTCATTCAGACGGAAAGTGTCGAAATATATACATTGAAACTGTTGATTGTTAATAATAACAATTTACACTTTTACAACTTTACGAAATTACTTACTTTGCAAATATACACATTTATAATACATTTCGCACATTCGCATACGCATTCGTATTTCTACATACATATACTTATCTGAATTCTTACATTATTTTCTTTGAATTTTGTTAATATTACAGATAAATTTACTTGATGTTGACTCTGAACAGAAACTAATACCTAATTTGTGGGGTGTCTTAACCAAAAATATCACAAAATGTGTAATGGATGAATTGGGATATATTCTTTTGAGTTACTTAAATTCTTTTTTTGGATCAAAACATTTCAAAATATATCTTAAATCTTATTTTTGGGATTTTCGTTTTAAAAGTATAAACACTCATGATTGGCTGATCCATTTGCTTAAATGTTTTGTTAACTTACAAGTGGTAACATCTTTCTGTGTAAACATATTAGAATTTTAACAACATTTATTCATTGATTAACAAATAATAACTCTTGTGTATCTGCTTATAGAAACTATCAATATTCTATAAGTGGATTTATGGACCGAATTTAAGACATATGTCTATTGAAGATCTATGTACTTTGTATCCCGAGCTGCATTGTCTAATGACAAAAAGTCAAGGATACCTGTTAGCGACACAGTGGATCACGACAGAAACATTTAATAATTTTGCTTTTTTGTTGACTGAAATAAAATTATATAATAATAATCTTGAGAGAAGAGAATTCTTATCCCACTTATATGCATCGAATATGGTTTTACCAGTTGCAAAGTTATGGTGGCTACGTCGTATGTTTCCACTTGACGAGCAAACTTGTGAAAATCGGTAAATATTGCCGGTATATCTATATTTAAAAATTGATTTGAAATTATACAGCATAACGCATACGTATCTTCTAGGCTTCTTTTGCTACTTTTGTACATAAAAAATAAATGGTTGGAAATGATTCAACCTGCTTTGGAATTTGTCCGCGAATATTGTTCACCAATGTTTGCGTGTCCAATATTTCGTGAATTGTACAAATTGGAAGAGACGCGTCACCTGGCGATCTCAGGATTTACAGCCATTGTGGAGAAGAAATGCAAAATGCTTCCTCAAACCATCCAAGAAGTAGCATATATTCTTAAAATTAATTTAAAGGATATATATATATTAACAAGTGAAGAAAGTACTCTGCATGTAAAAACAAGACAATGACGCTTGAAATCAAGAAGAAATCGAAATAAGTTAGTTTAAATGAATACGAAATAATTATAAACTAAATATTACAATAACTACACTGTTAGAAATGTAATCACGTACTTCCTTTATATATAGATGAAGCTCGTGATTATGAACGAAATTAAAAGTAATGAATAATTTCCCTGAAAATTAAGTTATAGTAATTATTTAAATGTAACAAACGTGTACATTAAATTATGAAATTTCATGTACTTTTAATTAAATTTTATGAAAAGTATATAAATTTTCATGAAAAATGCATTAAATTTTTTTATTTTATGTATATGCACACAAATGCTTTTTAATTATAAATACATTAAATTTAATGTAATGTCATGAAATTATGTAACTTAAAATGTAATGAAATTTAAGAACATTTCTAACAGTGTACGTTTTAATTATAAATACATTAAATTTAATGTAATGACATGAAATTAAATTTAATTTGTCTAACTTAAAAGTTAATAAAATTTAAGAACATTTCTAACATTGTAATGTTAATGTTATTTTTATATTAATTAAATATTTATCCTTCTTATCATGATCTTAAGAGTAAAATTTCATTTTTTATTGAATATAAAGTACTCTCCATAGAAATTTTACACCAAACAATGAATAGGTAAAACAAATGTTTTATTAAAATCATTACTTTCGTCCTCATTTTTATCTTGATTTTTATCAAAATTACCAATCAAATCATCTAAAAGATTAACATTATAGATCTGTCGCATTCTGCAACATAGCGAATTCCTATCATAGCTCCTACTCACTCCAATGCGTTTGTTGAAGTAAAACACGGAATGAATTTATATTTCCATCCACGAAGATATCGCAATAGAGAAATATGCAACAAAATGAACAAAAAGGTACAAAGACCCAGAATTTTCTCTGCTGCTGATCTTATAGATTTTCTTTTTTGTAAGATGTAACCTCTTCTTATTAGCTTTACCTTGAGCAAAAATTTTTCATTGCAGTTATCGTCTCAATCGCTACCTAATTAATTGATATAGAAATAATATTAAACAATAGTATCTTATTTAATTAATATATACTGTAATGTGAATACATAATAAATAAGAAATAAAAGCCCTAAACGGTATATCAAGTTGGAGTTTTAGTATTTAAATTTAGTGTTTAAATAATTCGATGTGAATTTATACTATACATATTTATACTATACATATCCAATCCTACAAACTGCCCCTCGAATTTAATTTGCAGTCTTTGAATACAATCTTAACAGAACTTGAGTAATATCATAAAGCAATTTAATAAGATTATAATATTTATAAGCATGTTAGAAAGACCTTAATAATCTGATGCTGATAAGCATTTTAAAGCCTGCAAATAATTTTGTAGCAAAAAAATATTACCTAACGCGGTCCGAATAATTCAGATACATAGCGATTGAATTTATATTAAAGCCTTGTAATACTTTTATTTAATTACTGCAAAAAATATTAGCTTAGCCGGGATAATTAAAATGTTTCGTGATGTGAGAGAATTTGAGGATGAATGATGATATGAATAGACTGCGGAATATTCTTTAATTGGATAATTGAATAATCAGAATTCAAGTAAGGTAAATTTAAATTGAGAGACAAATGGAAGGATAATTGATAAGTGGATAATTGAGATTTGAATGGGAAAAAGCACTTGTGCGAAGTTTGGCGGAAGGGAAGCTTGTTCGCACACATTCTTGAATATATTCTACATGTAGCGATAATCGGGTCTACATACACCAGTAAGTCAATATAAAAAGTATATTGTATCGAACAGTCATAGAATGTGAAGGAACCGAAGAATCGGCATTCGGTGACCTGTTCAAAAGACGCTTCGGTATATATAATGCAGTAGATTTTATATATATACTATATATATGCATATTAAAAGTTTACATCTTACAATTTGGATTAATAAAGAGAATAATAATCGATAAATCAATTGCTGATCATGAATAATAGAAAAGACACTTTCATTAGGTACGTAATTATTTTATTTAAAATTGTCGATATGAATACATAAATTATTAAATTATAAAATTCTTGCTTCCATTGCGTCTTATTCTTTTTGCAGCTTTAAAATTTTTATTTCCACTGAGAAGCCGATCGAAAAAATAAAGAAATGAAGAACATATTCGGAATACATTGTGTGTCGTAAGGCAACTCTACAGCGATCAAATCTCTCGCCCTAGATACGATGTATCCTCTGCAGATCCCACCAGTTTATTTCGGAGATCCCTCTGATGGAGCAAGGGGATGGATTGCCGATACTAACAAACCGAAAAGATTTATACGCGCGTATGTGTCGACGAGAAAAAGAATAAGTATAAGGTTTAGAATAAGTAGGTAAAAAAAAAAAAAATTTCATTTTAGGAAAAGGGATGCACGATTAATGTACATATTTCTTTTTTAGATCTTGCTCTCCACCCTATTTGGCGGGCGTCCGCCTGCACTCTTCTGCACCAATACCCGAGTTTCCGTCGTAGTATACATGTGGAGTGTGTATATACATGTAAAATACATACGGGTGGTGCTGGCCGCGGAATGGGATGAGAGCGAGAGGGTGAGGACGAGTGTGAGCCGGGTCGACCGCGCAAATCTCTGCACGTACACGCACACGTGTCTGTGTGTGGGATGTGTACATATACACGCGCCATTTTCATGCATCATTGTATGCGTGCGTGCACAAGGGTAGGCGAGGGTGAGATCGCGGGGGATGGTAGGCGCCTTGGTGACGTCATTGCTCTAATCGTCAGTTGCGCAGAGACGGGGTTGGTCACCGCGCTACGTCAGAATGAGGAGTCGAGCAAGCAGCAGCCGTTAAACCACCCTCTTCGGTCGGGGCTCTCTCTCTCTCTCTCTCTCTCTCTTTGTGCGGGCGGGCCGACGATCTAGGGGTAAAAAAAATATCATTCTAAATATCGCGATTATATTCCACTGAACACCGTTGTTCATGTCATCCCGTGATAAGGTTACGCGCGCGCAGCATCCCCATAAATCGTTTACGTTCTCTTTTGCAGAGAGGTACACGAGCATGGGACAGGGAGCGGTGTCGTGAAGTGAGGCGGAAGGCGCGTGTCGTTGGCGCGCGCGTGGTCAACAGTGCGACTGTCAGGGTGGCCGAGTGCCGGCGACGATGGCGAGCTCGGGCTCGGCGGTCGACGGGGTTGGCGACGATGGTACGACGGGCGTGCCGGGCGGCGGACCCAGGAATCCCCTCACCTGCGGTGTCTGCCACGATTATTACAACGAGCCTTGTCTGCTCTCCTGCTTCCATACCTTCTGCGCCCGTTGCATACACGGCCCGCACATCGACGGGACGATCAAGTGTCCCATCTGCGGGTAGATAACAACATGTGACGATTTATCCAACAGTTGACATTTGCATATGCATGCGCAATATTAATATTTCTAACTGCAAAGTCAGATTTTCATTTCCGTGTGTTTCATCTTTTGTGTAACATTAAAGAATTATCTGCAATTTCAAGTATTCTTTAGACTCAGTGGTTCCAAGAAAACGTTCTGGAACGTTTCTTTTATTACTTTCTTATTACTTTATATTAGTTGTAATGTTATTAAATTATAATTTTCTCTACGATATTACAAGTGTGTTATGTAATAATGCTGCACTGTGTTATTATTTATAATTATACAGGCAACAAACACAGTTGAAAGATGGAGCACAATTACCACCCCCCGATCAGCTGATACGCCAATTAGTGGAACTGGCAAACTCCGAAAATCCACCATGTGCCAATTGCGATAAACGCGATAAATCCACTATGTTTTTCTGTACAACATGCGGTATGTTTATTAAAGAAATGTCTTTCAATGTCATCAGTATCAAGTTATCCAGAACATAAAAAGAAATGTTGTACATATTTACAGGACAAGCGCTTTGCACTCACTGCAGAGAACATACCCATCGTGCAAAGATGTTCTCCACTCACGAGGTGGTGCATATGAGCAAATGCGCCAAGGACACTCAACGTCGGTGTCCGAGCCATGGCGAGCAGTACATAATGTATAGCCAGAGCGCCAAGTGCATGCTGTGCGCTACGTGCTTTCGCGATACACCTCCGGATGCGCGGGTGCACTGCGTGGACATTGAAAGCGCCTGGCAGCAGGTCTCGAAGAAGATGGAGCGCGCTGTAAACTCCATCTGCGAGCTCCAGGCTGGCATTAAGGACGGCGTATTGGCCCTCAAGTCGCAGCTGGACGAGTTGCGGCACAGTCTCGAGTCCGAGAAGCGCGCGTTGACCGCCTTCTGTCAAGGTATGCAGGAGGCGATCAACAAGACGCACGCGTACGTCCTCGCAGAGTTGCAGCGTCAATTCGACACTAAGGAGCGCATGGTGCGTACGCAATTGCTTGCGCTAGGTAGCGCGTTACCCGTGCTGCAGATGCATTTAATGCTGTGCACCGCGTTCACCACTGGCGCGACCAAATATCAGTTCCTCGAGCTGGCGCATCCGATGCTGGAACGGCTGAGTCGCGTCGCTCAACTGGGCCATCCGTCGCGGCCACCTCTGCTCGCTGCCCACATCAAGACGAATTATCGGGTCGATTTTGCGCGTGCCCTACATCCCTACATAGGTCAAGTGCAGACACCGAAGATTACCGCAGAATCCCTGTATGATCAGATGGCCGGTGGTCATACGCTAGGTCAGCCGGAACCGCAAGTGCTTCAGGTACAGGTGCGAGCGAAACGAGGAATTTCACGATTGGTCACATTGGATGATCCTCCATCGTGACTATCCATCATTTTCGCATCAGAAATTTTTTTCTTTCTGATACCTAAATTATTATTTGTATTATATGTTTAAATTCTTCAGTTTTATTTATGGATCGTTATAGAAATTATAGATCGTAAATGATAATCAAAAGTTGATGCAAAATATAATTAGAAGATCGCTAATAAACCATTCGCGTTTTACGCCAGGAATACGTTTTCCCAACAGAGCAGCAAGGTCACTCAGAGGCTGCCGACAAAAAGCGGACCTGATAGCGGCCCGTTCTCCAATCACTGTCGGACTTTTGACACCCAGCTGAAGGAACTAAGTCAGCAGTTGATGACTGTGAAGGAACGATTGGGCGAATTGCAGCGGGATGTTTCCGTTTTAAAAAGAGCAAACACTCCGCCGTTGGGTACTCGTTACGATCATGTGGCAAGGGATTGCCGTTTGCTCGAGCAACAATTGGAGCATCATCAAATGGAATTGGAGCGACTAAGAAACGTTTTCGACGCTCTTTGGGAGGAACAGATGTGTAGGATTCACATAGAAAAGGAGATTTTCCATTCTCAAGTATGTTCTCCCAGCCAAGTTAGTTTAAGCAGAACAATAAGTCAGGATAACGTAAAAATGATATTAAAATAAATTAGAAATGATTCAAAAATGACTTTTAATCATCATTTTGAAGTCATTTTGATATCACAATGATGTCTCTGTCTCACAGAAAAAAATGTTACGGTTGCCACAACCGGAAATAATAATAATTTTCGCCATCAATACATTTGGCAGTGATAACCATAAGATGGACATCTTTACAGCCACAAGTTAAAATATGCCAATCTTATAGTTATCACAATCGTACTATAATTCTTCCAAAACATGTATTGATGGACGATTTTTGATCGTGGCAACTTCTTTATTATTTACTCTCGTGCTGTTCCTGTTCAGATGAATGACATATTATCGTTGAGGAGCGAAGTGAAAAAGCTGCAAGTTCTCGCTCAACATCTGGAGCCCTTCGTCAAGTCGTTCTCGATAGGCATCGGCGCTGGAGAAGTAAGTGTGGCCGCGGCGGACGCGGCCGATAATCAACATCTACAAGCGTTGCTGGATCATCTGGCGCGCTTACAGATGCAGGAACCACCACCGCATCCACAGGCTCAAGCACCGACGAAGGATCATCGTCATCCACGTAGCACTGCCACGAGTGCCGACAACGCGCTATACATGAAGGGTGAGAAAGTGTGTCTCGAACGTGTCGGTGTTCCTCAGATCGCGTTTGACGTTAAAATAATGAAGACGCATCGAATATTTATGTATACTTAATTCGCGATTTAAATGATTATACAGAAACGAAGGAGATACCGACACGATGTCGTACGCCGTCCGGTGGTGTTGGCGCCGTTTTGGATTCGAGCGGCAATATAGTTGTGTACGGGACGGCCAAGTCAACCGATCCAAAGCGGGGCGTGCTTAGTCAATTGATCGAGAAGGCCAGAACGCAAAAGGATGATCGTAAGAAATCACCAGGCAGAGAAGACGGGCGTGATCGCAGTCAGAGCCGGCGTTCGCGCAAGTCGCCGGACAGCGCGAAGCCGAAGACGCCACCCGGTCACTCATCCGGCAGCAAGATGCGATCGTTGTATCGTTCCCTGAAAGGCGGAACCGGCGACACTTCCGCCGAGGCGCTCGATCAGGCGGAAAGATGCACCGACTCGCAGCAGCCGCAGTCTCATATCGGTAAGAATGGGAGAATCGCAGGATCATCGTGCGCAAACGAATACTGATACATTATGACACGCAGGTCTTCCTTTGTAGTCCATCGGGGCGAAATTTCGGGTTTAGACTTAGAGGCGATAAACATCCGACAGCCGAATACGTAAAGTTGCTCGCCGTTCACCGCACACGCTTATATATATATATATATATATATATATATACAATATATGTAAATATATTATCTGTACATTTAACGAAAGATATATCGATATATATATGTTGACCCACATGTAACACATTTATCGCACATTTACCATCACGAAGTTAAGTGTCTCGTCGTCGTCGTCCCGCAGCGAACTTTTGTTACACCCGCTGCGTTCGAAGAAGATGAGACCGTCTTCTAAAAGAGTCCCGTGCTTCCAGCAGGCGACGAGGGCGAGTATCAACGAATCTCGGAGGCCTCAAGCATGGGCGAAGCGAAGAAGCGCGTGCAGGCGCAAGTGCATGCGGTCCCGACCGATGATCAGATACGGGCGATGCCAAGCAGCAAGGTCCCCAAAATCTATCCGGCCAGCGACTCCGAGGAGCTGTTCTACGGCGACGGGAAGGATGCGAGGAGGCGACGGCGCGCCAGCTGCGACAGTCTCAGCACAACTGGTTCCGGAAACAGTAGGCGGTCGAGCATCGCCGATGGGACGGTAGGTCAACAATCCATCGCACAGGACCCCCGGAAAGCCCTGGTCGTTTTGATCGGATCACGGACGTCGTCGTCTCTCATGCAGAAACAGCGTTCCTGGGAGACCTTCCCGCGGCCCAAGAGCAAGCGTGGTGCCGGTAGCGAGGGTGCGGGGGCTTCGTCCCTCGGTCAGCTGAAGAAAGCGGACAGCTTTGAGGGCCACGAGGAAGCGGTGCGCACTTTGGTGGCGGCTGTACAGGAGACGCGATCTCAGCTGCGACATCATCATTTACATCATCATCGTCATCATCGTAAGAGTAAAACGAATTGAGGCGCTTCTTGTCGTTCAGGTCGTTCTCGGTCCCTTCGCAACCCCTCCTCGCGCGCAAAAATTACGTAAGGAAATATTGTCCGAAAGGTATCGAATAGATATCCGCGAGCCTATTGCGTATAGATAGAAAAAAGAAAAGAAAAGAATGAAAAAGAATGATCAAAAGACTAAATGCCGTGCCCCAAGTGGCTTAAGTATAAATGTTATTTATTAGTAAAGAAAGCGTATTGTTGTGAGAGCCGACATATTATCGGTTTTTCGAAGATTTTGGACATTCTATTAGTATAATAATAATAATAATAATAATAATGGATATATAAATATAATAATGAAAAAGGTCTATATTCTGCGCGATATGGAAAATCGGAAATCTTCGTTATCGAGAGGCATCTTCGTCTCTTATCTTTATATTACTTTTTGAGATTCTTTTGAGATCCCGATCAAACGCGTGGTGTTTGTATTAATCCAATTTTTCGACGTTTATATTGTGTCCCTCGTCAAAGTTGTATACCGCATACGACGACGTGCAATTTTCGCGAAGTACCTTTTATATAGCGATTTAATTGCATTCGATAATGAAAGCGCCGAAGATCGATATCGATTCCACTGTAATTGCAGATGTTAGAGATGGAAGAAAGAAGGAGAGTACGATTATGTCTGCTATTCGTATTGTTGATAAGATCCGCCTAGGGCGGTTGATACGTAGAGCCTTGACTAAGGAAGATAAAACGTTTTTTTCGGACAAAAACGCGCGTGTGCAATGTACAATAATTGCAAAAGAACCACGGTTGACGTTACAATCTAAACTGTATACAGACGAATGTATATTTCGTTCCGATCGCGCACATTATTTCGGTTTCGTTATTACAAGAGTCCTGTTCGCGTATCCTCATTTCTCCTCTAGTTAAAACACGCGGATCTATTTCCATCATGTTTGTACACGCGATTTTTCCTTTGAACGTCAACGGGTCGGATGCATAGTCCAGTAAAATACGTCGCGCGATTCGATCGATCAAGTAAAACGGTAATATTTAGTTAGTAAACAACACTGCCAGTCGCGATATATTACGTCATTACGAATTTAATCGACGATACTCGATTCGCGAATAGCCTAATTCGAGCGTTTACTCGTAATCGCCATCAATAAAAACCCAGCGATCGCCCTACGGGCTCGTCACGATTATACTCGTCACAATTATTGACTATAATGTAACGATAATATTATTCCAAACGAGGGGCGCAAGGATAAAAATCGGTATTACGAGGAATCGGCTCTTCCTTGTGAAAGTCAATGCGATCGTTAATCGTTGTTTCGAATTTAACTACGAGCAAAGATTTGTAATCTTCAGCAGGGTTACAATGAACTGTAATCTTCAGCAGGGTTACAATGTTCTAATTATAGCGAGTGTACACACGTAAGCATGTATGAGAAATTGTCGAATTTCTGGTATAGTAAAATATATACAAGTTAATAAATATACCCTTGATTTATATACCGTATTATCTTGGTGTATTGAAAGCGCTGCATGAACTTTGTCGCTCACTTCAGTTTTACAAGTATTCACAGTATACGTACATATATTTAAAAAACAATGCATATTCGGTATTTCACTTGTTGAATTTTACAAGCAGGTTATAAAGCTGAGAGCTTCAACGGATGAAATACGAGAGAATATTTTGGCTTCCGATTTGCATTTTTTTCCCGGAATTAATACAACGGCAATTTCCAATTAATTAATCTGATAATTGATTGTGATATTTTACACATATTTATTTAAGACTAATATACGTAATTCATTTATACGTAATTGTCGACTTTATGTACACTTCTCTTCTATTTTCACATATTATAGTACGCAATCGACCGCAATAAAAATTCTTTCCGTCGTTTCTTCTCTTTCTTCTTCTCAGGTAAAACGTCTCTATATTTCTGGCATCACCACTATAGATAATACCAAATCATTGGTACAAAAAGGAAAGAGTCTCATGCAGAAACATATGATACATATAGCATTTCTGCAGACATAAAGTACATATTTTATCACTACTTTAGATATCATACTATTTCTTTCTTTTTTGTTTTTGTTTCATCGATATTAGCTTCACTAACTTCGAACTTGTCAGATATTTCGTAGGAATTTTCGTAGGAATCTTCCGAGTATTCTTCGATATTCTTCATTTGTCTTTTTGATTTCTTCAGATCTCCGTTACTATTATTTATTTTCAATAATGTCATGATACCCCAGCCGTTACTTCCGAATTTATCGGTGGTTTCTAGCGTGTAGATCGCGTCGTGCGTCTTCGAAATTATACGATTCAATTCATAGAGACTTACGTTTTTGGAAACGTTCAATGTCGTTTCTAAAGGATTGGTAATATAGAGCGCCGAACGTGATGGTTTTCGAATCTGCACACCCTCGCGGATGCATATTCCGTACTTTTGAAAATCGAATATCGAATAAAACTCAAAGAAATCGTATAGAAGTGTCTCCAGACTATCCTGATTTATCTTATATTTATAATCAGGTGGCAATTTGTTAATATCCCGCAGGAAGGTGCAATCGATGCCATTCTCTGCGCAACGAACATCATTATCAGCTGTATAAAAGAAAAGAAAATAGAATTTATTAATCAAGCCGTTATGTAATTCTTTTGATTATGATATATGTGACTTACTCGAATACAACTTTAATATTTTTAAGGACGGCAATATCTTCTTTTGTTGTAAAAAGAACAGGACTAACAACGTAAGGGGAAAATTTGTTATCCACTGTCCTGGTACGTCGGATGTTAATTCCTGATTCTTCGCCCATGCTCGTATTGTTATAACAAGCGGTCTAATTCGCCAATCCATTTCTCCATACAAATTTAGTAATTCGGTCATATATATAGCAGTCCTGTAGAAGAGATCAGTATTGACGTTTTTGTCTTTTTAATCCTCTAACTACTGCTGTGAAAATTACATTTAGTTTTAACACATCCTATTTCAATTACAAAACGTAAATAAATCTTCGACGATTGATAGAGGAAGGTTCAAAGTTTTTTTCCCTACAATTCAGAATCTTATAATATTGATAACTGCAGATTGTATAAAATTTGACGTTTTGAGTCCAAATGACCTATTGCTGTAGTTGAGGATTCATTATAAAAAAAAAACAAATCCTATATCAAGTAAAATTGAAATTGAGTGTCTTGACTTACATATTTGTTGCACTTAAGTCACATTCAGTTTGTGTGTAGTTATAATAGAATTTAATTATAGGTACTCGAGCTTCCAGAATCCTTCTGACATTAAGAATTCCAGGGATGAAATACTGCATGCTGTCTGCGAGTATTCTCAAAAATTCTTTCGTTTCATATCTATTGCTATTATTCATAAACTTTGAGTGAAATATCAATCTACTCGTGCTATTATGCTACAAATGTTACAATTCATTGATAAGTAGGATTAAGTACGTGAATATTTAATTAATGTGAACATTACTTATATATTTACTTCTTCAGTGTCGGGAATAAGAACTAAATCAAGATCACACCTTTTCCTTCCAAAACCATTCATAGAGGAACCAAATGGCAGAACCTTTATATTCTCAAATAGTTTAGAAAAATATTGCTCTAAATGGTGAGCAGTGTGAAATCTCAGTCTTACTTCTAAATCGGTTAATTTCATCATCTCATAGAGAATTATTATCTGTCCTGATATCTGCAAAGATTACAACTTTTATAAGATTAAATGTTTCGAATAATCCTAACTGTAATATAAATGAGCTTACCGATTTAGCATTACATAATAACTTTGCTCTTTCATTTTCATTAGGCAACGTACAACCATTTTGCACAAATAAAGATACCTTTCTCTGATTATTTTTCTGTGGTGTAATAATTTGTCCTTTACGAAACCATAATATCGAGGATTTTATGGACATAATGTCTCCTTTTATAAAGGAAGCAAATGACATAATTTCTTTTATCGACACTATGTCTTTAAACTCAATCAAAATATAATTCTGAAATTAATCACAATATGATACTTTTCTAATTCATTATTTAATATTATATATTAATGTTGCATTTAATTTTGGATAAATATTAAACAATAGCTGACATACTTGTTGATTATTTATATGATAATGGTGCATACTCGAGATATCTCCAAATTGCGAACAATAATTATGGAGATCATTGTGTGATTTCGACGAATATACTTGTATCAATAAGCTTCGACATGCCTGATGTCTTCTTTTGACGATTTCAGTCTCGTATATACTTTCTGTAATTACAATTGTCAGATATAGATCTCGGTGCGAAAACAGAAAATAATTGTAGTATATGAGAAAGATCGGTTTAGTTAGAGAATATTAATTCATATAGCAATCTCAACAATTACATTGAAGTTAGTAAATTGTTTTGAAAAGGACTGTATAAAGAACTGAATTTTAGCTGAATTTTTTGCACATTTTTTTCTTTTTTTCTCCAATATGAAAAGAAAAATAAAAAATGAATTAAGCAAGAAATACAGCTAAAAGGAACAAGCCTTGTTATATTATTTTTTTTTTTTGCTTCTCATCACCGGGTGATGAACTTTAATGTCTTTGATCTGTTTTTTTCAGGTTATGTAGCACAAAACTTCTTGATCTTAAGTATAATTTTCACTTTGCCTATTTTATAATAACCTTGTGGCATAAAAGTTCGTTTGAGTATCTGTAATCTCTCATTTTTATATTAATATTTCGTTCTAATATTATTATTACTTTATGATATTATATTTATAAGCTTGTAGGTTATACACTGAATTTATCATATGACTTACCTTGTTTATTGTTCTTATGTTGCTTGATAGTTGATATTGAGATGCGATCGTGCGATCTTAATCTACTTGTGCCCATTATCAACTTTTTGCAATAACAGTGATTTAACAATGAAATGGTATTCGAATTAACACGGCCAAAAAGCGCCATTTTTAAATGTGCACATAGCTCTGTCTACACAGCGTGCAGCATGTACCACATGTGCGAATAAAATTGTAGGTTATCGAGACTTTCCTGCACTGCACTCTCTGAACTGGTGCACATGAGAGATCTGTTTTCTGTGGCTGAACTAGTGTACACTTTTTGAACTTAAAGTGAGATAAATATATGTTTGATATTTGTTGAAAGTGAGAACTAGAAAGAGAGTACTAGTGCAGGAACAGAAAACAGACTAGAGATCTGTTCTTTTTGGCTGAACTTTTGCACCAATTCATCTTTCTTTCTTTTCTCTCCAGAAGGAAAGAAGAAAAAGAAAGATGAACTGGTGCAAAAGCCAAAAAGAACAGGAGTCCTATTCTTGAAAAGTATACAAAAAACTAGAAAAATACTATAGTATGCGTTACATATACTATAGCATTTCCCTAATTTTTCGTATGCGATATTTTTCAAGAATAGGGACCCAGATGGTATGATAAGTTGAATCAAAACAAATATACGTTTGTTTCATTTCAATTTATTGCAGTGTGCGTCAATTCAGAAAGTACAGAAATAAAAAAATAAACGCATATCCTACGTACACTGCAGTGTATTAATTCGCTGGGTCATAATAGCGGCCCGATTTATCGACGTTTATTTTTTTTCTTAAATACTATCAACTTTACAGAAAAACTGCGAGAGACCAAAAATCATTTATTTTCTTCTCATAGAACTCTAAGAATTTTTTCAGAATTTTTTATCAACTTTTTAGTATTATATTTTCTTATTTTTGATAAGTCGCCCAGCGAATTAATGCACTGCATTGTACTTTACAATACTCTACATCATCTACTTTACATATGATTAGAGAAAATGTACTTTTTCTTTTATTCTTTAACTCTACTTTTTGAATGGAGAATTCAATGGAGAATTCAATGAATTATAGTAAATTATTTTTTGTTTGATTATGTTATTTTTATATTTAGTCGAGTTTTGTGAATTTAAATTTTATTGGTATAATAATATTATAAAGTCGATAATTATTTATAATTGGTAAATTTGCGGTGATTTTGGGTACAGTCAACGCGATGCTACAAATGCTTTACAGCAATTTTTGGTTAATCAATTTTTAAAATTCTTTTTTCTAATTGGTCAACCAAAATGCTTTAAAGCATTTGTAGTGAGACTTTGATTGCGTCTTTATCGACTGTCTGTATAAATTCATCTATTGTTATATAATTAAAGATTTATGTACTTATAATATTACACAATTATCTATACTTATAATATTACTTATAATTATCAAGGTCTGTTACCGATAAAAATTTTAATTCAAAAATCGATAAGGTATCAGAGTAACATAATTAACTAACAAAATAAAAAGTGGCACTAAATGCAATTTCAAAAATTTTTTCTTCAATTCTGGATTTTCGAGCCGCATTGAATTTTCAAAAAAATCAACAAAATATTTAAAAAAAATACAATCAACATAGAAGTGGTTTTAATTTAAAAATGTTGAAAATCCAAGAATTCCTGAAACGTTTATGTTTTGAAATAATTTTTATATAATTATTAATTATTTTAAACATCTCAGACATGAAGTTTCCATGTTTTTCTGTCTAGATTGGACCAGTCTTTTTATATTTAATTTTAACGCTGAAAAAGAGACCGCACTTATATGTTTAAATATATTATATTTCTTTTTTTTTTATATTCTCTCCGGATACGCAACATATATCTTAAATCATTATTACTGTGCAGCAATTATAATTGTAGTTTGATGATTAACGCAGATGATTAATCGGGAATTTACAACAACTGTCTGTTGTCCCATATGACTCGCGGCGGTGTACAATACGTCCGATAGTGGGAAGTGATAACGATGGGCGATAAAGATTGAATTGCGCCGTTTGTATGAAATGACCGTCGTGAGATGACCATCTGTGATTTCTTCTTCTGACCCAAGGAAGCGCAGACGATGTGGAAACTGGACTCGTACGAGCTCACGCATCCGGAATCGCTGTCAGAGCATCAGCTCCGCGAGATTCTGAAGAATGTAAGTTGTCGCATAGGTTAGGCATGTTTACAAACTTCTCCCGACTTATCTGTGATTTTTCTCTGTTTTCTTATCCGATTTTATTGGAAGATAATTTAATGTACGTGGGAGTCATTGTCTGAATTATTTCAGACTTCAACAAATGTTAACATGACACAGATTTAGACATTAAATGTCATCCAAGATTTTAGTAGATTTTATGAACTATATTTTTATATGAATTTATAAACCAGAATAACATAACTCTAAATTATTATTTATAAAATAAAAAAAACAATGATAATGTATATTTGTTGAATTAATGATATTTGTTATAGGAATAATTTATAATAAAAGCATATCACTGACATTTAAATTTCAGATCATATTTTATGATGTCTCAATTACATCTTTATATCTTTTTTCATTATAGAGTTGCATTGAGATCCTTAAGTTTGAAAAACTATGTAAAAGTGAATTGCTGGAAATGTACAAACGAGTTGCAATGCCTTTACCTCAGCGGCAACATGCAAATGCAAAGAATATAGTAGATATGATATCAGAGAACTCCATTACAGTTATAAGGTAAGTTTTTTTATATAAAGAATATTATTTAGATAAAGAATATTTTAAATAAAGTATACATGTTTTACTGTGTTAACATTAAATTTGTCTTTCTTTTAGTGATAATGATATGCACAGTTTAGCTACAGACTTGAACAAAGGAAATAAGAGGATATTTCAAACGTCTCAACTTCAGACAGATACAAAACCTCTTAACGATCAGAAATCAATGAGCAAGAAGATTCGATTATGTTCAACGCCAAAAGAAATTGGATGTAATGGAATTTATAAACGCAATTATGGAGAACAGAGCGAGGTATCATATCTTAATCCTTTATAATTCAGATAAGTCAAATAACTAGATAAGGTAAGAGAGGTAAGACTAAGTCTACTTACCTCTAGATAAAGTTTGAGTTTTCTACAATTAAAGTTCTGAGATAAGATTTTTTATTCAACATGTAAGTTTACAAAATGAAATATTTACAAAGATTATTTGTTTCTATTGAAGTGTGATATTATATAAGTTTTACAATAATCTTAATTTATAAGCAATAACAGCAGATGCACTTGAACCTTTCAGGAATCTCTACCGAAAAAACGTCAGAAGATAACATGGCCATGAACAAGAGAAATATATCCTCTACTTCTTTTTAAATCTGTTACTATAGAAATTCAATTTGAAATAGTAACATGTTAATACAATAATTTTTATATCATATGATTGAACTTGCAATGTTTGACCAGTATATGAAGGATATTGTATATATTCACACGAATATTTTAAGAACAAGATTGCTTGCTAATCTTGCTAAACCGTTTGTAATACTTTGAGACCCGATTGTTCCACCTTTTGATAAATTTTATCTGTTGAGTAAGTAGCCAAGTAATAAGATTACCCAATCACATGCGTGAATTACCAGATTTACTTAACAGGTAAAATTTATCAAAAGATAGAACAACCAGCCTTGAATCATGATTTAAACAGATCGACAAACATTAATATACAAATAACTTATGTTTCTCGATTATTTTAATGTCCGAATAATATAAAAACTATAGATTCTATGTGATGATTCTATAAGTAGGTCTGATATATATTTTGTATAAATTTTATTATATAATTTGCGTAAAAAAAACGGGAATTTAATTAGGTATGACTGTTAGATTTGGCAGCTGGCGATATATACAAAAAAAACTAACATTACGTTTAATATATATATCTCTACACATTGCTATATCAGTTTATGTAATCGAACAATCGACAAATTGTACATACATGACAAATTTTGTTTGTTAAACATTGAATCAATGCAGTATTTGATGTTAAATGAATCGATAGAGGCGTGCGTTAGTCAAGATAATCTTATTGTTTTGCGACATATGGAGATGTGAACAGTATTCAATAACAATACAGTTACTTAAAACGATTATTTGTAATACATAATATCGTTCGCTTATTCATATTATATGCACTGCTTATAAAGTGGAAATATCTTAGCGTTTGTAAATTTAGAATGTACATGCACATATATTAGGTCTGTTCTTTGTAGCTACATTACTTTGTATTTTCTACGCTTTAAATGAAATAGATATTTAATTAAAGAGTGGAGAGAAGGGAAAAGAATTCAGCTATAAAGAACACAAACTTATTGCACCGATTGAAGTTTGTGCTGCGCAAGATCTACGCAGTATATACGTCATTTTTTTATATGCAACATTGATCAACAAGATTTAAATTATCCATTCATGTATGAATAAATGATCTTAATTGTTTTAATGTTGAATAAAAGTATCAATGCGAACGTGTGTTTATTATATATGTATAATAGTAATGCTGACATAATATTAAAATCTCTAGCCACAGGAAATAGCCTCTTTTAAAGCTTCCATTGAAAGAACGCATACATATATAATCTTATAAAAAATTCTAATATATCGTTAATTTTTTTTCTCCTCTAAATATTTATAAAAGGATATTTATAAAAGGAGTAATTTCCGAACATTTTAAATTGTATCATATGTTTGATGTAATTCTATATTGTGTCATACGTTTGATGTAATCCATTTGGTTTTATGTAGTGTATAACACATACAATTAATTATATAAATCCGTAACGGAATCTTTTTCGAGATAGAGAAAGAGACGAAGAAGCATCAGCGATAACACGTTGCGTAAGCAAGAGTGGTTTGCGGAGTCGTTTCACGGTCATGATCAACGCTCGTCCTCCTTAATATATATATATATATATACTGAATGACTCATTTTTGTTTATGAAGGAAGAAGAGACAAGAGGAAGATGATTCACGTGTCTAACGAATCCGTAATCTCCTCGGCGGTGATAGATGTACATCGCATTTTTTATAACGCAAAGGTGGAGTCTTGGAAACTCCCTGGGATTTTTAAATATGTAAATGCTTTTCGAATTATTATTCGGATAATTATTTCGAAGACAAAATAGAAAGAGACTAATAATATTATTATAATAAATTAATAATATATAAATAAAGAATTAGAATCTTTTATTTCATGGAAAGGAAGCAAACGAAGAAATGATTGGTTCATTTTTTATGCATTATGTGTTATGCATTATGCAAGATTCCATGGCTCTCGCTATTACATGATTTTACGCTATCGTGGAATAGCTCTTTAATTCTTAACTGATGGGTCCATTGGATTCATGTATATTAGTTATGGATTAAAGAACTCCCATATGTAATATTTTTTTCATAACGCCTCGTGTCGGAAAAATTAACGACGATCGTATTCGCGCGTCCTCATCCGAAGACAAAATACGAGACTCTTCCGAAAATGAATCATCCTCACATTTATTGATATTCCCGGTCCGTCACCTCGCGACGTGGCGGAAGCCACTGGTTATACTTATAGCCAGTACCAAAATCGCCAGAATTACGCAAGGGTGAAAGCACCATCGGTGTGCTGTTGCATAGGAGAATTATTGGTCACGTTCATCTCGTTTCCTCACGCCTCGCAGTCGCGTAATCTTCCCGATCTCGAAAAACACTCGGCGTTAAATCACACACGTCGTTTTTTTTTTATCTTTAAATCTGCTTTCGAAAATCTCCCGCTGAAATTGTACGCTGAATTGTTGCGGTATGGAATTGTGGCTGAAATTATACAGTACACGTACACCCTCGTCAAAGTCCATACAATTATGTTCGAAACTGGTTTTTGCACCACTCTCGCGTGCGTCGCGTTATAAATGCTATACTAACTTTTACAGAAAAAAAAGGTACTTCAAAATGTTTAAATAATTTCGTTTACGAAAAAAAAAGAAAAACGACGAGTAGCGTAATGCATTCTCTTGCTTGTAGCGTTTATGCAATAAAATTAACATTCCATGACTGCATCGGAACGCGCGACTCCCGAGACATTCCGTGAATGGTGAGCGCGATTAAGCGATGCCGTGAGGAATTTAATAAACCGGCCAATTCGGCGCTCAGAACTTTCTTTCTTCCTCGTCCGGTACACACGGTATGTATATCGGCGAGTCATAAATCGAGAGCGAAACTTCTGTCATCGCATCACGTACTACGCTACTTCGAAGACTGCTTGCGATGCAATGAGGGATGTGACGAGCAGCCGCTGACCACCCCGATGCTGCTATAAATACGTATGTCATCGTTTGTCCGAACGTCAGTCTTGTTTGCGACACGTTTACCGGTACACAAAGCCATATTAAACAGAAAATGGCTGTCAAGGTATGTTAAAGGATGGCACACAAATTTTATACATCAAATTCGATTTAATCGATTATAAATTTGGAATATTTCTCGAACAGCCTTTGGCTATTACACTTTATCCATACAGCACAGAATTTGCAGCAATATCGCTAATTTCTCATTCAACAATATAACTGTAATACACACGTGTTATATTACAGTTTATATTGTTGAGTGGGAAATTACAACTAACAGTTATGTTATATGTAACTTTGTGTTTGTTGGGTTTGTACTGTAAGGATATATTCTTTTAATATTTGAGAGACACCGTTATATTAATACTTGATATTATATTACAGTTTACAATCTTGGCTGTAGCAATGCTTGCGATATGCAGAGGCGCCGTCATACCATCAGCTTTCCCGGCCATTCCAGCTGTTCCAACTGGTCCAGCTGTACCAGCCATTCCAGCTACCTTGGCCGCACAACCGGTTTTTCCAGTTGCTGCAGTTGATGCCACAAATTACGATCCTCATCCTCAATACAGTTACGCCTACAATGTCCAGGATGCATTGACTGGTGATGCGAAGAGTCAGCACGAGAGCAGAAATGGTGACATCGTCAGCGGCAGTTACAGTTTCATCGAGGCTGATGGTACCAGGCGAATCGTCGAGTATACGGCTGATCCTGTGAACGGCTTCAACGCTGTGGTCCGTCGAGAGCCTCTGGCAGTGGTGAAACCCGTCGTCGAGGTCGCCCCACCTCCACTCGTTTATCAGCCCTGAAGAATGTGATAATGACTGTTCATAACAGTCCACGGAAAGAACAATTTTACTAAAGTGTCTACAAATTTAGCTAGATATAAATTTAAAAATGATTCCCAACAAGCAGACGTTATTTATCATTTTTTTATATCAAAATGATGTCTTGAATATCAAAATAACGTTAAAATAATGACACGTAACATCAACTTGTTTTCCGAATTGAACAATCTAAATAAGCAACACTTTTAAACATGATGAGCAATACTGCAAAAAAGTTTTATCATTCTGGCAACCAGTTTTATTTTACATAATTATTTTATCTATATCTAGTTAAATTTTTAAATATTTTAGTAAAACCTTTTTTTTCGTGTCCACAGGACGAAAACTAGTCACATTATATATAATGTATTGATGTGTTGTTGCATGAATCGTTAATTGTTAATGATTGATTTTTATTAAAGATTTTTTTACAAACTGTGTGCGAATTAATTTTATCTTGACATAATAACTTTGCTATTAATAGATTACGTGTCGACCTTTTTGTTCTAATTGTATCTTTAGAACGTTATCGTGATGCGTATTTCACAAATTTGTATTTTCATAAATTTTTCGTGAGTTTATACAAAACAAGTTACAATGAACGAATTAATGTTACGCGAATAAAACTGTTAAGTTATGTAATAGCATGTAAATTTCGCGAATCGGGTCATAAACTCTCCATTGTGAATATAATTGTGTGAAAGTTTACAGATTATCAGATTATATATATCGATGCAAAACTTACAAGCGACAAATTTATGTGGAACATACATTATACTGTGATACTTATATTTTACATATTATATAGGAATCTCTAAGAAATACGTATTATTGCAAATTTAATTAGTTATATAATAGCAAAATGAGATATAAATAAAAGAATCTTTCAAGTAAAATAGTGAAATAAGATTCATATAACTTTTGATGTCCTCATTTTGATGTCCTTGTAATCATAAGATTTTTAAAAAACTTTCTTTTTCAAAAAAGGTCATTGCTTTCTTGTCAAAAATTAATAACGTATTAATTGATGACTGATTTTATATCATATAGATTGTCAAGTTCGTTTTGATGGCGATTATTAATTTATATCCGAATATACATTCTAAATAAAAAATAAATAAAAGTGGTCTCTAAAAGTGATTATATAATAATAAAAAAAAGTAAAAGAAATAAAAATGACGAAAGTGATCTTTTGCACATAATTTTTTAAATAATTTAAATTATTGTTTCATAGATTATTTTATTAAAAATGGAATACATTTTTGTTGATTCGAAATTGATTGCTTGAAGTAACTTCAAATATAAATTTTAAAATCAAATACGTACAGTTTTAATCTTTAAGAAAATGTTAGATTTGCAAAAATGTTTACAGAAAAATCTTTACGTTTGTCCATTTTTAATTGAGATATGTTTGACATTTTCAAGATAAGATCGTATGTAGACGGCACAACTATTGCTATGAAATATAAGTGAGAATTGTAGACTAACGGTCAAGCAACTAACAGTTACGCGAATGGTAATTAACGCAATAGTATACATCGAGTCGTGTTAACACAACTCGTGTTAGCGTCGCTCCTACTGAATGTATAATAAAATTCAACCGATTGCAGGATGTGTGGCCGTCTTCGTTCTTTCGTCGAACGGCCTTGATAGACTGTCTGTATTCGACATATTGGCACACAACACGTATGAATACGTGCATTGGATATGATTACGCGTATTTCGGTTATCAATTGCTTGTTCATATCGAGTTTAGTGCCTATACATTAGGCAACATGTTTGTTCATCCTTTTCCAAACATTGGAACTGGCAATTTTAAAAATACTTCTTCCTCTCAGAAAAGTTATTACAGAAGAGTTATATTTAAAAAAGAAAGTATTATCATCATATATTGAATGAAAATGTTATGGAATAATATTTAATCAGGGAAGTTACTTAAAAGTAATGTGTTACTATTATTTATAATAAAAAGTAACTCATTACCGATTGTAAAAAGTAACTTAAAAGTAATGATAAAAAAATCCTTACTTTTCGTTATTTTTTTTTGTAATTATGGAAGAGATGGACTTACTCACCGATTTTGATAAAATTAGAGTCATTCGACGCATTCTTGCACGAAATGAACGAATCTGACAGAAAAATAAGTATTGTTCAGTTCGGCGAACCGAGATTGATTAAAGTTGATGACTATTGAGATAAAGAATTCTGTTAAATTCATTTATTTCGTGCAAAAATACATCGAATGATCCTAATTTCATCAAAATCGATAAATAAATCTGTTTCCTGCATATAATTACATTCTTTTTAAGTATTAAAACAGGCTTCGAGAACAGAATGCTAAGACAGAATAACATAACAAATTAAACATAAGATATGTAAAAAGATATTTATCTTCGAACATTTTTTTATCTTTTATTAATATTTTACATACTTATGTTTAATTCTATGATATTTTATTATATAATAGATATTTTAGTTTTTAATGTTTTTATGCTAAAACGAAGATAGTGAATTAAACAAAAATAGGCAAAATTTTTGTTTATTTAATACTTATATCTTATTATCCATAATGGTTGTGATAAAAAAGTAAAAAAGTAATGATAACAGACTCAATTTTGTTACTTGTTACTAAAGAAAACGTCGTTACTTTTTCATTACTAATAAAAAAAGTAATGGGCGTTACCAAATCATTACCAAAAAAAAATAACAAAAATGTAACGTCGTTATAATGCCCTATATTTAATGTTATGCAGTTTCTTTTTTGTTACATGTCATCGTCTTTAAATTGCTACTCTTAGCATTTTCCGAAATGTCACATAATTTGCTGTCGACAAAATTTTCTTCAATTCGAATGTACATATATGAGTTGCATCTTGCTTCTAAAGTTTAAAGCCTAATCTATAATATTTCTCTCTTCCTGTTTCTTGCTTTTTACCTCTTGTTTTTTTTGTCTTTGCAATCGATCGACAATCGTGTTTCTTCGTCACGTGCTTCTTGTTTCTTCCCAAGTCCGTTAACTTCTATCTCGCCACAGAAAACGACGAAATAGAAGATTCGAAAAAACAAGAAATAAAAAATAGTAAACAAAATAAATAAAAATACAGATTGAGCTCTCGAGATATTAAACTAATAATTAATTAAAAAATGGGCAATTGAGAGTTTTAATACGCGGTAATTAGTGCAATTATATTTTCAAACAATGTGTTTCAAATAATGTGTTTTACATCTCATTAATTACCGCGTATTAAAACTCTCAATTGCCTATTTTTTAATTATTAGTTTAATAAGAAGTAAGAAATAGTCCATATTCGTAATTAATTTTTATTTTAAGATCGTCTTAAAATAATATGGTTCTGACATTAGCTTGTGACATCTTAAGACTGCACTTAAGAATGTTTTAAGTATAAGAACCAACTTGAATACCAGAAACAAAGAGCACATTGTAGATTAAGCTAAACTCCATATGTATTGTTTCTCCTAGGTATGTATAATTGTCCTATCGACAGCTAGAAAGGCGAGGAAAAAGAGAATGAGGGTCTTGCAGCGTGTTCGGGGTACACAGTTCCACGATTTCGTCGAACGACCTCGAGGTCTCGAGTCTTCGGCATATTGGCATCCAAGTCGCGTGTACGAACGGACAGCGGTGATATGAAGAAACATATAAGCGCGCATACATTGGTACAACCGCAGGTCGGACCTCCTTGTACATCGCAATGATCATCACGGAGGTCACCGCACGGCCTCTGAGAGGAAGATATAGAAAAAGAAAGAAGGAGACAGAGGTAATGATTAGGTGGGGCGTAGGTGGCTGTAGGGAACATCATTGTGTCGTCAAATGACACAAAAGCGACGACGTATAAAAGTACGGACAATCTTACCCCGAGGCATCAGTCCTCTTCTGGTGGTCCTCTCGCGCGCAAACATGGTCGACACGGTAAGGGAGAAAAGAGAGAAGCTGGAAGACATACTCAAGCATTAGAATCTTCTTTTCAGTTATCCTTTGAAATGATTGTGTCCGAAAGACTGTATTTTGTAATCGGTTCCCACGCTTACTTAAGTACTTTTATCATCAAATATCAATGACCACGCATGTGTAAAAAATCTTGACTACGTTCGATTTGGACTCTCACGTGCTGTAGCTTCATTCTATCTTTACTGCTCATTACATCATACATTACTACGGAAAAAAGATGGAATGAAGTTTACAGCACGTGAGCGTCAAAATCGAACGCAGACCTTGTGTAACATTACTATAAAATACGTATCGATGCTAAAGTGTTTTAAGGCTGGAGAATAGAGTTTTGCAGAACGTATAATGTATAAAGTATAAGAAGATTAACTAATCAGTCTTTTGTTTCATGAAAAGGAAGGAAATAAAAGGACTCTTCTTAGTTCATTTATACATTATGCGTTGTGCAAGATTCGATACGTCCACTCTTAGAGCTGTAGCGGAAAGGCTGACTTATAATATCTTAAGATGCAATGTCTTATGAGCTTATGATGTTAAGTCTTATGGGCCTTCTACAATAAGCCATTAATCATAGATCAGAAGCTAAAAATTAACCAATCACAATCCTGAATTTTTAGCTTCTGATTAATGACTTATTGTAGAAGACCCATTACGTCTTTAGTAACGCACAAGAACTGTCTTATGACTTATATCTTAAAAGCACTTTATATTTATACACCTTTAAGACATAAGATAGTTCTTGTGCATTATTAAAGACATAAGACTTAAGTCATAAGATACTGTCTTAAGACTATAAGCCTTTCTGCTAAGATCCCAGAGATTCGATAAGGTAATTGGAGTGTTGCTGATTTCACATTAATTTTCAGCTCTTTTTCTTTCTGGGACTGGCGGTGCTCGCTCGAGGGGCAGTGGTGCCTGCCGTGCCAGCGGCAGCAGCGGTGGTGCCTCTGGCGAAGCTGGAGGAGTTCGATCCAGCGCCACAGTACAGCTTCGCGTATGACGTGCAGGATGCGGTGACCGGTGACTCCAAGGCCCAGTATGAGACCCGCAACGGCGACATCGTGCGCGGCAGTTATAGCCTGATCGAGGCCGACGGTACGCGTCGCATCGTCGAGTACACCGCGGACCCGATCAACGGCTTCAATGCGATCGTCAGCAGAGAACCGGTGGTCGCCGCCATAGCGGCACCAGTGTTACCGCTCAGACCGGCCGCGTTGACTCCAGTTGGCATACCGACAACACCCGCCGCTGCCCCGGCACCGTCGATCCCCGCCGTCGGGCCCGATTCCGACGTCGAGGTACTCGACACCCGGTCGGGTCCCTTAAAAGCGAAACCAACGACGCGCGAGCAAGAGATCCAGCGTCAACAGTTGCAACAGTTGCAGCGGCTGCAGGAGCAACAGCACCAGCAACAGGAGCAGCAGCAGCTGCGACAATTGCAGCAGCTGCAGGAGCAGCAGAGACAACGGTCGTCGAAATTACAGATCCAGAAGCATCAACCACAAGAGCAGCAGCAGGAACAACAGACCGCGCAACAATCCGCACGGATCGTCGGACCGACGGCTGGACAAATCGAGCGACAAGTCGCGAATCCCCAATTGATCAATCTTCCAGCTGCTGCCAGGGCGATAGCCACGTACCCCGCTTACCCTTACGCCGCGTATAGCGCCGCGTACTCTTCGCCGTTCGCCTACACTGCACCCCTCAACGGCCTGACTTACACCCCCGCCGCCGCGTTGACGTAAACTATCCACGTATCTACCTCGAATTATTATTTCTCCGCACGAAAAAAAGAAATAAATAAATTGGGTGGTACAGCAAACCTATAACTTACTGCGCGAATTCAACATCTAACTAAGAAGATTTGATGGTTTAACAAATCGCTAATGTTATTATATATAAGCTATATATATAAGCTGTCAACTTTGCTACTTTAACATAGAAAATTGACTGTTTGTATATTATGACTGTAGATTTGATGAATCAGCAAAGTTTTCAGCTGTGTTTTTTTTTCCGTGCGAATTATTTGTTAAGATTATTGACGACAAAAACTAGAATAAATTGTTTGCCATGAGTTACTTATACATCATCATCTCGTTTCTTCCTGACTGTTTCCTTAGTATCGAAACACAATAAGTGTAAGTCTTTAACTTTATAAGAACTGATCCATTATAACTGATTGTGAGAAGAATAATGACTATGATCGGTCAATTTCTTCAGACTGTTGTTTCGAGACTTACGAAAAATACTACTAGAATTGCGCGAAAAAATTATTGAAAATGATTAGAAAACCATAAATCGGATATTCTATTATACTATTCGTTCCAATTTTGCACTAATCTAACAATACTTTTTCATATATAAAATTTCTGCGATTGACATTCGTCAATTCTGTGCGTCATTTCTGTGATGTCTATTTACAATTTTAAGTAGGTATATAAATCAATCTGAGCATCGGATTAGCATCTTAAGACATTACTTAAAACGGTCTTGAAATAAGAATCAACTATAATAAAATACTGGCATTTATTCTAACCGAAAAATACGAAGTAAAAAAGCGTAATTGGCCGAAATGATAAGAGACCGCTGACGAGACAGTCAATATATCCTAATTGATTACGTATCTTAAGTCGCATGCATGCTACAAAAATTGGATGGCATGTGCGCATCAAGTAAAAGCGACGAACTCTGAATGTGCGTCGATCAATGTCATCAACGAGTCGGTCGGCTGTCATGTTGGGACCCAATCCATCCAGCGTTCGCTATTACGTAAGTCGGGCCTGTTGTTACGCGCACCGGGCCCCTGTCGTCGTCTTTACGCAACATACGCCACGCATATATGTATAATACACGCATGCACGTAAGGCGACCTTCAGTTACGCGCATTTAATTTTAATGGTGAAAAGGAGATCATTATTACGACCATTAGTCTACAAATCGTAAAAACATGGTAATTGCCGTCTTCATCTTTGGAATGTCTTCATTTCACTCTTGATTGGCAGTTCACAATAAAAAGAATTGTCTTTTTATAATACGTCATTATCGTCGCCGCCTTTTCTTGAAAAGGGTATGTTTATATGCAACGACATGTACAGAAATTATATAATTATTGAACGAAACGTTTTACGTTTGAGAAAATTATATTCTGCGTAATACTTAAATTTTTTTAATAAAAATGAAAATGTTTATCATAAAAAAGATTATTTTTTATTATTGAGAAAAGTTATATATCAGTATGTAGAATCCTTGAAATAATGTGAAAAATGTTTCATATTTCGAAATCTCTTTTCACTGAGTAAGTAGTAAAGGTCAATGGATCAGGCAAGTAAACGCGGCCGCAGATGTCTGCCCAGTGAGCGATGTCTACTACTGTAGTAGCTTTTTTAACGCAAAAATCGTTGACAAAGTAAAATCAAGTAAAAGAACTGTTTTTATATATAAACATTTTTAAATTATGTCATAACTATTTGATCACCAACTTATTTATAATCATTTATTCATTAGCAAAAATAAGAACACAAAAGAAATAGTAAATATGCAGAAAATATATGAATATAAAAAAATACAAATATGAACGTATCAAGATTGGAAATTACCGTTTTTTTAAATAAAATATTTGTGTATTTTTTTTTATAAATCAGAAAAGATTAAATTCTTTTATTTTTTAAATCTTTTTGAGTAATAGAATACACACTTGAATAAAACCATTTCTTGGAAAAACATTCCTTTTTGTTTAAATCTCTGATAATTTAGATAAATTCTGATCTAAAAATAATTTTGTTGGATCACCAAAATAATTATGTAAGAAACTCAAGCATGATGAAAGCAGTGTTACAAAAAGTTTAATTGTACAACAACCAGTTTCAACGTCCTATACATTATTTTGATATAGTGTAACAAAATTATTTTTAGATTTACATCTCTAATTATTTTTCAACAAAAATATTTCAACAAAATCGTTCTTTTCTTGTATACTTTTTTATTTTATATATTACGCAAACACCTAAACAACAAAACTGTAACAATTAATATAAAAAAAATTTTGGCTAACATAAAGTTTTAATATAAATCAATTGAAATTCAAGTATTGCGATATTTGCGTCGTTTATTACGAAAGATTATGTAAGACTTAAGCATTGACTATTATTTGCAGAGACATGTCATCCAGGAACCACATCGGTCATTCCTCGAATAAAACAGAAGTTTCAGAAAAGAGTAACACGTAATTCGGACGTCATAAAAAAGCTCTCTCTCTCTCTCTCTCTCTCTCTCTCTCTCTCTCGCTCTCTCTCTTTCTCTTTCTCTCTGTTCGTCTCTCCAAGTCGTACAAAACAGAGTGCAGCGAAACGAAAAAGGAACGAGAAGGAGAGTGGTTCGCATTCGCGAATCGACTTTCACCGAACAGAAAACGCGACTGCAGCCGCGGCCGTCAAAGAACCGCGCCCAATGTCACTATGCGGCACCTCGTAATCGCGCCCCGTATTACGTACGCACAAAAGACCGGTCCACTTTTGACAGAGAGACCGGTCGGGAATCCGAGCGAACAGGCGAATCGCCGCGGGCGAGAATCGAGTCGCGATACGTCCCACGCTGATTCATTATAGATGATTTTAATTGCCGTCTCTGACTTTGACAGAGAGTTTATCACTTGCCTATCAGGTACTTTTGCGAAAAATTGATAAGAGGAAAAAAAATGTCAGGTTTCATTGAATTTTTATTATTATTTGATTCCTCGTTTAATTGAAATTTGAGAAATGAAGGGAAACATGATATATTCAACGAAATACAGCCGTAGAAAAAAATCGCTCCTCTCGCTCGATTGTATCAATTTATCATAAGGCGTAATTAATTACGTAGGGTCACTTAACGTGATGCGCGAAATCGCGTCGTTATTAACGACATTAACACTCGATTTGCAAAGCATGCACGTAGCACTTGCGGTAACTGCAACTACATCGTGACTGGAGTACCTTACGTTTAAATTGATGAATTAAACGAACAGTACATTGCGCACCCATGTCAGATTAATTCAATCAGATTAATACAATGTTTATCTTCATTTTATTTTTAAATTAAATTACACTTTGCTGTATTAAAAGAGATCATGCCTATACAAGTTCAAGTAATTACCGGGATAAATTGTTGGCAAATTTAACATAGTCTTTTATCATCATTTAAAACAAATCATCGATTCTCTTTATCTCTCTATAAATGGAAGAAAGTTATATATGCTGCCTTGAAATATTTTTTATAAAGATATGAAATTAAATCTATTTCACATTACAATATTTATTAAGTGGCAATTTATTAAGGATATAAATTTTTTCAAAAATTGATATCTACAGTAATCTAATTGCAATGAATCACGAAATCAAATCGAAATGAACGGAGTGTACTGTCGGCTTTAAACGGATATTTTCGACAAAACGAATAAAAGATCCTGCATGTACGATCCTCGACAGAATATTTGAGCTCACCGATTAAGGTTACATGATTTTTTTATTATTTAACCACACTCACGTGGACCAAGGTTATCAACGAAAGTGAAAAAGGGGTCGAGTAAATGCCGCACTCATTTAATGGATATCGAATGTTTCCCCAAACTCGTTGAAAAATTACTCGCTGTCAACTGATCTTCTTACTTTTTATAAATCACTGTCCGGCGATGGTATCCACGGGTGAAGCTACAAGTAAAATTTAAATCAAGGATCTTTCTTCGACCCCATCATTTCTCATCGGCGCATCGTAATCCGAGGGATCGTCTCATTTTAAAGTGCATAAACGAAGCAGATGTTAAGGCAGTCCATTTTATTATTAATGACAGTTGTCATGAGCGTCAAATAAATTATTGACGAAAAAGGATAAAAAAAATGAGGAAGAATATAAAGAATTAATTCTTTATATTCTCAGAAAGTAGAATTCACTGTTTATTTATATATTTACCTTGTTCTTAATTATCAGCAAGGGATGTGTGCCATCATATAGTTAAAAATTCAGAATAAAAATAAATAGTATGAAACACGTAAAGATTCTCCTGCATTATACTGATTAAGGAGTTTGATCACTCCTTAGCTATTGGCGTGTTTCATACTTTTTACTTTTATTCTGAATTTTTAGCTATAAAATATCGAAGATATGTCGCACATATGAAAGGCGAAAAGCAAACGGGACGATATCACAGATTAAATATAGTATATATTATATATTTTATATTAAAATGCAATTTCACGTTACGTTGTATGTTGTGGGCATCACAATTTTAAAATCTTATCGACTCCAAAAATATCTTGACTGCATCTTTATTCACTCGCGTCATTAAGAACTCTCTTACGACACTCTCGCGATTTAACGATTGTGCAACTGTACGCCTCCCTTCATTGAAAATTATACGATCCTTTTTTCTTTACTTCTAAAAGTCATTTTATCTCCCACGTGCGCGTCTAGAATTATTAGTGGCTTATCCTTACAAAACAAGAAATCGCGCTAATGAGAAACCGTGAAAATCAAGTGAGATACGAGATAAGAACAAGATCAGGCCAATAAATATTAATTGAGGATTAACCATGTTGATTTGTTGTCGTGAAGGAAGGTTATTCGCGATATATCCACTCACCATAACGTGATCGCGCCCTCGAATTTGCATAGCTAATGACCGGTTTCAACAAGCTTGATTTAATTATATTTTAATACATTGATGTTGGATCCCTTCAGTTTCAACTCTATACACAAAGAAAATATTTAACAAGTCTTGTCTCAGAACTACTTTCTATAGCAACTACCTCTTTACAATTTAATTGTATAACCGAATATTTATAATAATAATAAATTGAGGACCAAAAAGAAAAAGCTAGAATTGAATAAAAATTGGAAAAGTGAGTGTCTGTTAATTCGAAACTTCAATCTTGAGAAATGATCAAGATGTTTGATAAATAAAATGATCCTGGTACTATTAATGGATCTAATATATGAATCATGTATTAGCATAATATATAAGCAATTCAAAATATATAAGAACGGTAACCTTTAGTATCAAGGCCGTTATTGTAGACGGTATTTCAATATGTAGATCACTATACCGATCATTTTCGTGGAATCGTCTGGTCGAGAAATAACGCGTGTACGCGCTTCCCGAAAAGTGCGAGTGGTCTGCCTGCCCTGTTACGCAACGCAATTTAAATCGAGGCCTGGAATTTGGACGCCTTTCTCCCACGGCAAATGAATTCAGCGCGGCGCCGTGCGAACGAATGAGCTCGAATTTGGTTGGCGTGTATACGTAATTCTTCTTCCTACGTTTCTTTGCTTCCTTACGTGCTCGCTTATGCTCGAGACTTATGCCGATATTCATAGTGGGTTCTTATATTCAAGATCGTCTTAAGTACAGTCTTAAGACGTCATAAGCCAATCACAAGGTCGCTATTCATAGTCGGTTCTTATTTTATCCTTCTTAAGTAATATCTTTAGATGTTAATACGGCTGTGTGATTGAATTATGACATCTTAAGACAACATTTAAAATGATCCTAAAATAAAAAGTGACTATGGATGGTATTCATAATTTGTTCTTATTTTAAGACTGCTTTAAGAAATGTCTTAAGATGAAATGCTGCTCTATAATTGACTTATAACATGTTAAGACTGTATTTAAGACAAAATTAAATCTACAATAAATACCGGTCTATGAAAACTGATCGTGATCTTCGGGATTTGAAGCTTCAAGTGTACCTTTAATGGATTTTATTTTAAATAAATCTTTAAGAAGACGGGAGAAAGCCACTATAATGATGCTGAAAAGTATCATTTTAAGGCAAGGTATACAGTGAAAATAATGAATTATAACAAACATTTATTCAAAAAAGAATATTTTTCTCTCTGTAAGATTTAAAAAATAAATCCTCCTAAATGTTAATTTGTCACTAGTAATGTGAGATATAAAAGTCGAAATTAAATTAACTGTTTCGATGATAGAATATTGTAATTTTTATTTTTAGCGATTATCAGGTTCGGATAAAATTGCACTTAAAATTATATAAATCATCCGAAATCAAATCGGATACATTACGATGTAATATAATTAGGCGAATACAATGTGGTAGAATTATTCGGCAGAATGTTCAATGGTTCAATTATCTGAATGAGTCGAATTAACGTGACCCATGTCGCACGCAGCGCGAGTCATCGCCGATCGGCGGAACACGACGGGCGACATTGCATTCGCAAAATTGGTGTCTTTCCATTGTCATGCCCGCGATTCTTAGGCGATGCAACGGCACTTTTGCAATCGGCCGATCGAGACCGGCGAACAAAAGTGGAGGCTCCGCGATCCTTGCGCGGCCGCGCGTCTTTGGGAGGTGCTCGAGAAAGGACGAGCGAAAAGCGGAGAAAGTGGGTCAATTCTGGCGAACGCCAGAAATAACGTGATGCCGATCGCCACGGTATTACGCGCGAAAGTTTACCCCATGCATCAAGGGCGTGTGCGGCCCGTTCAAGGACCGAGAAATTTAATGCTGCTTGTTTTCGGGGCGAGCCGTTACAAAAGTCAAATCGAATCTAGAAACAGATCGTTTAAAGTACCGACAAAATTTGAAAATTCATTCCTCTTTATTTTGATATCATTGTGAGACAGCTATTTTTAATTCTTATGATGATTTACATTATTCGATACCTGAAATATCATATTCTAGATTTGATAAAAGTTGTTTCACGAAAGTATGAATAATAATTTACAAGGCATAATTTTGTAGATATTATAAGATTAAATCACGAGTTATGTAATTGGAAATTAGAGCGAGTAATAAAGTGGCAGATAATATCATAAAAATCAAATAGCTGTAAAGTGTTATTTCTGTTTTTAAGAACTAAAATTTATTTATGTTTTATAATCCGTATTGGTGTTTAATATCGCACATCATAAATACATCACAGGGACAGCTCTCGATAATCTTGAATCGCGAGAGTGTCGGTGTTCGAAACGATGCGAAATAGATTCGGCATAAACGACAGCAGCGAGCAATTTCGACACCATGTAGTGAATTTATATTAGCATGACGACACAGAACAATACGAATTGCAATCGCGATCTAGAATGTCGCATATGACGCACACGATTAGCACATCATATATGGTAATCGCTCGATATCTAGATTTTGACTGCTTTAATTATTTCGCCATTCTTTTCTCGGAAATTTCAGAACAGTAAGAGTGCTTAAATAAATATTGATACGTGAACTTTTTGATTAATACGATGTCATCTGTTTGATAAACAGAAAATAGTGGGTATCCTTCGAAACAAGAACAAAAATTTGGTAAAAATTGTTAAATACTTCAATTTGTGAATATATCATATAAGTAATTAAACGTGAATTTTAGGTATTTTTCTAAAATATTTTTTCTTTATAATATTTTTACTATCCTGCAAAAACTTTAAATGTTTCATAAACAAAGAATGAAAATGTATTTATATATTTGAACGTAAATTATAATATGTTAGAATATTTGTGTGATCCTTTGGTATCATATAAGAGACATAATACTTGGATGATTATTTTATGAATGCAATAAAATTAATCAATATAACAAATCAAAATAATCTTTCTGATTACTTTCCATCAGTGATTTCATAAATTATTTAGATATTTCTATTTTATCTTTATATTCAGTTGATTGAAATCGTAATGAATTTATTAAAATTGATCATTAATACCGCAAATGTGTAATATTCCTGTCTACCTATTTTGATTTTGTGTATTTCATTTTTCTTTATCTTTTTTTATTTTAAATTGATTATAATATTCGAATTGGAAGACTTTGACTCTGTCCGTTTATATTTTAATTTTTTGCAAATATTTTTGTATTGCACATATAAATATGGAATACAATTCATATACTCGTCATTAGGCATATATACTATTACAAGTAATTCGCTTAAATGTAAGTAGCCAACATATACTGTACATTTAATTTTAATACATATGTACATGTATTAACATATTACATGATGTACGGCAGGAAATGGTTAACAAGGTTTCGAAAGCAAATAGTCTCAAATATGTATGTAATTTCTTTAATCAGTCACATAAAAAGAACATGTACATGATATAAAAATAAATAAGTTCGGCCTGAGTCGACAATGTAGATTGGCGTGGTCAACACGATTAGTGGATGTAGGCAGTTGGGGCGGCATAAGAAATGGCAGATGCAGCCGGGGTGGCGTAGGAGATGGCAGATGCAGCCGGGGCGGCGTAGGAGATGGCAGGTGCAGCAGCAATTTTAGCAAGAGGAGCTGCTAGAGGGGCGGCGTGCGCGGCATACGCAAGAGGAGAGGCGTGCGCGGCATACGCGAGAGGAGAGGCGTGCGCGGCATACGCGAGAGGAGAGGCGTGCGCGGCATACGCGAGAGGAGAGGCGTGCGCGGCATATGCGAGAGGAGAGGCGTGGGCGGTGTAGGTAAGGGGTGCAGCGTGTGCGAAGTGAGCTACGGCAGGGGCGGCGATTTTAGCTACGGGGGCGGTATAGGTGAGGGGAGCAGCAATCGGGGCGGCCAGCTTGGCGACGGGAGCGGCGTAGGCGAGGGGTGCAGCAGCTACTGGGGTGGCCAGCTTGGCGATGGGAGCGGCGATCTTGGCGACTGGGGCAGCGTAGGCAAGGGGTGCAGCGTGTGCGACATGTGCGATGGGGGCAGCAACTGGGGCGACGGCTTTGACAGCAACGGCGGCGGGTTCCTTGCGGACTACGGCGTTGAATCCGTTGACTGAGTCAGCGGTGTAGTCAACAGTGCGCCTGGTGCCATCAGCTTCCAAGAGGGAATAGCTACCCTGGACGAGGTCGCCGTCACGGGTTTCGTGTTGGCTCTTGGCATCTCCGGTCAGGCTGTCGTGCACGTCGTAGGCGTAGCTGTATTGTGGATGCGGGTCGAAGTCGGCGTCGATAGCCTTAGCCACCACTGCCTTGGCAACGGGAGCGGCGGCGACGATTGCGGGTCCCGCGGCATAAGCCAAGGGGGCGGCGGGCGCAAGAACACCGGCGTTGGCGACGGCCACGAAGGCAGCAAACACGACAAACTGCAAAAGAATATTGGTAAAATCTCTATTCTGTCTGTTTTACGAGAGAACTTGACAATATCAAATTGATCTTGATTTTACATTTCGATGTGCACTTGAAATTTGCGCGAGGAGCAATTCCTATTGAGGTGCACTCGCGAATTTTAATATTATTACGAAAGCGAATTCCAAAAAGTAAATCTTTGTTTCAAGAGCACTTCGAGTGTACAACAAAGTTTAATAAATAATAGATTTTAAACACAGTCTAACGGATTTGGAAAATCCTCAGCGTTTGCGATCCTCTACCCACCTTGAATGCCATTCTTGAGTAGATTTGGTTGGTTTGGATCGACCAAAGCAAGACTGATGATGTGCAATGTTGATCGCGACCGCTTTATATACCCGGTGGTCTGGTCCACCACTGTATGAATCCCCACCGTCGATCTTAGTGTCGGACTTTGAAAGTTCGTCGGCGTTGACTGCCGACCGCACTTGAACTTGGCCGGCACTTGCAATCGCGCACCCTCGCTCCTGATAGTTCGCGGACACTTGAAAGGATCTATCTCAGCAATTTTTTAGGCGAAGACGGAAGTAGTTCCAAGTGATTTTGGTATAATCGAATTATGACAATTCTGGTTTTTCTCATTTCGATACCATGCACCATGTACCATGTGAATGAGACAAAGAGAATGACATTTTTTTAGGCATACCTTATTAACTGAATTGTGTAAAGAGTTTCGTCAATTTTATACTATAAAATGGGATAATTTTCGTCCAGACGAGACGAGCTTTTTCAAAATCCAAATTTAAAAAAAATCTAGATATTTAAATGTTTGTCTAAAATCAGGACATAAGATATTATATCTCGATTTTAGGAATTTACTCCATTTTACAGTATAAAATTGACGTATCAAACGAGTAATTATAACAACAATAAACAATTTCTTAATTTGGGATGGAATATAAAAATTACAGAAATAATTTTAATTTTCTTATCTCGACATTAAATTCTTCATTATAGAATTTTTTATACTATTATTGCATTATTAACTAAGCAATAAAAAGTTGCTCTTTGACAGCAAAATAAAAAAATAAAAAGTATTATTGCTACTTTTTTACCGTATTAACGAATTTATTCTATTTATAAAACAAATTCGAAAAAATATAAATCGCAATACGCGTTTATTTATATCAATCATTCTGCGTTTATTTCTTGGAGGATACTGCAAATCAATTCATTCGTTTCTTTTTCATCTTTCGGCATAACTTTTTGCGTCATTGTGCAATATCCCTGTTCTATACATTACTGACCCTGCCAAATTACGCTTTTCGTACGCGGTCCTTGAACGAGACGCCGATTTCTCGAAAGACATCAGTCGAGAATGGATTAGAAAATTTAAATTATAATACAGATTTCCAACATGATATGAGAGAAAGTTTGCGTCATTAGACTCAGCAAAAAATAAACTAAGAATTCAAAGCCATCGGGATAAGAGTTAATGTATAGATGTGTTTGATCGTCAAGTTGATCGTCATGTCAATATGTGACAATTCTAATTTTATTCTTAGAATGTGATTTTAATAATTCAGCAGGTACAATAGAGATATTTAAAAAAATATTATTACGTCCGTGTACTCCCATGGTTTTTGAATCCATTCTTCAAATTATAGTCTGCGGCTTGAACATTCTCTATTTACATTATTTAAATATATGACAAATTACAAAATTTGTTAAGTGTGAGAGTAAAAATTTTATTGTTTCTGTTAAAATTGATATTAATTAATATTATAATAAATAATGTTTAATTCTGTACATTCACACATTTATAACTTTATAAAAAATAAATACAACAAACAAGAAAATAATAAAATTATAAATATTCTAATTTTATAAGTAAATGAATGATTACAAAATTATAATATTTATAATTTCATTTAATAAAAATACAATAGATTTATGTGTATTGTATTTATTTTTATATTATATTTATATTATAGCGCGCCTTTCTTCCTACAATATGTTGTAATAATGCGATCCCGATCTGTCACGACACATTTGGCAAAGACACGTAAATCGGAATGGCTTGAAAGTTTCTACAAAGGAACAATAATTCCTTCATTATAATTATGATCAATTGTTCCGGGATATTTGATATCTTCCTACGCACAAGAGATAGTGTCGGAAATATGAAAATCATGAATATACATATCGTTCGTCATTGTCGTGAAACTTTCAAGCCATTCCGATTTACGTGTCTTTGCCAAATGTGTCGCGACAGACCGGGATCGCATTATTGCGACATATCGTCTAACGTCGTCGGGGCCCGTGCCAGAGAGAAAAAGAGAAGTGGAGCACTTTCATAAAGAAGAAATAGGTGGGTCGCCCGAATATCGCGCGTTCGGGGCCCGTGCCCCGAATCGATCGCAAGCCCGCGGGCATTATCGGCCAGTTTTGTGCTGATCGAGGTTCGAGATTTCGCTCGTCATCGTCGTTTTTGTCGTCCATTCTGCTGACTGATCCACTGCCCACAAGATCCGTGTGAAATCGTTATTTTATCCACAATTTAAAGAGAAAATCGAGGGTTTCAATCCGGGACCAATATCTGAAAATTAACAATTGAAACACAAAGAAGCCGAAAATTTTGAACGTACGCGCGATCAAAGAAGAGACTTTTGGAAATTTGAAATATGTTTTGCATCAAGCAAATCGTTTTTGCAGTATTTTTCGGATATAATCTTTTACAGATTTTAATTTATGCTGTGAATGAAAGACTACACACAAATATAATTATATTTGAATTATACAAATTATTGATTATGAATTTTTTCTTTTGAATGTGTTGTTCAGAAAGATATGTTGAAAAAGATTTAATTAATAAAAAAGAAGAAAGAATTCAAGTCCTCTATTTTCAATATAATAAAAGAAAACATCAAATGTGATAAGGAATGATAACGTAATGAGTAATATTATCAATTAATTTAAAATGCAATCTTACGATATGCGATTGCATCGTCGCATTGGATACGCAGTTAGCAACAAATATGTTGTAATAATGTTAACGATGTATAAAATGCATGTGATGCTTCTCCATAAGAAGGACAATTAACGAGGTACGAACATAAATTCATTTGGCGTAAAGAAAGAAAAAAAAAGAAAGGAAAAGAGACCTGTTGGCTTTGATTCAGCCGATTATGGGAACGATCGAAGGTCGTGCCAGGAAGTAAATGCAGTGAATCGGCAGTAAATTACATACCGGATGACCCGGACGTTGAAATCGAGCTTGCCTTCTTAGGAACAACGCTTTGATCCGGATCCCTGCGGCGCGTGTCAATTATCGGAACAAGTCTTATTATAATTTCAAGTCAAGCCGCTTGCATTATCGCGACTCAAAATGTATGTTTTATTTATATATATTAAAATTAATGACCTTCGCTTCTCTCAACATGAAAAGATCATACGCGCATCTTTCACTTGTACCAGCTTCGAAAAATGCAACAAACATCGCGATATGTACGTACAATTTTAATATAATATGCAATATTGAGTACCAGTCCACTTAATGTAAAAATAAAATGCTTATGTATCAAAGCATTCGATTGACCAATCAGAAGAATTTTTATTGATTAATTTATTTATTGAATGCTTCAAAGTATTTGCAACACTAAGTGGACCGCAACTATTTTAAATAGGCTAATATAATCATGCACACATCGAGATCTCTCTTTATTATTTTATCTGATGTGTATCATCTTTCTTCAATAAATATTAAAATCCCTAGCAAAAACTAATTAACAATAACATAACACATACTCCAGTTTCGTTCTACAAGATCGTGTTTGAATTAAAAATTGTAAAAATTCGTACAAAAATATTATAATATTAAGCATCAAGACTCATCTTGACCGAATATGGCCTTCTTCATTCATTTGTGTTGAACATTTCTCGGTTTTTACTTTAATATTATTTAATAATATAACTGTTAGTTATAATTTTCCACTCAACAATAAAACTGTAATATAATTGCAACAATTATATGAATGAAAAATTATAACCAACAGCTGTTATTATTAGTTAGTATTTGCTGGATCGATATAAATACTTCATACATTTATTACGAGTTATAATTTGCAACTTGTGTGTTGCAGGTATGTATAAAGTTTGAAATTAGAATTAATTGTATGTGAAATTAAATTATGTAAATTTCCTTTAATGTTTTATGTTCCGATTTCCATATATTAGAATTATTACTTCCGAATGGAGTTCGCTCTCTTATTACATATACGCGTTAGCTAACGTGCGTTTCGTGAAGATTACAATCCATCAAGCTTCAAAATTACGAGACAACGTGTTTCGAAACGATTCGCATAATTATCTGAACTGGTGATACCCGGGTAGGCGGCCTATGTATCCATTAACTTCTGGCCTGAGTACTGATCGACACACTATCGCTGTTACTCACGCAAGTTGATGCAAGTAGCATCATGTCACTTTTTATTGCACAGTACTATGCAACTTGTCACATCGATTGCGTTCCGTATTACGAGGGAATGCTTGGCAATTAAGATTAAATATTTAATCAAGAGTATCTGGCTATAATATTTTTGGTTTCAATTGTCAAAATTACTTATGAACTCTATTCAGCAAAAAAATTATTTTACAAAATTATTTTACAAAAAAAAAAACATGTATATGCTAATATAATTTTTAAGCAAATGAAATAATCATAAAAAAAACACCGTAATATAAAACACCGTAATATAAAAACTTCAATAAAGATCAGAATATCCAAACCAAATGAGTAATGGAGAATTAAGAAAGAATTCTTATTTCGCGCGGCATTAAAGTTACCGATCAGAGTTAAAAAAAAATTTGCGAAGAGAACAAAATGAGAAATGAATTCTGAGAAAGTTTATAAATAATGAGCAGATCTTCATAGATCCGACAGTTTTCATGAAGAGGAGAGAAGTTATGCTCTATATATATAAACCAAGACTGCAAATATAAGTATGATATAAAGAATATAGTATGATATAAAGAAATACTTTATAAAAATATTTAGTTGTATTCGCTCGTTTACGTGCGATTATGTAACTGAAAGTAAAAAGATCGCACTTAAAAATCTAAAATATTTTTATCGAGTCTGCAAATTGACATCCATACTTTTGCATCAGAAAACAATCTTATTTTATGTAAAAGGACGTACAATCTTTAAAGAAGAAAAATATTCCTTAAAATATGATGTTTGGAGCCTTTCTGATGGAAAGTCTTGAAATATAAGAAATATAAGTATTACAAGGTCTTAACGATCATGGACAGATAATCAATATCAGTGCGCGAGATCATTTTCGTATAATTATTTTTGCATTACATTAATCATTTTATTCTATATTAAGAATCCTACAAATTGTATGGATTTTCGTAATTTACTGACAAAACTCATCAAATTCACAAAAGCATACGTAAGAAAAGAAAAGAAGAAATTTGGAGAAAAATAAAGAGTAAAAGAATAAATGCTCTGTAATAACCTTTGATGGAACAGGCGAGTTGAACGGAGAAGGATCAGGTAACTTGTGGCAAGGACGTGGCCTAGTCCCCGACGATGACGACCGGTGTTCGTTGGTCCTTCAAGATGCGAGAGCAGGGGCCCGATCCGATCCCGGCTCGTCGCTCTCATTGGGCGTGGTCCGATTTCTTGCTCAATTTTGCGCTCTTCGCGACCGCGAATCAGGTAGCCGTCGAAGGTACCGTCACCCAGTTACATCAGTGAGCGGGTACAATTTAATATGTGTGTGTGTGTGTGTGTGTGTGTATGTGTGTGTGTGTGTGGCGGTAATGTGATGTGATGTGGTGTGGGCTTCCAGGGCTCCCGGCAGAGTGGTATAAAAGCCGAAAACCATCTATCCATTGGTATCATTCGCATCAGACTTGCAAGATCGAACAAACTACCTGAGCAGCAATGGCTTTCAAGGTATTACATCCTTTTGAGTCCTTCTCGACATAAATTCAACCCACGCCGGGAAAGTATTGTTTTTCGGTTGATCCTCGATAATTCTCGTCGGTCTCGTGAAGTTCTTCACAATGCAAAGTTTATTTTTGATTGAGTTCTCCGTAATTACAATTCGAAAATAATAACGGTGATATCTTGTAATATCATTAATCAATATAAAAAAAATAGAGCAATTAACGATATTTGTGGGACGACTCAAAAGTAGCACATTTAACATTTTCCTACATAAATTCCGCAACAACTTTCACGCTACAAGTTTCTTCATGAAGTCTTTTATATCCCCCTTTAGATCGGATGAATTATTGTTTGCATTTTAAATTAAAATTTTATTACGAAGAGATTGGCAAAAGTGCATTATTAAAGTGCAAAATGCAAACGATGTTTATCATGATTTTCACTGAGTTATTTAATTTATATTAGTTAATATATTCTTTTCATATTGTGCACTGTTGTATCAATTCTGTATATCTATATATCTATCTATATGTTTTATATTCCTATCTAATTCTGTATTTCCAATTCTATTATAGTGACACTTTTCTTCCCAATTTTATTCGATTTATTTGCTACGTTTTTTCCTCTAGTTTATCGCTTTCGCCGCCCTGATCGCCGCCGCCAACGCCGGTATTATTGCGCCTGGTGCCCCTCTGGCCTATGCTGCGGCTCCCGCGGTTGTAGCCGCCCCCGTTGCCAAGGCCGTTGACGCAGACTTCGACCCGCACCCACAGTACAGCTATGCGTACGATGTGCACGACAGCCTGACTGGCGATGACAAGACCCAGCAGGAGACCCGTGATGGCGACCTCGTCCAGGGTAGCTACTCCCTCTTGGAAGCCGATGGCACCAGGCGCATCGTCGAATACGCTGCTGACCCAGTCAATGGATTCAACGCCGTAGTCCGCAAGGAACCCGCCGCCGTTGCTGTCAAGGCTGTCGCCCCGGTCGCCGCACCCCTCGCCTATGCTGCCCCGATCGCCAAGATCGCCACCCCTGTGGCCCACACCCCTCTGGCCCCTGCTCCTCTGGCCTACGCTGCCCCGATTGCGAAGATCGCCGCCCCCATAGCTCACGCTCCCTTCGCCTATACCGCACCGATCGCCAAGGTCGCCGCGCCCGCCGCCTTCTCCTACGCCGCCCCCGCTGCCTACCTCCACTGAACTGTGACCTGACCACCACTTAGGAATGATACTTATCGAATAAATCTCAGTTTTTGTAGCAAGTACATATAAGTCTTACGAAATTATCTTCGCCTATCTACAATGTATTTTCGTTAATTAAGCTGGACTTAGAAAAAAATCTGATTTAAATTGCGGGATTAGCAGCTGCGTTTCTTAGAAAGAGTACTTTTTTAATATATATATTAGAATCCATTTTATCATGCTGGAGAAATATCTTTAGCTATCTTTTTCTCGATGCGTGTGTGTATATTTTTCAATCATTTAGAATAAGATTTGGAATAATTGTGTTTTGAATGTTGTAATAATCATGATTTTCTCACAGAATCATTTTTTATTCGTAGTTATTGCTTCTTCCTAATTGTCATTATTATTAAGCTCTCAATGTTTAAAACTACTGAAAACGCAAAGTGTTGCAAAGTCTATTTTCCTCTTTATCGAAAATTACTCGAGCGAGCATCCATCAAACTCGGTAAAAACTCCATTATTCGGCATTTTCAAATTGGAATTGATGCTGTTTTCACGAACGACGAGCCCTGAAATTACATAATTCGGGAGAGACATGTGCACTCAAATGTTTAAACGCGAGTAATCGGCATAACGTAACATAATATGTTGTCCAATTTGCTGAAAAAGGGGGTAAAAAACTACATTGAAAGTTGTCGAGGAAACGTCGAATTCGACCGGGCCCAATTAGTGAAATTAGGTCAGGTACTACCTGCCGCGGACTCACCGGTGTTATCTCGTCTTTCCGTGACATTACCGCATTACCGATTCACGAGCGCTCGCTGAGCACTTTCTCCAACGAAGTGCCAGCATACGGATTACATAACGTCGATTACCACGCCTCGTCCAGCCAGCCCGACACACGCACCGGCCAGTCGACTCACGCGCATCGCATGTAATACGCGCGTAATGCGTAAAGGCGTGTTGCGTTATAGCCGGGAACCGTGGCCGGACCAGATTCGCGCAATGCCGTGCGAACCTTGATCTACTTACCGGTCTGGCATGGCCCGCAACGCGCAATGTTTCGTGCGTACCTCGGTTCTCTCGCCCACCTCTGGCTATTCTGGATATCCAGCCTGTTTTGGCAACGAGAATCAAATCTGGAGAGAAGTCTCTCGCGGATCCTGCGATTAGTTTATGTGGATATGAAATAGTTAACGTCGCATCTAGAAGACTAGAGATATGGGAGCCTGGAAAGGGAAGCAAACTTGAAATTTAAACGAATCAAAATGTTTTTATAAAAATTTATTATCAAAAGAGAAAATCCGCGGTACAATTAAAGGCACTTTACCGTTTCAGTTGCCAAATTCTTATTTCTAAGCAAATGTTGTAACAGCTCTAATAAGCTATGAATAATTTGAGTTACGCAAAGAATATTTATATTGTGCGTATACAAACATATATTCTGAATAATTCCTATCTTTTATGAAAGGTATATAAAATAAATTTAATGACCTTTGCTTTTACGCCTTTAAACAAAGTTTCAGAATTTCTCTTTCAACACAAAACAAATAAATTATTTTCACTTATTGTTAAAAAAACAAGTTTCATACACCTGTGTTAGAATTAAAAATCTTTTTTTATATCATGTAAACATATAAATAATAAACAAAAATCGAACATTTATTGACTCAGGCCCCTTCTTTCTGGTGGTTGTAATCTAGAAAAAAACATATATATTCAAACGCAAAGTTCCTGAAATTTTAAAATTTATTTGAAATTTTAAAATTTAATATTATAAACTTTTATAATATTTAAAAAACTATTCATTATTTAAAACAGAAAAAATACTTATATTTTCTCGATAAAAACTTTTACTTACTGATGAATCGTTACATAATCCTCGGCAAGAATGTGCGACGTATCTAGAGGTGTAAGAAAAGCAAATTGACTTTGTGGGTGTAATCTAGTATGCTCCAAAAGGATATCCATTATTACCCGCCGGTTTACTTTGTCCTACAAACAAGCATACAACATAGATGATTATTTTTTTGTACAAGACAAATTCAGGATATATAGGATCTCAGAACTCGCGTATCACCGATTAACATATTCTTAGTGAAATTCAAAAAGACGAAAAGCTTTCTACCAAAAAGCGATCCGATGAGTAGAATTTAAATGGTGAGATTGAAGTTGATAAATGAGCGCGCGTGGAATTCGACACCAGGGTCGACACAACCGAGACTGGCGCGAGGCACTTCAGACACTTGGCACTAAAAATTGTTTAAAATTTGTTTTATTTAAAAACTGTTTAAAATATCTGCAAATAATTTAAAAATTAAAGATAAAAATTGTTCATAAAACGATAATATTGTTTAAATATTAAAAAGATTTAATAAATATTAGGTGTTGGAATTAATTCGTAGCGTTTTTTAATGAAAGAATGTTATTTATTTCACATGAGCATTAAAAAATACATTAATGAAAGTACTTCCCATCACTTGTAAAACGCTACGAATTAATTCCAACACCTAATATCAAAATTATGTAAGCAACGTTACAATTATTTTGTAATAATTATTTTTTAACGTTACAATAATTATTTATTATTAAAAAGTTTATTATTGCTTTATTATAACAAAACGATTTTAGTATTTAATAAACAATTTTTAGTATTTTTTAACTTTTAATGTATTTTAAATAATTTTTAACTAATTAGTTAAAAATCAAATGCAAAGAGTAATGAGAAACATACTTTGACACGATCCAAGTGTCTGAAGTGCCTCGTACCAATCTCGATTGTGTTGACTCTGGCCGCGCGAATTCCACGCGTGCCCATTCGTCAATTTCAATATTTCACCATTCAAATTCTGCTCATCGGATCACTTTTTGGTATATAGCTTTTCATCTTAGAATTTTACAGAGAATACGATGATAACGGTATACGAGTTCTGAGACACCCTGTATATAAGAACAGCTTACCATGAATACATCAAATTCATCGAGAAAGTAAAAAGGTAACTGAATGCAATCCCATAGAGCTAAGATGAACGCGACAGTCGAATAAGATCGTTCGCCTCCCGAGAGTGATCTGGTGTCGTTGCCAGACTTTTGATCATTCCGTGCACTCACATGCAAATCGAGTACTTTTTTTTGGTGATCGATCACTACAGTGCCCTGGTAAAAAGAAGAAAGACCATTTGTGAATAAGAAAAATAAAATATTTCTAAAAAAAATATTTCTATATAGCTGTATACCTTATATTGTCTTAAAGAAAGCACATCAGTGAAAGACTTTTGCACATAAACACTATACGTATCCCTCAATTGGAGAAACATTTTCTGTCGATGTTTCACTCGTTCGATATGTTTCTGCAAAGCATACAAATATATTGTAAGTATTCCCTTGAATAGTTCATTGTCTGTAAAAATTATATAGGTAATTTACTTACTTCGAAACTTTTTTTCAATTGAGAGGAAAATTCAATGTGCACTCCATACTTTTCTTGTTTTTCCGCTAGTTCTAGCCGTAATTCATCCGCACAACCAAACTGATTTTCTATTTCGCGAATTTTATCTTGTAAATCACTCAGTAAAGTTTTGATTTGGTTTATCGATCTGTAAAAGACAATATATGAAAACAATATAACATAAATAATTAAAATATAAATAAAAATTAAGAATTATGAAATAATTTTAAGTGCACTTTTAATATTGTATCAACAAATAATGCCGACCTAGTAGTGTCTATCCTAGGACATTTTGTAATAGCGACAGAAATCGCTTTCTTTGTAACTCTCTCTTGTATTTCGAATTCCCCCGTTGCGCATTGTATAGCTTGACGAATACCCTGTAATTTTCGAGCAGCACGTTGACACTCGTGCCGATGCCTTTCCTTCTCTTGTGTTAATTCTTTTATTTGATCCTATGTAAATATACACACACACACATATATATATATATATATATATATATATAAAATATTACTTATGATTCTACGTTAATAGATATTAATTATTATATTAATGAATAAACATACTTTAAGAGGATCAACAACTATATGTAAATTATGCCTCAAGTCCCTGCAACGCTTAACTTCCATGTCGAGAGATTCAACGTTCTTTTGAAGTTCTTGCACATTCTCTGCTAAAAGTTTTTCCGCGGCACTTTCATGCGCTACCTTCTTTTCTATTTCCGCAGCTTCGTGTCGCTATTAATAATAAATTAAATCATGTAGCTATATTGTTTTAGAGAATAAAAATAGTACTACTTCAAAATATTTCTAATTACTCACGAAAACATCAACAGAAGTGCCTTCAGTCGACTCAATTTTATCTTTCAATTCATTAATCAAATTAGTACATTCACTTTGCGCGGATCTTAGTTTGCGGACTGTTATGCTTACGTTAGTCAATTCGGAATTAGTACGATTTAGTTTTTCACGTACAGTGTTATATGCTATGGTAACGTCTTGCTTTTTGTTTTCCGCTATCTGAAGTTCTTCTTTTAGCGTTCTAAATGAAAAATTAATAAAATTATTAATAATTGCATTAAATTTTTTTTCATATACAGCATAAAATTATTGAGTTTAAATTAGAGTTTACTATTCCAAATTAGATTAAGTTGTGGCACTTACTGCATTGCTTCCATGGTAGAAACTTGAAGATATTTAGCACGTGTACAATTTCCGCCGTAAGTTCTATAATTTGGATCGGGAAAGAATGTGTCACCATGAAGAGTAAACGCTCTTTTGCAATTTTTTGGTACTTTTGTCCCATCCGACATTATCGCGCAAGCCTCTTCATTTGTTGGTATAAGAAGTATACATTCAATTTCACGTTGATCAATTAAAGAATTAGCTACGACAGGATCTTCTATAACCATTGCTTCCAAGAGGTTGGAATACTGTGGCGAATATGTACAGTGATGTCTAACATCGTGCACCTGAAAATTTAAGATTTAAGTCCGATTGTATCAACGTTACTTTGACTTTAAGCGAGAATTAAAATTTTCTCTTTTTAAAACCGAGAGACACAAAGGAAGAGTTTTAAGCCTCGTTTAAAGTTAAAATAACATTAAAATTGATGTTATCTTAATTATGCACATTATCCAAATTAAAATTAGCATTCTTAATTGCTATTTGTTACACTTGCTTGTTTTTCTCACTTAAGAAGTTAATGGAAATATTAAATATTTATATATTCATTTCTATCATTCTCTCAATAAATACTTTAATTTCAAATAATAAAAATTATGTTCTATCAAATAATAAAAATTATGTTCTCTTACCTGATTAAAGAATTTACTACATATTACTTGAAGAGTATTCTCATTGTAAAAAATTTCCTTCATAATACTGTTCAACAACTTGGCATCCTGACTATTATCCACACAGAACGAGTTAAGGGTGCCAAAACCTAGAAAACTTTCTACAGCCGGTGCCCAAGCGGCATCCTTCAATTTTATAAAAGCACCTGCATAATCATGTATATATAACTTAATAAAATAAAACTAAGCCTTAACTTCATACAATAATTAATTAATTTCAAAATAAGTTTACATACCAATAGGGCCACGTGGTTTTTTCTTGAATCGGTTTTTCTTATATTCCTCTTCGATTCTCTTCAACAAACGCGGTACATTTGGCCCAAATACACTCAATGCATTATCGGATTGTTGCTCAACAGCGCTTAAATCCTTTTTGATCTTTTCTTTAATTTCATAAAATAAAATGCATTTTTTTACACAGCCTAATTATAGAAATCACTAATATTACTAATGTTTTAATATGACTTACGTATATGTCTATCAAAATTGTCAATTTCATTTTTGGCGGACGTCACATCTTGCTGAAGTCGCATTCTATCGGCCTCTAAATGCATTAATTCAGTTTGTTTAGTGCGTAATGAAGCATCAAGTTCATCCAATTTCTCCTCCAATTTTGATAGGCGCTCTTTCATTTCTTTTTTCTTGTTATATTCTTCATCATTGCAGCTGTAAAGACATACTTAACATATATTATAAACATAAAAGAACATGAAAATAGAATATTATTCGGAAATATATTCTTACCTTTCAAGCTTTTGAATTTCTTTCTTCACCAAATTAGCATCATCTTCTAATCGTTTTATTTTGCTTGATACAGAACGCCATTCGCGCTGTTTACTTAAATACGCCTCATTTGCAATCTTATGTTTCTGTTTTGAACTATTATAAGCTTCGTTGCTATCTATCGCTTCCTGTTCTGCTTGCTGAATTTTTTGCTTTATTTCTCTATAAAATAACAAAAACATCGTAAGATATAATTTATATCTTATCTTCTCTATAAAATAAAAAAATATGAGATAAGATGTAAGATAATTCACAGCTTTTGCAATAAATGATGTATACTATAAATGTTAAAATTAATTAATAACTTCTGAAAGTAAATTATAATTCAATCTCATTTCACATAATTTTTTCATTTATAAATTAATTCTTACTCAATATTTTTATCAATTCCTTCATCTTTTTTCTCTGTAGACAATTCTATATTTTGGAGCTCTTTCAACTTATCTTCGTGCATCTTTACAGTATTCTGTATTTTATTAAGTTTTGTTTCCTCCACAATCGCCTAAATAATAAAACTATTATTCCAAAAATTACTTTGCTAATTTCTATTTTCTTTAAACTAAGACTCACTGTAGCCCAATGAAGTTCCATTTCGAGATTAGATAATTCTGCTCGTGATTCGTCCATTTCCTCTAATCTATGTATACTTTCCTTCAATTTTTCAATTTGTTTCTTTTCTTGTGACAAGGTCTGACACATAATAAAAAATGAGAATACTTGTCTACAATAAGCTTAAATAAATTTAAAATACATACCGCATTATATTGCTGTAACTTATCGTATTCTTCTTCACATATGTTAAGAGCCTCTTTATAATTAATTTCAATAGAATCTAAGAGAGTAGCTTTCATGAATAGACTATACTTTTCCTCAGGCTTAGAGGTAACTAAAAATGTTCTTGAAACGTCCTGATTCAATACAGATATTGGATTATCGATTTGTATATTCATCATTGATATAATATTGTCCAATTCATCTCGTTTCGTAGAAATAATTTCTCCTGCAATGATAAATTTCTGTAAGTACATACAAGATTACAATCATTTGTATCATTTAAAAAAAATTATATTTCAACTTTCAAGTACCTCTCCAATTTTTAATCTTATATGATGAGGTAGTTCCAATGTTACGTAAAACTGTAATTATGTTGCCATAAACTTCAGGCTTGTAAGCAGTGTCTCCTTTATTTACTAATGTTATCTCAATAATAGCCGAGTTTCTGCCTTTTTTTACAAACTCTAAATTGTCATAGCAAACAATATATTATTAAATTATTCTATAATATGTAAAAGACAAATATATAAAAAGACAAATTGTAATATAATAACCTTTAACAGAAGTTCCCCTGCTCGTAACATTTGCCCTAGCACCAAGTCCTACAGTCAATGCAGTCAATATGGCACTCTTGCCACTGCCATTTTGTCCCACAATAAAGTTAACATTCTCGTTTAATGTTATTTCCAGTGCATCGTGACACATGAAGTTATGAAGACGAATCTTTTTCACCTTTCCAGCTGTATACTATGATATATTTAAAGTATTTAAGATATGTATTTCGAAAATTACAACTCTGAATAAAACTGATTAGCTTATTTGTACTAAAATCACATATTTAATACAAGGTGATTATGTTTTTCAGATAGCTAGAATAATTGTTGGATGCTTTCCATTTAGTAATACAAGTCAATACAAAGATCATTCTATCTTTCTTGACCAGTGAATAACAAAGATAGAACAATACTTATATTGAACTGTTCACTTGTGTTATCAAATGGGAACCATCTAGAAACCTAGGATTTTATAACCTTAAAATAATCTACTCAAGGATTATTTGAAGTAAAATTGAATGAAGTAATTAATGTTTCAAAGTTTAATGTCTGATTTTATATTTTTTGATTATTTGGGATAATTGTTGAGTGCTTTCTATTTAATGACACAAGTAGACACATGTGTCATTCTGTCTTTGGCTTTCTTTTTAGGAGATAAACGGTCAATAAATATCCTACTATCCTTCTTGATTCAATGAATAATAAGGATAGAACAACCGTGGGTTGACTAATATTACCGAATGAAAAGCATCCTGTTACTTATTGAATGTCAAAGTAGAATGACATTTGTGTCAACTTATCACTAAATGAAAAAAACCCATTATCGATTAGCATGAGGTACCTCTTCATTCTGCACCGCATCATCCTCGATTTGTTTGGAACGTTTGGCCTGGTGCTCGTAAGACTTCTCTGTCGTTTTCCTCCTTCGAGTCCTCTTCGCATCGTTTTCCATACTTCTCGTAATGTAAATCGATAGCGCATTTAAACAAAGAGCGATCGCAATCCCGTATCAAATCCTATCTCCGTGACGCCTCTCTTGAAATACGGACTGTTTTGCAAGATTCCGCCGTCTATCCGATCGATCTCCTAATAGTGAACTTGGAGTTTGTCAAGAGATTCACCTGCTCCATATACTTCAGTATCTGTCAGTAATCTCTTGCACTGGACACAGAAATAATCGAAAATCGAAATCTATGCGAGCACTATTCCTATTCGTTTTAACAAATTCCTGTTCATTCCTGTTCGTTCCCGCCAGACCGTTGCAGATTGTTCTCTCTATCTCTCTCTCTCTCTCTCTCTCTCTCTCTCTCTCTCTCTCTCTCTCTCTCTCTCTCTCTCTCTCTCTCTCTTCCTCCCTCTTCTTTATTTAAATGATGTCCTTGAACTGTATTCGATATTCCTAAACGCATCTCGCAGTGCTCCGCGCGCTGATTGGTCGATTCCGCATATGAATCTCGAATCAAAACAGTGAATCAACCAATTACAGTCAAGTATTTCCCTGTATAATCAAACGACGGGAATACTCGATTGTAATTGGTTGGTTCTTATATTCTGATCCAGTTTAAACCTTCGGTGGAAACTAGGCCAATCAGAATCTTCATTCCTCCCAGTCATGGAAAAAAAAATTTCGATTGGTTGATTCTTTTATGCACTGTGCATTATGTAAGAGTCTGTGTTGCGGCCATTACATAATGCATAAAACATGAGGCATAAGAAAATCAACCAATCAGAATCCTTTATTTCACAGAAAGAAAGGAAATAAAGCACTATGATTCCGACGGATTTATCGGATGTCGTTAGTCGTAAAAGATGGGACCCGACCAATCCAAACGACGCCCAGCAGTCGACATCGACAGCCGACATGAAAAATAAAGGTTATGCGCATTCACACAACATACGACGTCTCCCGACTGATTGTAGACCAGGCCTTAGACATATGCATAACAAAAATTATTTAATAACATTTTACATGTGTCTTTATAAGATAAATGCGATTGGATAATTTTCTTTATGCATATGTTTATGCGGCTGTACAAATTTGTGTGGATATATCATTAAATATAAGAATCAATTATGAATACCGACCTAAGTCCGGTGAAGTTCGACGAAATCCGATGAAATCATGAATTCCTCGAAGTAAATATAATAAAAATGAATTCTGGTGAAGTCCGACAAAGTTCCGATAAATTCCGGTGAAGTCCAGTGAAGTCTTGAAATCCTAACTCCAATTGTATACCTATTTTCTAAATGGTTACTTTCTCAAAATTTGTTCATTTTTGTAATTTTCATCTCATTTCGAGATACAGAATTGATTCTCAAAAGATGTTGTTCACTGCGAGTACTGAAAATCTATAATTCACGTTACATATACCTGTAAATTTTCAATACTCTCACAGTGAGTACTAAAACCTAATGATAAAAGTATAGAGTCTTATGTAACGCATAACATATATATTATAAATGCCTAAGAAAACGAATCGATCAAAAAGCTAGAGTACAGGCCTTTGCATAACGCATAATACATATAAAGCATAAGAAAATCGATCAATCATTCTTTCATTTTATGGAAAGGAAGTAGATGAAGGATTCTAATTGGTTCAGCTTTGTTTAATTATTGTAAAATTCTTTAATACAATTAATTCTTGCTTTAGTTTTTCACTGGGCTTAAATGTAAATAATTAATTATATTAATCTTACAATAATTGCAAAGCTGCTTTTTCTGTTGAATACCAGTAATATAATGAAAAATATGAAGATTTGTCTCATATTCTTCCGAAAAAATATTTTTCACATGTACATATTTTTTTTAATTACATTTTCATTTTAATAATAATGTTATTTTATATATGAAGAAAAGTTCATGAAAATGAAAATTAATATAGTAACCTTAATTAACTTAATTGATAATTAATTCAATTAAAAAGTAAAATTTGTACAATGTACGTATAATTCATCATTTCTGATCTAATCTTTTCCTGCATGAAAAATATACATTTTTGTTAAAAAATAAAAAATAATTATTCTTTCTATTTAAAAAAAAATTTAAAAATTAATAATTCTATTATATTTAATATTTATATTTTTCTATTTAATTCCATATTATTAACAAAACATATTAGTACAAAATTAATTGAAGTCCAAGTATTGCTCCAAATTAAAAATACAGAGATTGAATAATTCAATCTTATTAAAGAGAGGATCCATTGAAGGGGTTTCGCTTTTTGATCATTGGGGTCGGATCTGTGAGGCGTGTAATATAGTAGCACCTGTCGCACCACCTGTTACACTGCGTCATTACAACCGCGTTCCAACATTCCAGTCGAGCGCGGAGAAAATGATGAACGCGTGAGTATCGTACGTATAGATTCACTTCGTATGTGACGTATGTATGTATGTCTCACTCGCCGCTTTCACTCACTCTCACTCCACGTTCATGAACTCCATTCGGCATCCGAAACTACGCCACCGCGCAGTGCCGGATTTATTCTTGTCACGACCCCTGTCGCATAAATGTAACCTTGAAGTCGTATTCTGTATTTTGGAAGTGAAAATGTGAAAATTTCAAAAGTGAGCATATTTATAAGGTTACAGCATTGATCAATAAAATTATAAATGTTCTAACAAATTCTCACTTTTGTAATTTTCATCTCGTTCAAAATACGAAATTGACTCTTCTCTCTCTCTCTCTCTCTCTCTCTCTCTCTCTCTCTCTCTCTCTCTTTCCCTCTCTTCCCTTTCTGGAGTTTAATTTAAATTATTAAAGAACCCCTTTTTAAAGGAACTTAATTTATACCGAATTTTATTTTATTTTATTCCCGAAAAATAAATAATTTAGATACTTTGCTAATTACGTCAGATGATTTCCAAGCTGTGAAATTTGTTGAATTGCGTGAAGTGATAATGATTTGATTCCTAAAAAATTAAAAGGTCACTTATAGCAGACTAGTAACCACGATTTATGAGCGGAATAGAACGATTCTCTCTCTTTCTCAGACCATTCTTTCAATTTTTTTATAAACGACACAACGGATAAAATTTGCATTATTCATTCTAGACTCACGTTGTGACACGTGGCGCATCATCTTGATATTTCGAGAATAAAACAGAGTCACGAGAATCGGAAGAGCCGTGTAGAATTTCAGCCTTCTTTGACCTCGCAGAAAAGCCTCGACGTCATCGAGCCCGCGACTCCGCGCGAATAAATCCGCTCCTGGTTGCTTCTGGTCGCGTTGCATCTCCTCCCACCATACGCAGCCCCCGCGTATTGGTCGCAGTCCCTTTAAAATTTGAATCTCTGTCGGTTACTGAGTCTTGTCGCAACTGTACTTTGTGCGAGTAGTGCAATTGTGTATCCGTCTTGATTTGGTTGAGCAATCGTTGGGCAATCCGAGGCGAACCCAGTGAACCCGCGAATCCAGGACTCCAGGACCATACGAAGACCGCAACGACTATCGGTGTAGGCGGGCCACCTGTTAATTTCCACGAGGATCGTGGCGTGAGGTAAGTTCAAGAGACAACGTAACATCCTTGAACAAACAAAGAGAAGGGAGACTGAGTCTTTTTGTGACTTTGGAGCGCATTTAAAATCCTACTCGAATGGTCCTCAGGTATCACCTTATCGTTAATTAACATTCAGCAAACAACAAGAATAAAATGACCTGAGTATTCAAGGTATTGAAAATTAGAATATAGCTCCGATTGATCTCATTGTAGTGCAGATCAATATCTGGCTATGAGCAATGTCGGAGACAAGCGGAGATAATGCCAAGTACAAGTGGACACCTGAGAGCACTGCGCTACTCGTTTCGGTGTGGTCCGACCGGCAGGTACAGAAGCAGCTTGAATATGCTCCCCGGCCACAGGTAATCTGGGAGAGCGTAGCCCGCTACATGAAGAAGAAGGGCTACAATGTCGCGGGTAAGCAATGCCGGTCGCGTATGAAGCAAGTCTTGGTGTGCTATCGTGAGGCCAAGCGGGCAGGCACTCACGATTGCGTGGAACAATACTATGAGACCGTCGACCGGGTACTGAAGAGCAAGCGTCTGGAGCATATCAACATCAATGGTGTGGATACCGTGGGTGAGTATAGGAATTGCTAGTTGTAGAACAATTTAATTCAAAACTTTAGAATATAACAAATATTTAATAACGTTTTTGGCCTAAACAGATTTATATCAACCTAGGTTGGATTAATGACATTGTATGCTCTGTTATTGCAGCATATAATGTGCATAGGGAATAAGTTAATATTACTTCTGATTGTTCTTAGACTCAACTGTGAAGTCACCACCAAAGGATGTAAAGACTAACAAGAATTTACAGATGAGACTGAAAGTTCAGGAGCCTGTGCAATCTCTCTTTCGAACGAACGCTCTGTCCCCCACGTGGGCGATGGGATGTAAGGCATTTTGTTTTATCGTGGAGAATTTTATTTATCTAATGTTAGATTTTATGATCTTTTTTTCTTTGCAGATGAAAATGAATATCCAGAGTCACCTGAATCCAACGAGACTATAATAGCCAAGCCATACAGAGTCTTTTCTCCTACGAGAGACGTTGCCATAAACACTGGCGAGCGTTTCACTCAGATTGGCAATCAAGCAGTACAGACAAATCCAATTGTGATAGAGAAGCCGATACGAGAGGACTATCAGCAAAATTTACTATCGCCTTTTTCATACGGAGAGGTTCCTTATCAAAACGCAGTGCAGAATGTACAGAATCAAATTATTCAGGAGAACATGCAGCAATATCAGAATATCCAGCAACAAAATTATACCGGATGGAATCAGTTACCACAGCAAAATATATTGGCGAACAATCGACTCGGTTTCCAACAGAACGTGCACAATCAGCCATACGTGTCAAATGGAACAATGCAGAGCACTGTGATGCAAAATCCTAATGTAGAGAATATCGCGCGCCAGCAAAATCAGCTGCACCGAAGTATACCATATGCAAATAATCAAGCGATGCCGCAGGAACCGCGAAAAGTTATTTATGGACAAAACGTGACTACATATAGGCAGTATCAAGATGCAGAACCGCGTCTTACTCGCATGACGAACCTTATTCCAAACGAATCATCACCGGACTATTCCCCGGACGTTTCTCAAAACTTAAATGATGCTTTCTGCGAGTCGAAGAGCGATGACAAGACACATAACTTAAATGAAACATATAGTCGATCCAATAATCCTACGGCAGATGCAACTGTTCTGACGAACAATGCGACTTGTAACGACGATACTTTGCTGCTGGAATTGTTGTTGGATTCACCTACTCCATCAGAGAATTGTGGAAAATCGCGGGATAGTGCTGTGAATACAGATATCGAGCTAGCAATACCGAGCGCACCGTTCAGGAAGAAGAAAGCACAGAAATTGGAGCAGCTTGTATTCAATGCGATTAATTCTCAAAATGAAGTCGTCAATAAGGTAAGAATATTATGTGCTTATAATGTTCTTTTTATTAAACTTTATTATACTTGTTATTTTATTTTTTCTTTTCTTTTACTTTTTATTTATATAATATTTTATATTTTTAAATAATAGCTTTAAATAGCTTTTATGTTATTCCAATTTTTTTAGATCTTGGCTGCGCAGAATGACATGGTGACGCGATTTCTCGACGTTGACAGAGATCGGCAAAACAGGCTCGAGAACAGGTTGGATGATTTGTTGAATGTTGTTCATGCTACGGTACTCAATAAAAACGAAACGCCTCCATCACCGTCATCGCCGATGCCGGAAACTGTGATCACTTCCTTACTTCCGCCACCGAAGCCCGGAATGATCCCACCTAAATTGGATCTAGTTCCTCCGAAGCCTTGTCGCGTTCCTTGTACGATTCCGAATTCGAACGTCGAGCTAATCAATCAGAATCCTGTTCTGACTAGACCTGGCGTCGTGTCGCCAATCACTGTCAGTCCAGCAGGCAAGAAGCTCGGCACAATATGGACGAAATTGGGTCCAGTATCCACATCACCGTTCGTGAAGGCTCAGCAGCGACTTGGTTTTCAGCCTGTCTTCAATAATGACGCACGCACAAAATCGTCGGCAGAAAGACGCATTGCTAGGGAAATAGGCGGACTGCGTATGGACATGCGAGGCTTGATCTATGAAACATCGAAGCTGTTGGAGGCAGAGCGTGAACTCGAGGAGAAGATAGAAAACGCGCGGCTAGAACTGAACATGGGCCAGACTTTGACCGCGCGCAGAAAATTGTTCACACAGCGTGAACCCACTCCCATCATGATACTAACTGCAGCTTTTTTGGACACCGAATGTCGCGTATACGAACAAGATCCGCCTTATCATGGCACCTGGAATTCGCGGAAGGAGATACTCAAATACGCGCGACAAGATAACCTGGTAGCCGGACAGGGTGAGAGCTACGAGCGTATGTGTCAATTAAACGCGGCAGTTCGACGTGATTATCTCAATTGCGAACCATGCGATTCATCGACTCCAGCAAAACCATTTAACATTGGCGAGAACGTTAATAACGAAGCTGGGATGCAGAAACAAACCATTCAGCAACTCGCGCGGCTTGTGATGAACAGCGCGAGATGGCGACATTCTGCTCCGCCGAACCAGCAGCAGAATTCAGCCTGTCCTCCAATTCAAATGATAAATAAAAACGTTCAGGATGTCGAGTATAATGTGACCTTCACTGCTCCAAAGGCAAACGCGCCTCCACCTCCTGAACCACAAGGATTTATGAAAGGTTACGTGCAGCAGAAACAAGGCAATCATATTGAAGTAGCTTCTGACGGTAAACCATTGGCAAATGATCTGCGTCAACCCAAATTCCCGATGGGTTTTACCACTACTACTATGTTAATCGCCAATGATCAAAAAAGCGCAACTCTACCGAAGCAAAATAGCGGAGTATCTAAAGGATTGGAATTCAACAATCCAGTGACTGATCGCAAGAACAATGTTCGCTTCATGGACGAAGCATTGGCCGAACTACAGAAAATGTATATCGAGCGTCAGAATAGTGAAATGTCCGAAGCATTATTGCCTTTTGTCATAAGTAATGGTAATAGTGCGATAAGCCTGCAAAATCGCAATTTGATAGAGCGTTATGTGAACGACTTGATATCGAAAAAGTCGACTAGAGACAAAGACACGGACTCAGATAATGATGAAGAATATCTTGACACTACTACTAGTATGCATCCAACTTGCGTAGCGCGTAGAGGCTCACTGACATCAAACGGCACAGCGTCGACAGAAACTGCTTTTTCGGCGAAACTTAAAGCTAATCACTGTAGAATTAGTTAAGCACAGGGTAAGAAATAGAAATATTTTTTATATTTTTTTTCACTTGCGCGATCAGTTTTCTTTATATATAATTGCTCAATTGTGCGTACTAGGTTCCTCATCACTTGTTACTTCATGATACACTTATTGTTTTTCAATCAACATTATATTCTAATAAAAGTAAAATAAATAATGGCCTTAATAGTTCATCACAGAGATGAAAATTTAAGTTAGCGATACAACGTTTAATCCTTAAATACTAGCAAGTAGAAAGCTATATATTAGCAATACTAGTTATATCTTTTCCAAACAGACTTAATTAGATATTGAATCCTTAGAAATCAAAAATTTTGGTAATACGCTCAGATATTTTTCATTTTTTTTTTTTTTATAAAGAGAAAGAAAGATACATAAAAATCAGTTGTTGACTAATTGATTCGATAAGTGTCTAAGTAGATCTTTTATTACTGTTTTTCTCTTCGCGAATTACAATCTTGTTTTTTTTTCTGCTTTTTTGTTACCTTTCTTTAAAATTTTCTATTGCAAATATCTCACCTAACAGTGTCCATATTAAAATTATTTAATTTTGATTCTACTTTAGGCCTCATATATAATAATCGCTATGTTGCATGTCGCAAGTAGTAGCATCGCAGGAAAAGTGGCATGTTGCAAGAGTGTCGTTAAATGAACATCTACAATAGTCGCAAGGATTGTTTGCAAGCAATTTGACAACAAATTCTATCGCCAAACTTGCTGTGCTGTGATTAGCTGAGCTCGACACGTTTGTCACAGAAAGTTGAAATTGGCTTAACTCCGTACGATAAGAGCTCTTGCGATTGTAACAATCATGCGACTAGAAGCAACACTCCTGCGATATTCTCATACGACATGCGACACAGCCTGTGCGACTATTATAAACGAGACCTTTAATTGTTACCATGAATAGAAGACAGAAATATATCATAAAATGAAAATTTTTTGCTCCTAAGATTATTAAACGAATAATAGTATGTGTGATCAAGTATTTTATAAATTTCTTATTAACAAATTAAAAACAAGAAGATAATATATATGTATATATGTATAATGTAATTAATATCAGAATTTCAGTGTTCAAAAGTTCAAGTGAACTCTTTATACTTTATTTTATTAATTCTTGGATAGCTTCAATCAGTACATTATAGCATTAATTTAATCAATTATTATATTACCATTAGCTTCCTTGTTTTACGTATTCATTCTTCTCAGTTTGTTAAAAAAAAAACAAAGCAGAAAATGAGATTAATTTGAGATGAGAAAAATTATAATAAAAAATTTGTTTAAAGGTTCATTGAATCAATTAGATTCAACAACTAATTTTTAAAATTACTTATTTATACCACTTACCTATAAAGTAACATCTTCTGTCCGTTCAATTGTGTCGGCATCTCACAAGTCTCATCGGTTTTTTCTTCTATCCTTTTATTTATTTTTATTAAATCTTATAAATCAAAGAATTATAATGCCTATGAGAGCCAATAAGAGAAAAATACAGAAGCATATCTTTGATCATTGTCAAACAGAATATAATGCGGAAGTAACTATTATACTTTTGTATGGATTCTATTTCTATTGTTGATTTTTGGAACACTTACAATTTTATTAATACTTTAACATTTACTGAGATTAAAGAACGTCTCTTTATTAAGATGTGCATTGATAGGGAACATCACAAATTACGCTTTTTTATTTAAAGTACCAAATTCAGTCCTAAAGATCAGACTGATATTAACAAATATAATATTTATATCCAAAGTATTAAGGGAACAGCTTTGCAAACTGGAAAACGTTTCATTTAAATACCGATCCATTATATGAAGTATGTCTCAAAACTCTTTGCCTAAAGAAGATGACATATTTACTCAACAACACTCTGTCAGTACACTTTATGTTTCAATCATATATAAATGTATCACATAACACTATGTTCAAATGCATATCAGAGACATTAAAATTAATAACTACATTACAAATTAATAATTTCGCTTCCGATAAATCCAATTCATTCGTGACATTTGTAGTAGATGGAAAACGTCTTTGTGTAAATAAATTATTAATATGTATGGCTCTTATAAGCATTATAATTCTTTGATTTATTCTTTGGAGTCAATTCTTTTTATATTGTAAATTTTATAATCTACTATTTCTACTTATATTTGAACCGCAAATATTTCATTAATTTTTCTTCTTTTGATAATAAGATAATTGAATCTTATATAGTCTAGGCTTTGTAATTTTTTCTAATTTTTTGCGAAGTCAAAACTGATGATCAGATTCAAGAGAGGAAATATTTCTGAATATTAAAAACAATATTTTGAGACAAACATTTTCCTAAATCTTTTTCTCTTTCTTTTAAACACTACTTCATTTTATTTGGTCTAGTCTAAGAGTAAAATTATTTAATGTAAGTCAATGCGAGTACTTAAGGATTAATATAGATCTTATTGACAATAATGTAGATCTTATAATAATATAGATCTTATTGATCTACATTACTAATTTAGTTTGTTAACAATAAAATTTAGCGATTACGTTATTACCATATAGATTTTTGAGGAATAATACATTCCGTAGAAATATGTTATATTAATGATTTGAATTAAGCATACAGTGCAATGGTATCTGTTGAGACCTTTTATCTATTGTTTTCATGTTATACAATGTTTATTACTCTTGTGTTATATAAGTAATCTATTCGCGTCCACTATGCATATAGTATGCATAATTACGAGTAAATTCATCGATCAAGCAATTCCATAAATATCGCGCAAGATTCAAAGAAAGGAATTTATTACTTACGTATATCGTTAGATAGAATTTTTATGGGAGCAATCTCGTATTTTTATACCATGACCTGGATGAATTTATATATATAATTTCATTATTCTTTGACATACATCGTAAAATTGTATGTAAGGGAAATAAAAATGTTCATCGTCTTCCATTCAATGTGCCAAACTAGCGATGTGATTTTGAAATTGAATTTCATTTATAAACAAATGCCTTATTAATAAAGAATATAATCTATACTTATAACTCTTATTCTTTATAAACATTACATAAAAATTATCAAGAAATTCATCAAAGAGAAAAAACAGTACGAGATATCTTTTTGATATACGAAATAATTTTACACACACACACACGCACACACACACACACACACACACACACACACATATAGGATGTCTCGAAAGTTTTTTCAATCGCTTTTGTATAGATAGAGCGGACTAAACTCAGTCGAAACGTCCTCTACTATTTTGCAATTTTCGCAATAGTTAACAAGATATTAATTACTAAAAATAGCTAAATATTGGTCTTGAATAATTTTTTACTCAAATACTATCAATTTTATAGAAAAGCTGCAAGAGACAAAAATCATTTATTTTCTTCTCATAAAGTTCTGAGAATTTTTTTAGAATTTTTTCAGAATTTTTTCATACCATATTTTCTTATGTTGGTAAAAATAAGAAAATGCTGTACTAAAAAGTTGATAAAAAATTCCGAAAAAATTCTTAGGATTCTATAAGAAGAAAATAAATGATTTTTATCTCTTGCAGTTTTTCTGTAAAGTTGATAGTTGAGTAAAAAGTTATTCAAAATCAATATTTGGTAATTTTTAATAATGAATATCTTGTTAGCTATTAAGAAAATTGCAAAATGGTAGAGGACTTTTTGACTCAGTTTAGTCCGCTCTATCTACACAAAAACCATTGGCAAAAACATTCGGGATACCCTGTACATACATAATGTTTAATTAATGACGATTTTTCAATAATGACTACATTATTTATGACCATATTTATTTTAGTATTTTAGTATTATTTTTATTTATTAAATTTTTATATTATATATTTTGCTTACATAATATGAGTACAATAATAATAATAATAATAATAATAACAACAACAATGAATAACATATATAATATACATATATATACATATATATATATTATATATATATATATATATATATATATATATATATATACATGTTATTCGTTCTTATTATTATTACTATACTCATATTATAAGCATAAGAATTTATCAAGTTGTAATCATATATTATATAAATACGTTTATTTTATTCAGAATTTATTTTTTATTCTTTGTTACATTCACTTTGGTGAAGTATAGTTTAAATTATGATATTTCTTCTAATAATGTGGATTAGAAACGAGTCCAGAGAAAAGCGGAATTATGACTTCTTCATTCAACAGCTTCGTCGTTTTTACAATATAGTACACAAATGGATGATGTATTACAAATATTTCCTCGAAACTCATAGAAAAAGCCTCTATTACAAAACCTGCAACATAATCATCGGAGGAACTTCATTCTATTTGCGAGACTCCTTCATTCATAGACGGAGTTGACATATCTCTCTTTTAGTATTTAAATATTCAAATATTTAATATTGTATATTAAATATTATACAATTAGATAATGTCTAATATATTTATTATAAATAACTTCTTGCAATATTAATCTCAAAAGAATATTCAATACTAAAATGTGATGATATATTTTAATATTCATATGACAAGCACAATCATAGTACATATAAGGCGTGTGTTAATTAAAACTTAAGTGAAATGTAAATTACAAAAAAAGCCGAGGATTTCTGCAAGAAGTGCATGTAGTGAAGGTAGGCCGGCAATTTACCGGAGAAAGGAGAAGAAGGAGAGTACAAAATGACTTTTTTTTATTTTTTTATTTATTTTGTGCTCTTTGTTAGCATCTTCTTTTTTACAATTGCGAATTGCTCTGTCTATAATCGATAAGGGATCATTTATATGGCCGTAATCGTATGCTATAATTCATGAGAATTGATTAATCACATTCGAGTTCCCCTCTGATTCAATTGTAAGAGAAGAATGCTCGATTGTGATTATGATACGACATACAATTATAGCCAATATAAAAGATTCCTAAAAGTTAAATCTCTGTTATGTGCGCAGTTGTACTGTCATCACAAATATCAATCAGCATTTTAAAAAGTTCACAATTGATTTTTAATCCAATTCTTGGATTCCTTTAGTGTGGATTTCTACACTAAGCTAAATTTTGAGTGTAAAATGCATCACGATTTCACATTATAGTTGTCGGGCCTGATAATTGGTATTGATAATATTAATCGTCGAGCAATGATTTCGAAGTTTTTAAAAGCTACTTCGTCTTTTCCTTCCGAGGATATACAAGATCTTCACATATCAGAATCATATTATATAATTCTGTTATTTGTACATCTCATATTTTATATTGTTATTAACAATGTGTCTACTTGAAATGATTTTTTGAGTCATGTAACATCCATGTAAAATTATTCAGCTCTTTGAAGCGATTGTTGCAATTGAATTCTTAGACTTGTAGACTTCCGACGTTTGAATTAAATGTTTAAGAGAATATATTGGAAGTAACAAGAGAATGAGAGCACAGTGATGATATCATGTGGAAGAGAGAGATTGAGAGAAAAATTATCAAACTTTGTTTAATGATTATTCTTGATTTTTATATTTTTTTAAATGCGATATTATATTTTTCAAGATTACATCGTTTTATATTTTATACAAATTTCCGTTATATGCTCATTACATTTTAAATCAATTAAAGAATTCAACCCTTTATTAATCTTTAACAAAATTTTGAAATGCAAATTCGAAAAGCTCAATTATATCAAAAGTAAATCGATTATTTACGAATTTCAACGTCACTGTTTTGTGTCAGGATGCAAGAAACGATTATTAATGATCGTTGCATCGCCAAGTAGCGCAATCATTCATAAGTTCATTGATTATTTTAATAATTTAGATTAATTTTATTTCTAAATCATCGAACTAATTTAATTTACTGACATATCCGGCGAACAACATTACATAAGATTCCTCTCCCCGTTTCGATTGAATAATACCATAGAGGAATGGATGATCAATATGAATCTCTTTGGTCGTCTGGTTGACAATAAAAGAATAATTCACCCACTCGACTTCTGAAACAAATCATTAATTTCCGTAAGGTTTCATTTTCATTTTATTTTTTCGACATCCCATGTATCAAGCTTCGCGCTTTTTATGCACGTTTTTGATTCCTGTAAAGGAAGGCATAGTGTAAATTACTCTCATGCTGCATGCTCTATTTCATATAAAGTTAGTATACTTTCTAAAGAAAGTTAAACAAATGGGAAGTCCCTTGATATAAGGAAATTAAAGGATTACATAGAGGATTACAGGATTCTATCGAAATGTACGTGTGACAATAAATCCGATAATTGAATATAATCAATTTCGTTTGAGTTTCCATCTTTTATAGTTTTTTTACAATATCATTGTGTTAAAATAATGTAAATTGCTGTATAATTGTTTACACTTTTTGTCTTAGTAGATTCCTCTGAAATATTTGACAATTTTATAAGCGCAATTCTTGTTTGGAAGGAATATTCAAAAGTACTCTCCAAGAAAGTACTCTCCAAAAAATTATCTATATATAAATATATCACATGTTTAAAAATAAAATCGGAGTAGTACAGCAGTTCGAGTCACATAGAAATTGCTGTTATTATTATTTATTACTCAGATATGAACATATCAAATTTATACTTTCTTAATTATATTGTACCAAATTTGATATTTTTTAAAAAAACACCACTTCACTTCTGTAAATTATGCAATGGGTTTGATAATATGTCCAACAAACAAATTTACGATGCTATTACTTTCGAGGTTGACGATGCTATAGAGGAATGGATGATCCACTCTAAATTCCAGTGAAGGTTTGAAACTGAGAGCTTCTATCATCACAGCTGAAACAATTTCATTTATGCTGTAAATTCTTTCATTATCGATTTAGTTGCTGGAATATCAAGAAGTTTTGCTGCTTCACATATAGTACGTACTTATTGTTACACATATGAACTTGATGCGTCGCTTGATTGATAATGATGACAAAACATCGTGCAAGAGGGATTTGTATGGCATGAAATGCGATTATTTTGTAATTAATTCAATGATATTAATTTACTTTCGTTAAGAAAACTCTTGAATGCCTCTGAATGTGAAAATAATGCACATTATTGATTCTTTTCCAGTTGCGAAATTATATCGAAATGTACATCACACATCGTTCGTAAATATTAATGATAAACGCAATGTATATCAACTGATTATGTTGTTTACAATGAACTGCATTTGTCACGAAGCAATCTTTCGCCTACTCAAATTTCAGGCTACACGTATTATCCAAAGAAAAGGAAGATTTTATCAAAGGTATTTTTTCTTGTATTTGCAACATATTTGATATTGTACGCAAATGAGCGATTTATCAAAAAGTCATCGGTCCATATTTACATGCATAATCGTTGATGAGTAACAACTAAAACAAATGTAATACCTGCTGGCGATCTTTTTATATTGTTAATCGTATCACAAAGCGATTTTTATCGCAAATATTATATTTTCGTTTACATGCTGCGTAACATTGATTTTCAATTTTAGAATAGTAGCAATTCGTAATTAATATAAATGTTTTTTAAATATGTTTCTTCACTCAATGCAATGCGAATGTTTATATATTGCCATTATATTTTTCCTTCAATTACAGATCTTTTAATAATTAAATATTAATGATGATAATTGTGATTGGTTTAATATTGGATTAATTAATTAAAAATTCGATCATTCTTGTGTATTTTTTAATAAAAATTTATATATATATATATATATATATATATATATATAAACTTATAAAACTAAGCTAGACAAATTCAGATATGCTGCAGTCGAGTTCACAAATTTTTTGAAAATTTTTGTTACTGAAATCATTAGAAAATTATCGAAACAAAATACTCATAGAATATTTGAACACTGACGGCATTAATTTAACAATAATGATATAATAAAAGTCATTGGAGATATTTGGAAGATACACATTATTATTACATATATATGTATTATTGCGGATTGAGAATATATCCCCTAAAGAGCGATAAGAAACTAGGCTCTTCCTTGGAACCAACTAATTTAATATTATAGAAAAATGAACGATCAATCACGAAGTCTTGACTTTCTTGAATAATTTTGTAGAGCAAATTCATTCCTGAAACATATAGGATTTATACACGACAGAAATTATACACGACAAAAACAGATTCTTGTTGAATTTCGTTTACTGCACTTGCGAAAATAAAACATACACAAAACAATTAAAAAGAATATGTATTTTCTAAATACAAATAATAAAAGGGACAAAAGGATTAAAAAATACAAATATTAGTGCAAAATAAACATAAACTAATTGAGAAAAGAAAAATCTTAAAGAAAATAGAAAACACAAAAGCGGAATAAAAATTTTAATATAAAGAAAAATTCCTATAAGTGAAACGAGGCTTAAGAAATCCTTAAGTAAATTTAGTTGCAAAATATAATTTATCCAAGAAATAAATCTGTCCTGAATTTTCTCATTATTGATCTTAATTATGCACAAAGAGATATTAACGAATGTTAGATATTTATTATAATATATAAAAAAATAACATTTCTGCAATTACATTTAATATTTTCCACTTGCAATGCAAAAACAGTATTTTTTTCTTCAATCTTTAATTTGTATAAGGAATTAATTCAAATGAATAGCGAGAAAATTAAAATAATACAATAATAAAATTCTGTTTTTCTCACGTAATACGTGAGATTTTATAATTTATTCAAATATAAAAGGAACGTCCATCATATTTATTTGATGGACCATTATATTAATAATTTATATTTATATTTATTTGATAGTCCATTATAATTAATTTTATTTCCAATTTTATTCCTTATATACATAATTATTTAAATATCTGCATATTTTATATATGCACAACTGTACGTATAGATATTGAATTTATATTTACATCGTTAGTAATCCTTTTATTTTTCATTTCAATTAATTCCTACATTTCTATATGTTATTAAGTAATTTATTAAATAAAAATAAAGCATTCATTCATTTGGATGACGGGCGTGAAAATTCGTCCAGTGAATAAAATCAATGGATTCGAGTTATCGATTTTATTGCCACGCTGCGCTGCTGTGATGACATATAAAAATGGGTGATTAACCGAAAACTCTTCAGATCTTCTAGGTGAGATTTTCATTCTTTTTAAGACTCCTGCAACTATCATATATACTTATTTATATTTTTATTTATCGTACATATATTATGAATGCAACCATAAGTATAGTGCATATCTTATAACTCTAAAGTCTTTATTTAAATTTAATTTTTATTTATTCTATAATATTATACGAAATGTATATACTATAGAAAAAATAATAAAATAAATTAAATAAAAAATTGTACGTGTGTGTAAAAAACTGAATGTATAGATTAATATCGAAATCAGAGCAGTGTTACATATAGTATAATGAAGAAAGAAAAGAATATTGTTAATCTATAAAAAGATATTGTGTTCGCAGTATAGAATTAATCACATATGTATTTTCTAAATTCTTTCAAGTGAATCTCATTCCAAAGAATTTAGAGAGTACACATACATAGAAGCGTACACATGCATAATACACATAGATTATTATTAAGTTTCGTATTTATCATTCGAAGATCCAACAGGAATAATACATATATAACAGCAATATGTATATATACTTTTTAGTACATGTAAAACACGAATGAATTATTACGTGCAATAATCTACATGTAATCACTGGTCAGATATATTAATAAATGTAATAATTTTAATGCCAGGATTAGTCGACATAATAACTTTCTTATTTTAAGTCAGTTATATCTCAGGTGCAATAATGATTCCGGAAAGTAGTGTTAATATTCGTCGTCTTTTATGTTTTTTGGATTTGATAGATTACGGTTAAGTAATAAAATTGATGATCGAAATAGAATATTTGTCATCGTATTCTTCTAAAGAAAACATCACCAACATCATTCTTGAAAGAAAAGTGTGATGCTAATGGAGGTGAGAATTCGCTGCTGCGACTCCTTTTTGCATTATTAAACAACAAATCAAATTGTTCGTATAATCATGCTCGTAATTACAAACTAATAATATAATAGAGACAAAGAGAGCTAAATATGCATCAAAATGAAGAACTAAGATAATAAATGCATTTCAGTCAAAACTTTTAGACATTAATTTGTATTTCAAGAATAGAAAGATGCATTGCTAAAATATTCAATTGCTAAAATATTCAATTGTTATTCACAATTCGCAAAGCAAAGTTTTCATTAGGAAAGCAAATGAGTACGATTAAAAACAAATTTCAATGTATATATTTCATGTATATTCAAGATTCAGGTTTTTTGCATAAATGCAAAAAAAATATTAACGACATGTAACGTACACATGTTATATACAAACGAATTACTTTTTTGTTACATAAGATATATATGTGCAATACACATGTAAACTATTCCTGTATTATTCACAGACTTTGTGAATTTTATTACACTTCTTCTGTTATAATTGAATTCATATAATCGACATTGGGAAGAGAACTGGAATCTGTTTTCCTGTAAGATCACCCTATCAATAATAGCTACCAAAGAAATATAAGCATTAAGTACATATATTTTTAACAGAAAGAATGAAAAAATACTATATTTAATATTTGTTTGAATAGCCCTAAGTAAATATTTACTAAACTTAAATATATTTATTTATTGTAAGTAAATGTTTACTTAGTACTATTCATAGAAATATGTATTAAAATTTAATAAATTTTTTCCAGTATAGAAATATAATATAGAAATATAGTATAAAAATATAGTGAAACAGAGCTGCAGAGCCCACTAAGCTGCAAATTATATTGTATTATTTTGTTAAATCACGCTCTTAATATTTATATATACGTATATTTGCGTAGATTTATGATACCGGATATATGTTAATTAATAATCAGATTTGATTATGTATTCGGAAAACAATATTACAATGTTATTTCCTGTTCGCGTATCGATAGATTTGATGGCATAATAAACTGGTTAATCGATCGAAAATTGCAGTGTCTGCAGTAGTAATGAAATATTCGTATAAACCTGCTATTTTGAAATATATTAGTTATGTAATAAACCCGCTATTTTGACACATATTAGTTATAATAATGTGTAAATCTATCAGAGAATTTTCATTACGAATCTTCATGCAGTGCAATTTTTTATTTATAATATCGAAAGTATATTGAATTCATTAAATATATTTTGATTTATTATTGATTTACAAGCAAAAAAAAATATAAGAAATTTGCTTCGTAACGAAAACGTAATAATTAACATTGACCATCGTAATATTAATTATTGCTATGAAATACAAAAAGTGCAACTGTACGAAATACAGAATGTGCACAGTATATTGCAGTATATTCCTAAATTGGACAAAGTAAACAACTCATTTCAATGAGCGCAAATTTGCGAGCAGTAGATATACAGCGACTAGTATATAAATATATTGATATCGATATATAAACTAAAAGTGGAAGGACGAATGATGATAAACGATTATCAACCAATTTGCATTATGGATTATAAACGAATCCGTTATATAATGGGATGACGTCTCCGGATTTTCTGTCTATCTTGATGATATGATACACGAATGGATGATCGATTGAGAATTTTTCCGGAATTATTGAGATTTTGTCCACAACGACGATCGCTGAAACACACGATTGATTTATCACATGCGACCCATTCACTCGTCCACTCGTATCCCGAAATCGTAGAACAGATATACAACATGCAACTGCAATGCTACGTAAATTTGTTACTGTGCAAGAAGAAATATAGAGTTTTTGGTCGCAGAATATAAAGTAAGAAAATTAGAAAAGAATAATAAAGTAGAAATGTTACGATGCGCAGAAATATCAAGACGTGGCGATAAGACAATATATTATTGTGAAGCACATAAAAACATTTTTGTCATATTCATTTTTATTTATAACATGTAAATTAAAATATTTTACTTTTCAGTAACATCTCTTTTTCTTACGTAAAATTATCGTAAACAATGGAATGTCCACTTTGTTATCTGTTTTTTTTTTACATCTGTCTTAAGTTATGCGATAAATTGTCGATATCTCACGAATAGAAAAATAATATGTATATTTGTTACACGACAAATCTAAATGAAAAACAAGATAAAATTTAATGAGCTGTAAATATATATGCATGTATACATGCATATGGATGGTTTTTAAATTAATTTCTTTAAAAAAATATATATAAATCTGAAAAAATGAAATAACGAGCATCTATTTCATAGTTAAATATTAATAACATTATTAATAATTAACACTTTTATTATTTACTATTCAAGCAACATTACTTCAAATAACAAATCATATGTCAACATTAAAAAGTGAGAAACTGTGAAGATTATATCCGATATTACTAAAAAAAACTAATTCTACATTCTTTTACGCAAATTCTCTTGCATCATTTGTAATTAAATTAAATTAAATTCAAAGATTTAAAAATCAACAATCAACAATATTAGGCAAAAAACAAAAATAAATTAATTGACAGCTGTAATTAATTGATTTTAGCAAAAAACACCAAAAATGATTTAACGTAAAATGTTAGTTTCTTAAGATGTAAACGATCATAAGTCAAGCATATATTAATATGCATGACGTTTCATTTATTGTAACTGGCTAGTAAATCGGTACAGTAACTATTCCGGTGAACAGCGACACAGCGTCACTGTTTCCGCTTTCTTCATTCTGAAGAATCTTGATAATATTAAAAATAAATGGACGATCAATTTCCACCTCGATCGGCAACATCAGACATCGCATTTCAAACTCCAATCCTGGAACAAATTATCGGATTGTTCGTGCGATATGATAATGATCGTGATTAATCCTTATTCGCTTTGTAGAAGCGATTCGTGACAGCACAGCAAAGACATCATGCGTCCTGTTAAATTATTATGTGACGAAAAATATGATGCCTACAGTGTGCATTACTGTGTGCATCGTGATATAATTCTGGATTCGGATTTTTTATCTAATAATATTCCATTGATATTTTTTTAAGAGAAGAGAAAAGCAATTACATTTTGTAACAATTTCGTGTAGAAATCTAGATGCCCAAAACAATTCTTTTTTTGTATTTATATACAATTTTTTTTCAATATACAGACATCACAAGCATAACAGTGAGCAAATTAAGTCCAAAAAATTAAATAAAAAATACAATTAAAAAATGTAATTATCTCTTAAATTAAAAGAAAAATTCATTTATCATAAAATCTATGGTTGAAAAGTAGTTTTAACAAATACACTCATTCTATTTTACCGAGATTGAATATAATATTAAAAAGACTATCTATCTTTTTAAATATTAATTTCAAAAAAGCACCTTATGTAACACACACTTTCCAAAAGCGAACGTAAACCATCGTATAGATGATGTAAAACATTAGAATGAGATTAAAAAATTATTTCAAATGTTTAATATTTTATTAGTAAATTTTCAAAAAAATTAATTCAGCAATATAATAAAAAAACATAGAAAAAAATCAATGGTTGATCTAGTGCAGGCGAAATGAATCAACGCTGGTTAAATGAAATTAAAAAAATTATTACTCACAATTATTCACTCCCAACGCTATTATCTGTTATGTGAAGCTGATCACATATAAGTTATACGTGTTATGTAATTTTTCATCTCCAAGATAAGCGTCAATTTGTATAAATAAAAATTTTTTTCTCTTTTTCTCGATACAACGCGATCTAAGAGAGCAGTATTGAATTATATATTAAGCTGTACTGTATTAGCTGTGCTGTTTATTATCATGTTGAATTATATTGTATTATAGTATTGATTACGGGAAATATTAAAAACTCGCTAAAGCTTCAACGATGAATCCGACAAAAATCGGAGCTACGTTGTGTTTAATGGTGCAGTAGAAGGGTTTGTCCGCATTGAAGATTAATGGTTCGAGTAGAGGAGCTGGTCTTCCGGGTAAGAATATTACACCTATAAAAAATCATACAACTAGGTCATACGAACGTGTTGACTTATAAACATTTCCGTGCACTATTTGCATAATCTTCATCAAAGCGGTTTTGTTAAAGTATTATTAGCATGACCGAGTATCTTCCTCATAGAACTTTCAAACAACAGAAAGTTGAAAGATTGTGACAAAGTATTCTGTTTCATCATGTTGCATGTTGAAAATATCGCCCAAGAGAAACTTTATTGATTTAGAAACTGTACAGAGTACTAGAAAATTAGAGAGAGAGTTAATACGGTATTTTTTGTTCATTTTAAATTAACATCTGTTGTTTTATCCGTACGTGCATGTTGTGTATATAAAATTGTGTAATAAATCAAAAAGTGAAATTAAGTCGCTACATTTTTTGTATTAATTTAATTTCATTATTTCGGTTATTAAAATTACTTTATTTTTTAGGATATATATATGAATAGTTGGGAAAATATTATTTATATTAATTTATATTTTTTCAATCAAAATAAAGGTCTATTCTTTAAATTAATGTTTGACAATTTTTTAAAAATAGAATAATCAATAACTCAGATGTTAATGTATCGGTGATCGAATTAACTCTTATTTTAATTTAAGATAATAAATTTGTGAAAATTTACATATACATAGAAAATGTACATGATCGAAAAAAAAGGAATAAAAAGATTAAAAATCTTAAATGAATATTTTTAAGATTTAAGAAACGATGAAATTCTTTACAGTTTTTCTAATTTAATTTAGGAGAATTGTTAGCGTTTCAGATTGATTGTGTTGAAAGTCCGAAAGTTATCGGCGTGCAATCATATCTGAAATAAATTGATTCAATAAAGAATGTATATTGTATTCGAAATATCTAACTTTGATCATGATGACGTTCTCTCGTATTTGATATATCTTAAATAAATATTTCATCTATTGAGTATAGATGCATTATCTCAAAATGAATAGGCTAGCAAAAACTCTGTACCAATCGATATATTAAATCCTATATATATATACACACACACATACACTTAATTATAAAAAATATTAAATAAAGAATAATTCAGCAAGTTATCCCAATTTTGCGCAGTCTAATTTATTGATTTTTGTTAAATATTGTTTAAAACAATAGACTAAACCAATAAATAAACTATACAGATGTAACATAATATAAATATAAATAAATAAAAATCAGATGACATCAAAATAGATGATTTCTTGGGTATAAACAATTTTCTAGATAAATTTAATGTTACAAATTCAATTTAAAAAAAAAGTATCGGATATAAATCGTATTGAGTATGTTAATATTGATTTTGATATTAAGCATAATAGTAAATATTTGTTTTACAATAATTTTAAGAATTGTATTACAACTATAAGGTCATTACTGAATTCCCAATTTAAGTTATGTCTATTAAATCATAATATTAAATTTAAACTTTTTCAAATGACTACATCTCATACAATTATTAAAAAATACGCTTCATATGGTGTCCGATTCAAAAGCATTAATGATAATAAGCAAGCAAATTTAACAATTTGAAAATCATTTAAGTTATTGCATCCAATGAAACCGATCGTTTGACGTTCAGAATTATGATAAAAGAAGTTTTGTTATATATCAAATCGATTAAAGAAAGACGTTTCATTCTAGAAAATATCTCTGTCAATAATGATAACTAAACGATTTTCGTCATTGCAAGCCTTGTATCCTCGTATGTGCAATTTATATGTATGCGAATGTAAAAGAAAACTCGCGTTTGCACACATTTTAAATAAAAAACAATACTAAGACATAACTTAATTCTGCTTAATTGTCCAATATTTATCACTCAAAAAAGTGATCTTGCAGTTATCGCGAAAATTATTATAGCGAAAAGTACAAAAAATAGCTAAAATAGATAAATTTCTAGCAAGTACTGTGATATTTAATATGTATTATATCTAATCATATGGATAACAGAGATAGAATTGTGCTATAAATTCTATGCGTATAATACATGACATAATTTTCTATCAAATACAAAAAACAGCTATAATTCTAGTTGGAGCAACAAAATATTTTTTTGTGTATTTTTGGCTCGATTACATAGCCTGAGAATAAAGCTACGTTTGGCGAATTGTATTTAATATAGTAGAAGAATGGCTTATTTACTTCAAATTCCACTTTTGGTTCTATTATAAAAGAATAATCGAGGACTGGGACAACTGCAAATACTATGCATATTATACAATTGTCTAAGAAATTTCCATCTTTTCATTTGTGCAAGACACGAATGTACGCTTTGTCTATTATTTATAGGTTAATAATTATTATGCTCTACTGCAACTATTTAAAGCAGATGTTAGGTGGATATTTAGTAAACTGGGATATTTAGTGAAGAAATTAGAACTACTATATGCATTACTATATAATAATTTTATACGTTACAATTTTTACGTATTTAATCTTTTATACGTTATTGTAAAATGATCATAATTCAAAATACCTTTGTCTGGTAAGAAATTAATAATTCTTTAATGTCAGTTTATTTTTTCGTATGGCAAATTTGCCACAGAATGTGTTGAAAAATCGATATATGATCTTTTCCATAGCCGTTTAATTATATTTCTGGCACGTTTACGCGGCCATTGAATAAAGATTGGTTTAATGGCCGATACTGGATTTGATAAAAGAATGGTCGATTTATGTTGAACTCTGGTTCTTCTTCGAACATAAGTGCACTGGTAAGTACAAATTCCACAACTGTGAACAGAACATAAAGAATTGCTTATTATGCGTACTTGATTATTTAAGATTTTTTTCACTCATGAATGTATGTTCTGTTGCCGCTGTTTCGAGTTTTATACTTCTTTTTTATCAATACCAAAACTACTTTTGCAGGAAAATTCTTATTACTATTATTTAGAGATATGTAATTTATAAATTCTAAAAAGTAATTTAGAAGCAAATGTACATACATATTATTTGCTGAAATAAACGATGCATATTAATCATTGATGCATGTTATTTGAAAATAGAAAAGACAAGGAGTGTTGAAAAAAAGATTTTTTTATTTATTGTGAGATTGAGCAAATGCTATAACAATGTCTAGATAAAACAATTATAGATAATCATAACAAGAAGGAATAGCTTGCTAATATCGGAAATCATTTATTTAAATTTACTAATAAATCTTTTAATGTATCAAATATTAGTTATTTCGACACAATTATTGTAATTATTTAAAAGACGATGTATGTTTCGTCACTAAATAATGCTTTCTATAGTATAAAAGTTCAATAATTAAGTATTATAAATTGTAAAAATAATTAAATGTCACGATTATATAAACATCGAAATGTTTGAGATTTTAATATCACATTGTTATAATTAGATCGAATAAGAACAAACATAACAATTTAAAACTGCTCAACTAACATAAAAATGATAACATATAAAGAACAAAAAAGCTTAACACTATCGAAAATTTTGCTTATACATAGCTTATGTATAAGCAAATGTATAAGATATCGACAATTAAATTTATAGATTGACGATATTTATCGTAAAGAATATCTACATTTCTGAATTATTCACATAACCTTCGAACAAAGATACATAAATACATATATCATTAAATTAATAATGCATGATGAAATTGATAAATGAAAGAGAATCAAATAAATGCAGATATTCAGCTGATTTTATTGTTTATAGAATAAAATCTATTGCATTTTTGGTACGTTCACAAAACTCTCAAATAAAGACACGAATGATGTTCCCTCGTTATGACGAATGTAATAATAAAACGATCGATTTACGTCAAATTTTAACGATTCCCTAATTATTACACTGGTTCCTTTACCTATTAGAGCTGTGAACAGAATATAAAAAAGTCATTATATATTTTCGTATTTATTTAAAACTTTCCATGCACGAACGTATGTTCTGCCTACGCGTGATACAGATTACTAAAGCTATCTATTGGAAAAATAATGGATTTCTTTTTACTACACCTAATATATGAAAAGTTGGGAAAAATATTAATTATATTAATTTATATTTTTTCAAAAATAAAGATCTATTCTTTAAATTAATGTCTGACAATTTTTTAAAAATAGAATAATCAATAACTCAAATGTTAATGTATCGGTGATCGAATTAACTCTTATTTTAATTTAAGATAATAAATTCGTGAAAATTTACATACACATAGAAAATGTGCATGATCGAAAAAAGGAATAAAAAGATTAAAAATCTTAAATGAATATTTTTAAGATTTAATAAACGATGAAGTTCTTTACAGTTTTTCTAATTTAATTTAGGAGAATTGTTAGCATTTCAGATTGATTGTGTTGAAAGTCCGAAAGTTAACGGCGTGCAATCATCTGAAATAAATTGATTCAATAAAGAATGTATATTGTATTCGAAATATCTAACTTTGATCATGATGACGTTCTCTCGTATTTGATATATCTTAAATAAATATTTCATCTATTGAGTATAGATGCATTGTCTCAAAATGAATAGGCTAACAAAAACTCTGTACCAATCGATATATTAAATCCTATATATATATATACATATATATATACACACACTTAATTATAAAAAATATTAAATAAAGAATAATTCAGCAAGTTATCCCAATTTTGCGCAGTCTAATTTATCAATTTTTGTTAAATATTGTTTAAAACAATAGACTAAACCAATAAATAAACTATACAGATGTAACATAATATAAATATAAATAAATAAAAATCAGATGACATCAAAATAGATGATTTCTTGGGTATAAACAATTTTCTAGATAAATTTAACGTTACAAATTAAATTTAAAAAAAAAGTATCGGATATAAATCGTATTGAGTATATTAATATTGATTTTGATATTAAGCATAATAGTAAATATTTGTTTTACAATAATTTTAAGAATTGTATTACAACTATAAGGTCATTATTGAATTCCCAATTTAAGCTATGTCTATTAAATCGTAATATTAAATTCAAATTTTTTCAAATGGCTACATCTCATCCAATTATTAAAAAATTCGCTTCATATGATGTCCGATTCATAAAGGCATTAATGATAATAAGCAAGCAAATTTAGCAATTTGAAAATCATTTAAGTTATTGCATCCAATGAAACCGATCATTTGACGTTCAGAATTATATTATAATTATATAAAAGAAGTTTTGTTATATATCAAATCGATTAAAGAAAGACACGTTTCATACTAGAAAATATCTTTGTCAATAATGATAACTAAACGATTTTCGTCATTGCAAGCCTCGTATCTTCGTATGTGCAATTTATATGTATGCGAATGTAAAAGAAAACTCGCGTTTGCACACATTTTAAATAAAAAACAATATTAAGACATAACTTAATTCTGCTTAATTGTCCAATATTTATCACTCAAAAAAGTGATCTTGCAGTTATCGCGAAAATTATTATAGCGAAAAGTACAAAAAATAGCTAAAATAGATAAATTTCTAGCAAGTACTGTGATATTTAATATGTATTATATCTAATCATATGGATAACAGAGATAGAATTGTGCTATAAATTCTATGCGTATAATACATGACATAATTTTCTATCAAATACAAAAAACAGCTATAATTCTAGTTGGAGCAACAAAATATTTTTTTGTGTATTTTTGGCTCGATTACATAGCCTGAGAATAAAGCTACGTTTGGCGAATTGTATTTAATATAGTAGAAGAATGACTTATTTACTTCAAATTCCACTTCTGGTTCTATTATAAAAGAATAATCGAGCTGGACTGGGACAACTGCAAATACCATGCATATTATACAATTGTCTAAGAAATTTCCATCTTTTCATTTGTGCAAGACACGAATGTACGCTTTGTCAATTATTTATAAGTTAATAATTATTATGCTCTACTGCAACTATTTAAAGCAGAATGCAGATGTTAGATGGATATTTAGTGAACTGGGATATTTAGTGAAGAAATTAGAACTACTATATGCATTACTATATAATAATTTTATACGTTACAATCTTTACGTATTTAATCTTTTATACGTTATTGTAAAATGATCATAATTCAAAATACCTTCGTCTGGTAAGAAATTAATAATTCTTTAATGTCAGTTTATTTTTTCGTATGGCAAATTTGCCACAGAATGTGTTGAAAAATCGATATATGATCTTTTCCATAGCCGTTTAATTATATTTCTGGCACGTTTACGCGGCCATTGAATAAAGATTGGTTTAATGGCCGATACTGGATTTGATAAAAGAATGGTCGATTTATGTTGAACTCTGGTTCTTCTTTGAACATAAGTGCACTGCCAAATACAAATTCCACAACTGTGAACAGAACATAAAGAACTGCTTATTATGCGTACTTGATTATTTAAGATTTTTTTCACTCATGAATGTATGTTCTGTTGGCGCTGTTTCGAGTTTTATTTTCTTTTTTATCAAAACTACTTTTGCAGGAAAATTCTTATGACTATTATTTAGATATGTAATTTATAAATTCTAAAAAGTAATTTAGAAGCAAATGCACATATATATTATTTGCTAAAATAAACGATGCATATTAATCATTGATGTTATTTGAAAATAGAAAAGAGAAGGAGTGTTGAAAAAAAGATTTTTTTATTTATTGTGAGATTGCGCAAATGCTATAACAATGTCTAGATAAAACAATTATATATAATCATAACAAGAAGGAATAGCTTGCTAATATCGGAAATCATTTATTTAAATTTACTAATAAATCTTTTAATGTATCAAATATTAGTTATTTCGACACAATTATTGTAATTATTTAAAAGATGATGTATGTTTCGCCACTAAATAATGCTTTCTATAGTATAAAAGTTCAATAATTAAGTATTATAAATTGTAAAAATAATTAAATGTCACGATTATATAAACATCGAAATGTTTGAGATTTTAATATCACATTGTTATAATTAGATCGAATAAGAACAAACATAACAATTTAAAACTGCTCAACTAACATAAAAATGATAACATATAAAGAACAAAAAAGCTTAACACTATCGAAAATTTTGCTTATACATAGCTTATGTATAAGCAAATGTATAAGATATCGACAATTGAATTTATAGATTGACGATATTTATCGTAAAGAATATCTACATTTCTGGATTATTCACATAACCTTCGAACAAAGATACATAAATACATATATCATTAAATTAATAATGCATGATGAAATTGATAAAAAAAAGAGAAACAGATAGATGCAGATATTCAACTGATTTTATTGTTTACAGAGTAAAATCTATTGCATTTTTGGTATGTTCACAAAACCCTCAAATAAAGACACGAATGATGTTCCCTCGTCATGACGAATGTAATAATAAAACGGCCGATTCACATCGAATTCTAATGGATTACTAATGCTTGCACTGGAGAGGGATATAAGTACAGCTGTAAACAAAATTTAAAAAAATCATTAGGTACTCGTATTTTCGTGTTTATTTAAAACACTTTTCACATTACTTGTACATTACGAACATATGTTTTGCTGAAGATAGCTTCTAAACTTTTTATTCAAATGATTATATTGCCAAATGATTCTCGTAATCATCTAATTACATAAAAGATGGTTCAGAATATGAATACATAAATAAATATATCATTAAATTAATAATGCATGATGAAATTGATAAAAAAAACAGAAGCAGATAGATGCAGATATTCAGCTGATTTTATTGTTTACAGAGTAAAATCTATTGCATTGTTGGTACGTTCACAAAACTCTCAAATAAAGACACGAATAATGTTCCCTCGTTATGACGAATGTAATAATAAAACGATCGATTTACGTCAAATTCTAACGATTCCCTAATTATTACACTGGTTCCTTTACCTACTAGAGCTGTGAACAGAATATAAAAAAGTCATTATGTATTTTCGTATTTATTTGTAACTTTCCATGCATGACACGAACGTATGTTCTGCCGAAGGTAGATAATATCTCAGCCTTCTGTTCAAATTATACTATAAAATGATTCTCATAATCATCTAACTACATAAAGATGATTTATATAAAACAAATAGTGTACAAAGTATGTGTGTTATTAAATGAATAATGCGTTGTAAAGATAAAAGAAACAAAAGCAGACAAATAAAAATATTAGATGTAGTAAAAAGAAATCCATTATTTTTCCAATAGATGGCTTTAGTAATCTGTATCTCACATTGCATTAGCTGATTTAATTTTTTACAGAGTAAAATTTATTACATTTCTGGTATGTTTGCAAGACCCTCAAATAAAGATACGAGCGATGTTCTCGTGTTATGACGAATTTAATAATAAAAAAATCGATTTACATCGAATCCTGATTCCCTAATTAAGCTAGCAAGATTGGAGATACTCATTGGAGATACTAAAACTATGAACAAAATATGAAAAAAATCGTTATGTATTTTCTTATTCATTTAGAATTTTTACGCACGTCACGAATGTATGCTCTATCGAAGATAGTATTTCAACTTTCTATTTGAATAATTATACTACCAAATTATCTAGTTACGTAAAAGGTAATTCAAAACATAAATACTCAAAGGTATGCCATTAAATAAATGATAAAATCAAAATAAAGAAACAAAAGTAGGCAGCAGATATTTTTATTTGATTTTGATAGAGTAAAATTTTTTACGGAGTAAAATCTATCACATTTCTGGTACGTTCACACGACCTTTGAATAAAGCAAACGATGTTTTGTCGTTATGATGAATATAATAATAAAAAGGTCGATTTATATCGAATATTAAAGGTACTTCTCCAATTATCATACTGTCAACCACAATTTCCACAACTGTGAACAGAATATAAAAAATAAAAGATTGTTCATTATATCAGTTATATGTATATGCATTTATCATTCGAGTGATCTTCACTTTGTGTTATAAATGTATGATTTATTAAATTTAATTTTGATAAAAACATTCCATATACTACATAAATGCGACATCGCAATGTCTACTATTAGCGATATTTTCTCTAGTTTATATAATTTCGGAAAAACTTGAAACTTTAAAATTATCATAATTTTAAGTTAACTAAGTATTAAAACCCTATTTTGATAGTACAAGAACCGTAACAAAAATGAATAGATAATAAATATTGTAGATTTTTCGTAATTTATTTGTGATGCCAAATTGATAATGCTTTACGATATAATATTTGTGCTTTTCACATAGCCTTCAAATAAAGATATGAACGATGCTGTCCCGTTATAATAAATGTGATAATAGAACGGTCGATTTACGTTAAATTCTACAGCTTTCACAATATTTATCCAAGCAACTTCCAAAAATGCTGTCACAACTGTGAACAAAATATAAGAAGTCGTTAGACATTCGCTTAACCTTAGAACGTACGAAGTCATTGAGCACTAAGACATGTTCAATGATCAGTAAAAGATCCAAATCTATCATGTTAAAAAAAGCTGAAGCCTGATTGAGCACTCCAGTGTCATTCACCAAAGCAGAGACAAGCTTTTAAAAATTCAGATATGTATCAATTTGAACCTCCTGGTGATTAGTATTAAAAGAAATTTGATAATGTATTTATTCTTTTTTCCTTTTTCAAAATAATTAATTCGATTTAATAATTAGATTTGTGTTTATAAAAGTTTATCAGATCTATATATTATTACACATTATAATATTTTATTATTATTATATTTTATATTTTATTATATAAATATTTTATCATTAAAAATATAAAAATTTTGTATATGAAAATCTTACATTACATTAACTAAGAATGACCTATTTTCTCGGATATAAAATTTACATATCAATAACAATATTGATAATATTTTAGGATTAAGCATTTCGATTTTTTTCACATTACAAACTTTTATTTTGTCAACACTGTTTCGAATTTAATGTGTGCGTGATTTCTCTATTACTTTACCAAATAATTCTTTCGGTTATATAGAAGTGGTTTAGAAAGTACAGGAATATTTTATCGCCAGTAAATGATGCATTTTATTTTGAAAAGAATAGAATAAGATATCACACAAAAGTCAACAGTTTGATATTTCTAAATCAGTTATTATAATGAGATCGAAGAACGTTTAGCTAAAACAATAATTATAACAAACATGACAAGAGTACTTTATGAGTTTGCTAATAAAAAATGTTAAACGTATCAAATAATAAATTTTCAGATTACAAATTTTTTGCGTGATATATTTTTAACATGTTCACACAATCACACGATCTATGAACAAAGATATGAATAATCTATTGTTACTCATATAACGAATATCATAATAAAATGGTCGGTTTGTTTCGAAAATTTGTGTATATGCGCCTATATTTACAGTGATCATACGTCCTTTATTGTAAAGGATATCTTTTAGATAGTCCTTTAGATTTGTTTCTTCAAAACTCAATTTTGTCCTTTATTTTCCAATATTTTTCTTTACTGTCCTTTATTTTGAAATTATGGGAAATTCTTTTCTAAATTAGCGTTCTAATGTCTAATATTATATTAATGAACAAATTTTCACGGAAAATATTTTACAGTTTCATGCATATAAATACAATTTGTTCTTGTTAATTGTATATTTCTTAAATTTAAAATTAAATTTATTCAAATTACAGTTGTTTTCATTTTTATTATTTCGAATCTTATTATTTCAAATCAAAAATTTGTTCCAATACAGTCGAACCAGTTTCAAACTATCAGAAAACTGCGCATTATCTCAATTTGATTATACTGCGCAATAACATTTATAATGTACAGATTCTTGACAATCACAAATTAGTTTGAAAACATGTAGGAACAAAACCCTAAAATTTTCAGATTTATCCTTTATTTGCTTTAAGAAAATGATCACCTACATTAACTATAAGCACGAACGATTTTGAACTCCCGCAAACAATAACAATAAGACAATCTGTATAACGAGATCCTTATCGATTTGTTTCTTTTTTGTCAATGCAATCCCTGTACAAATGTTTGCATATCTCGAATTTAACTTGGTTCTCTTAAAAAAATTTTTTTCTTCTCAGACATTCTTTTTTCGCTGTTATCAATTATTGTTTATAACGTTTGCACCTAATTTATTCGAATCGTTATGTTCGTAAAAATCTTATAATTGAATTATTAGTATCCCAATAAACAGTAATTATAGCTGTATTTCAGATATACACTGTTAGTACTGAAAATCTATAGTTTATGTTATGCATACTGTAAATGTATACTGTAGATTTTCAGTACTGGTAGTGCATATCGGAACACAGCCTATATCGTTATAGTCAGTTGCGAGGTAATTGATTTGTATAAAATGTGAAGAAATTACAAGAATAATCGCAAGTGATAAAATTAATGCAAAAAGAAAAAAAAAGATAAGCAGATTAATAAGAGATCTTACAGATCGTTTAGCTGCTATCGCATTTTATGATGTTCACACGTGCGACTCATCTCGTTAACTTCTTAATCTCGGATTATTTACGACGCCTCGGAATAATTCGAAATCATTTGACCATCTCATTACGAATGAAAATGGCCTGTTCGCTTCGAAGTTCTTGAAATTGGGTAGAAATCTTCGATTGCTGATGCCTACCAGACAAACGTCAAATTTCTACCATATAATCTTTTACACTAAGATTTGAAAAAGCAATCAAAAGAAGCATCAAAGTGCTTTTAAATAAATTCGAATTGGCTCAAAAACAGATTTGTTAGAAGTTTTAATTTTTCATTTACAAAAAAATTTATATATTATTTTTGTGTACAGTAATATTTAGAAATGCATGTATTGTATACAGGATAAAAATATTATAAAGAGTTATGTTTAAAACATTAAATTATTAATATTCTCATATATATATATATATTATATGTACTATATTAATAATTTAAAAAGCTAATATATCTTTATAAAATATTAACACCAATATTTTTATAATCACAGTTTATATTTTGTAATAAGAAACGGTAAAATAAATATCGCATTGTAAAAATTAAAATTATTACAGAACGCTTTTGAATCGATTTAAATGCACTTTGAATTCTCGTAATATGCGTTGTATGTAAAATTTAACAAATAAGAAATAATTAACAAACGAAAAAATATTGATTAAGAAAATTCTCATGTATATATAATATAAAAATATAATAAAGCTATAGAAATAAAGTGACCAAAAAGTGATAAAATAATCAACAAATATATATACGTATTATGTATATTAATTATTCTTCGTCGAATTATCAAAAATTCTATTAATATTTTGATGGTTTATGTTATGGAATAATTAAATCTATTGAACAGGGTAATTAATTATATATCACATAATACGTATAATAAATTAAAAGAAACAGTGTTTTTTTTTATGATGATCATCTACTTAGATATGTTATCAAGACTGCACATTTTCGGACTTGTGCATAATCAAAATTAATTTGAGCAATAATAATTTAATTTCTATTATACAAATAATGTCATGTTTTACAAGTTATACATCTCACGAGATACCCTCAGTCACTATATCATTTTATACGAAAGATGTATGTACTTTATCATAAATTAATTTTACTATTAATCGCACGTCGTTAAAATATTTTTCTTTTCACATTGAGAAACCCATTTAGTTGAATCAATTAATTTCTTGTTTGGATATGGGCAAACAAATCCTTGGTTGATTCAACTAAATAGGTTTCTTAGTGCAGTTATAAAATTGCTGAGTATATCGATAGTATATCGATGAATAACTAAAAAGTATCATATACGCACGTCTCTGCCACGAGTGTAATATGAAAAGTATTAATTATTGTTTTCTATCATTACGAAAAATATATAAATATTCATTATCACTACCACAGGATCTTCGCTACGAATAACGCGATGCTGTTGTGTTTAATAATCGCCAGGAAAGGATGATCGACGCGAAGTAATAAAGGCTCCACCGGTTTCCAAGTACCCGAAAGAGGTCTGACAGAGGCACCTGTCAGAAGATCATTCTTTGTATCAATTATCCGTTCAATAATCGGGTGCGCTCTTGGATGCCCAAAGCACGCGAGAAATATTCAGATAAAAGATATGACTGATTGAATATTAGTAATGTCAGGACTTGGTCAGAGCATAGATACTTGGTTGAGAGTGCAGGAAAAGAAAAAAAGAATTTAGTAAAAATGCATCTCTGATTACGATAGAATCAGCGAGTCATAAGTCAAGCAATGAAAATCGCCCGTATTTTATATAAATATACGTATATATTTTTTAAATGTTATTTGTTCAAAATTTTTTTAGTTTAATATATATAAATGCGTCCACATTATTTTCGCCAATTCTTTCATTGAATTAAAGAAAGAAAATTCTATTTTGTCAGCTGTGACAGATGTTTTGTTGTCAAATATATCGAATCGAGGAAAAGTGCAATCATTTTGCTGTTATAAAACTAACTTTTATTTTGGAGATTCATAGTCCGATCGACGGATATCATCATGATTTATTATGCCTTCTCATGTGGTTATGAAGGATTCGAAAAATTTTTCTCGAAAATTTTGATCTTTTCCTTTTTCTTTTTTCTTATTAATAGCTTTGTTAAATTTTAGTTAAATTGGTATTAACATATTCTAATGAGATGATTAATTTTATTTTCGCGTATCATAAACAGAGCCGTTATCGCAAAATATATCTTTATCGTCGTGAACCATGAACTGCATAATTCTCTGATACTATCGGTAGATGCGCATTCTAAATGTTAAAGATGATTTAAGTCATTAAATAAAATCAACTTTAACTCTCCACAATTTTGAGCTTCTATCACTTCACCATCCAATCACTCATACAATTTTATTTTTAGAAGTGAACTGCAGAAGTGCACAAGTCTAATTTAAGCATAATAATCTGTTTAAAGACTTCTAAATTTTAAATTTCGTATTACCTAAAAAATCCCATTGTTCCTTCGAAATAAATCTCAGAACATAGCATAGCTTGTAATAATAAATACGAATACAAGCTATGCAATCACCATAATACATTCATGTTAACTACATGCACACAAGATTTAAGTTAAATGCGAGCACTGATCAAATGTCAATAGTCGCAATATTGAAACGCTCTATTTATTATAAAATTTGAAAATTTACAAGTTTTTCCGAATATCATCGAAACAGATCATAAATATCAATTAGCTTGTCTTGTATATACAATTGTCATTGTGTGACAAAAATTATAATAGGTGCAACGTGAGTTGCATAATCAAACAAACGTGCGGTTTGATGCTATGCAGTGTGGTGTATAATAAAGCAAGTTAATTAACAATGCAATAGTATGTTTACAAAAGTGCAGATATAAAAGAAAGCAGAAAAAAATAGATAAGACGAAAAAATATAAAAATAGAATACTGCGTAGAGAATAGCCTGCTGATATAGAAAGCATGTGAGCAACATTTAGCTATCACACTCAGCTTAAAATCACGGCAGTGTACAAAATCACATATATCCGTGCCGTAGAAAGCGAAAAATTTGAAATTTTGCTACACGATTAACATAATATTAAAATAATGTTACATGCACAAGCATAATAGTTTCCAAAAAATAATTTCTCAGAGTGTCTAAAAAGCGAAAAAAAATTTCGATATATCCCAAATAAAATTAGGCGAAATATCATCTTGCTCTTAATGTGAAATTAATATTACTTACAGTTATTATTATTTTTCTCTTGCATTTTATCTAGACTATAAATAGTTAAATATTATGTGCATTCTATCTAAACTATAAATAATTAAATATTATAATCTTCTTTCAAAATTATAAATAACACAGCAAATACATTAACTAAGAACAGCTGTTAGTTATATTATTTCTCACTCAACTGTAATGTATAACAGTTACATAATACATATTACAGATAAATATAGATAATAAATATAGATAAATATAGATAATAAAAAATGAGACATACACAAATATAAAGTATCTAAAGCAAATTATTTGACTTACATATTTTTTTCTATTTAAAGATTGAAACGTCAAGATAATATTTCGCCCATATTCAGCAAACAAATGCAAAAAACAAAACAAGGTGTACTTACCAGTAACGGCGGCTGCTTCGCTACCTTCCTCATTAACTTCGATGAAAGCTTTTTGCACGACTTTGTCGATCTTCAGAGGTATATCCGAAATGCCGCTGAAGTTAGCTTTATCGGTGAATGCCTCACTAAGACCCATCTGCAGCAAGTAAGACCGCAAGTTAGATACAATATTGCATTTATTTTATTATCGATTATCAGCGGAACATTACGACGTACCTTATTGGACAATGTATCCTTGAGATCCAACTTGGTCTCAGATCTGAACCTGGGCAGATATAATCGGACTTCACGTTCGTATATTTGGGTGAGGCGAGAGCTGCATTCCGCGCTAACTTCCTCGAGTTTGTCGGTCAGCGCAGCTAGACCGTCAATTTTATTGGGTAGAATGATCACCATACTGATCTCTTTATTCTGCGATAATAAAATTTATATTCATAAAACAAGATTCGTGAAATTCACTTCGTTGCTTTTCACCACAACTGCGAAACACACACTTGTGGAAAGCAATAATCTTACACACATTTGACTAAATATTGTTTTTAATATTACCGCATATGGCAATTCGATGCATTTAGCATCGTATTCCGGCAATTCGGTGTATTTATAGTTGCCCTTTCTGTACATAGTTGGAACATCTTTCACGGTGTTGGCATCAATATGGAACGGACGGTCCGTGGTAAGCTTAGGATCGAACTGATGTGCCCATAGGCCCTTGAAATACACCGCGTTTGCGAGCACCAGTGCAGTACTAGCATCCACATCGCCTATAATCGATAATACAAATTATAAGCATGCTTTCAATTGCTTCAAATCAATACATTTTTGTATACAATTATGAAAATATAAGAATATAATATCTAGATAGTAAAAATAATATTTAATACTTTGGTGAGTTACAACATTTTTGACGAAACAATTGCTCTAAATTTATGTTAAATTCTTTACGTAAATGCAGAAAATAAGAAAATTCTATTTTATCTCAATTGTCGTAGAATTTCACAATGAATGCCTACCTTCATTAATGATGCTCTTGATGCGATCATTTGTTTGTTCTTTGCACCAGATATTGATGGTGTCCGCAGCTTCTTGGCTTTTACTGAAGTCTACCGATTGAATGCCAGATTTATAATATGTCTCGAGATCCTGTTTGTATTCAGGTTTTATCGGGAAGTCCTTGCCGATAAACATCTTATTAGCGAGCTTCAAAGTAACATTCTCAACGTTCTGTAAGGATAGTGTTCCATTATTTCGATTAGCATTATTTATCACTAGAGTATTATAAAATATCACATGATATAACCAAATTAATTCTGTCACAATTTATAAATAATATGCTAAATTTGATTAATGATTCCTAAAAATGTTAACATTTTATAAATTAATATTATTCTAATTTTATTAAATTTTGAAGATTTAAATAGCACATAAAGAAACGTAATTAGTAAAACGTAAGCAGTAAGCAGATCAACATTTTTTATTTGCTATTGCCTACATACATTATTGCCTTACGTTCTCGACTGATTGACCGGTTCGCTTATTGCTTTATGTCTTGCTGTGTTTATGTTTCTCTATGTGTTACATAGTTCACATTCTGTAAGTGGTGTACAACTATTACGTTTCACAACATTGTAATTTGATAATTACATTCAATTTATCGATGAGATTCTGATAACCTTCTAAAGTTTGTGGTTTCGAGGCTGGAAGCTTGAGAACATCTTTAAACTGCGCCTCGGTATTTCCGGCAGCTCCATCAGCTGCCATGCTCAAGGCAATATGGGCACTCAGGGGAGAACATATTAAATTGTCTGATTGTTCTTGTGAAACAGTCTAAAAAAAAGGTTATTCATTATAAACATTTTTCTATTTTATAATTAACAGTATGAAAGTTCCATTACACATATCAGAAAATTAATCAAATGAAGAAAATCAGGCATTTCTCTTTTGATTATTTCACAATCAGCAAGTTACTGACTTACTATTTAGTGTATTAAAATTAGTTATATGAGGAGCAGACTTCCAAAACGCATTTTGTCAAAAATTTCATTTTTTTAGTTAGAGATGGCATAATGTTTAAAGATGTGTTGAAAGATTCATATTTTAAGCTACTCTACGATGTTCTGAAAGCATTTTTTCATCCATTAATTTATGTGCTGAAAAAAGTCTAAACATTCGAATTATCCTTATATGTCCTTATATGTCCTTTAAGACAAGCAAAATGCTTTGTTTAACATTATTAGAAATAATTTAGTGCAATTTTGTTTTACATCTTACTGATTAGTAAATTGTTATTTTCTATAAGGCGTGCGATTTTGTGGCTTTTTTCTCGTTTTTTAAAACTTTCTATTTGTTTTTGTAATCACATCTCTCAGCATTAAATGAAATGAATTGTATAAGATTGCAATGAATTTTATACACCTCACTTAGGATTTTTTAATTCTTTAATAGCTGCTATTGATGCATAAGTGATGTCTCATATTTTTGAAGAACTGTAATAACGCTGATGATTCTAAAAAGAATCGAAACATTCGTTTTTATGGAAATAACGCAATCAATTACTGTACTGATTAACAGTATTATTTGATCACGCTCCAACTATGTTACACTCTCATTTGCTTGATTTCTCAGGATTTTTTATTATTTGGAGGAAATTATAATACATAAAAAATAATTATTTCATATAATATAATATAATTTCATATAATATAAATTTCCGTTATTAAGTTTTTTTAAAAATTTTGGACAAAACGTATTTTGAAAATTTGCTCTTCATATGGATCTCGCCAAAGCTATTTTCTCATAATTATTTGTAAGTTATATAACCATACAACATTAAATTAATATATGAAATATATTATTATATACAATATCGATTAATAGAACTTTAAAAATATTTAAATTTAATTAATATACCTTGACGAAGTTGGCGGAGAACAAATGGGCGCTCTGAGAAACAGCCTGAACAGCTAAATTATTTTCAACTGCCGCGGCCATGGTTGATGCAAATAGGCAAAACGCCAAAAAACTTCTTAGTACTGTAATAACAAAAAAGCCAATAGTAAATTTATTACAAAATTCTATGTATACGCGAATCATATAGTCGAGATACTTAACAAAAGAAAACATAAAATTATTGTTTTTACTAGTTCAATAATTTTAATATTAATAATGATATAAACTTTTAAATACTTTTACGCTTATACATGCAATTGTCCTTAAATTAAATAAACAACGTCAATTTTCTCTTCTGGTTCGACATTTTAATATGATAACATAAGATATATAACATTGCAAAGAGATCGCTTTGAGCATTATAGGATTATTAACGAAAATTGAACACTTGCGTTCGAAGGTCGCATACAAATCGAAATAAAGTGTCGGATATGTCGTCCAAGGTGAACATGAAACTACCACATTGTTACAATCTTACATTCACATATTTGCACGTATTATGAGCCTATTCAATAGAGTCTTTCAACTTTCAAGAAGCGATATGAAGATTACAACGATTCGAAGGGCAATTGCAATATTACACTTTTAAAGTAAGTAATAAAGCGAAGTTTTATGAATTAAAGTTTATCGACAAAAAACTAACTTATCGAAAAACATAAAAACCAGATCTTTAAACAATTGTAGTTATTTTAGCGGCATAAGATATATAAATAAATATTTTTAAAAATTAATTTGATCATCAAAAAAGAATATTTTCTAATAATGATTTACTATATACTTGCCGTTTATATCAATTTAAAAAATTTAACGAAATTATTTAGTTAAATATTTTACATATCTTTCAATAACTTTAAGTATATATATATATATATATATATATATATATATATTTATATTATAATTCTGTTACTATAGTCAGCATGTTTTTCAATCGAATTATAATTGTTATGATGAATCATATACGTAAGACGAAATAATGATACTAATCATTCGTATTTGCGATCATTACGTAATGGTACTCAAGAATAATAATGTAATTAGGACAATTTTTGATTGATACATCGGATATTATTAAATATTCTAACGTACGTCGTATCGATTGGATAACGTTTTCATACATTACACGTGCATTAAATATCATGCTTTTCATAAAAAATAGAAAAATATAATTTATAATTTCAATAACAAAAGTCATAAATATTCGTAAACAATTCTACTGTTGTCAATTAATATAATAAAAAAAGACAATATAGATATAAAATTGAATTTTTTGAAAAATTAGAATTAACAAAGTAAGAGTAGTTGAAATTTTAAGAAAAAAATATCTATATAACCATGTGAAATGTCCATATAACTAATGAACAATTATATAAATAATGATTGATCTGTGATGACATATCTAAATATAAGGCGAATGATTCAATCCAAATCATCTCTTTTCACATCTCTTTTCGTCGTCTTCTTTAATTATACTCATAAATTTTATACAGATCGTATAATATTCCATTCACACTTAAAGCGAAGACATCATTCTCTTTTTTTCATTTAAATTGTTGATTATCGTTTAAATTCCAGTGTAGGAATAAGTAATTGTTTCCACTCGCTATACAAGTCACTAAATCGGAAGTCGATTATGTCCCGAGTTTCTCACAACCAGAGAGCCACAAGAGGGACGCGACAAACAAGAATACGGGCAGCGATATCGCAGCTCGTGCGATAATGGAAAATATTATTACTTCAGCAGAAATATATACGATCTTGGTTATATCGAGTTAACAGAGGGCAAAAGTTTGACAATTATATAAGTGGCGAGAAACGCGGACGTTAGCAGGATGTCAGTATGCGGATCATTTATGCAGGGTATCAGAGGATCACTATCTTTCCTTCCAAGCATCTAATTCAATCATTTTCTTCTTCAAATTTAATTTCAGAATTCATTTTTTGAATACTTCTTGTCAAGCTAAAGCTAAAGTGTGCTTTAAGACATGAATGGAAAGCGATCGAAATTAAATTTTTTATAATGCGCACTTCTCATTGAATTAAGATAATTAAACTGTTCGTAATATTTTACAATCTGTTTTTAAAGTATAAATCATCCGCGTTAGATTTCTTAGTTTTTTTTAGTTTATATCAAACTGATAATATTGTATTTGATACTGAAAAAACAACCATTATTTGATCTTCAGTGTTTGTCAAGAGAGATTGATGAACCGGGGACATTCTGCACATATAATTACGTTGCGTAACAAACTGATCAGGAAAAGAATATAAAACATATGTTAGCGTTAGATACATGAACATATATGTGCTAAGAACATATTAATAATATCGCTTATGATATTTATTAACATTTCTAATTGTTAAAAAATATTATTACTTGCGATAACAATTGTGATAAATCAAAAATAAAATGTATCAGATTATATTGCTATGTTTATATAATAATAAAGCATTTTCTTAAATGCAATATACATAAAAATTTTACATGAAAAAGATTATAAGTATAAAATAAAAATAAAAAAAGTAAAAAATAAAAATTTCGTGAAAGCTATTAACCTAAAAATATTTTTTGTTAAAAATAATATTACTTTACAGAAGAATCATACTTTTTTATAATATTATCACAAAATAAAAATACACTTGCAAATTTTTGCAATGCTGACTTTGATGGAAATTCAATATTCCGAGAATCTGATGTTTACAGAGTCTTTTGTGCCAAGTATTTAAATGTCATTAAATATATTGCGAAATATAATTATTGCATTGCAAAATATTGCATACACAATGATCATCTAATTCTTAGAATTACTTAAAATAACAATTAGACAATATAAAAAATACGTGACAAGATATCATTGCATTTAACAATAAAGTAGAAATAACAAAGAGAATACCGCGGAATCATTAAATCGATGATGCTTCCTCCTCGTGCCTCGGGGAAAAACCCATTAAGATACTAATGTAACAGTCACGTTATGTGTGTAAGACTAATCATGTATAACAACTAAATATATGCAACGGATAGACGAACCGAGATACAATTTTGTTTGGTGTGGTTTCTTTTTTAGCAGCAGTAATAATTCTACTTTATATAATTCTACATAAATTCTACATTATAATAATTCTAATATTAAAGAGAAAATAAAAAGAAAATTTGCTCTAAAAGAAATGAATATTTCAAACAAAAATATCAGCGAAATAATTGGGGCTTAATTGATCAATTAATCGACATGTTCATATAAGCATTATAAGCTTCTTACACATACAATATAATTATATTTTATCCAACAGAACTTTCCGGAATTACAAGTTTCTTCTTCATTCGAATTTTTATTTTTTTTCTTTTTCCGATGTTGATGACGCGTAAATTTATTTTACGACCGTATAAGATTTTACAGAATTTGTATAAAACACTATTGTATATTTTCTTTTATAACTCTTGCACTTTATTTTGTATTAAAAACAATTTAAGTAAAATGCCTTTAACGTGAATAAAAAAATTAATTACAAGCCGTATAATTACACACTTTCGTGTATTACGAATTTATGAACTATATAAATAGTTTTTATAAGTTGTAATTTCTTTAAGTAACTTTGAATTATAGAAGATAAAATTGTTTGATGACAGCGATAAAATTATGCTGGATTCGTTGTGTTTTGTGCATAATAATATTGAGCGCAAAATAAACATTATTACATCGAAATTGCGATATGAAGAAAAAAATACTGTGTATCTATGTATCATGAATTGAATGTTTTAAGAGTTATCTCATCTTTTAAAACCTTTATCTCATTTTCATTTTTCTATTTTCAAACTAGAAGCTAGAAGAAGAATGATCTGTTGAATACTGATATAAATTGACGAGCAACAAAATCAATGCAAAATCACATATGATAATTAATTAATATTTACAAAAAAACCGTATATTCTTTCTTATATTCACTCTAAATTTTCATCAAGTAATGAACCGTACATAATTTACTAATTGACAATAAATTTAAAACAAATACTAAGATTGTTCCTTCTTAGTTCTCCTCAAATTATTTTTTTCTCTTTTATTTCATTGTTTAACAAAAAAAATTCGTGTACAATGTACAACATGAAAACTGTATAATCGTTGAGATCCAACGTAAATTTGTGTAACTAATTAACTGCACTATGTATTATAAAAAAACGCGCAAGACATCTGATTAATTCTGAAATGGCGATATTAATCAATTGATAATGAAAGAAAAGTTCACGCTGCGCAATTCTAGAAATGAATCATGAACCGAGCGAGAATGTATCCAAGATCACCTTGGAGCAATCATTCAACGAGTCAAGAATTACGACTCGTCAAATAGCATTATCGTTGATACGTCAATTCGATGCATAAGACATTGTCGTTGTATCAGAATGAATTTGATGAGACTTGTATATCCGACGGTATTTTTGCATAAAGAAAGAGAGAGAGAGAGAGCGTTTGGGATTAGCGAGGCAATCATATCCGATGGGTCCATCAGATCTCGTACGTGGTGCGAAAGAAAACAAGAAGATAACAATAAGAAAAATCTCATTTAAGAATCAAATTTCAAGTTTATTCTCTTTTGCTCCAATCCTTTCGCGGCTTGTCTCGTGCGATTTGTCTGGCACAAATCTTTTTTTGTATATCTTTAATCTTTTGCAGTGTCTTCTTAAATTCTTGATAAATAAACGCATAATTTTTTAATAGATATGTATTAAGTCAGATTTAACACAAAAATCCGAGTAATACTTCGAAAATTTGAAAATGTTATATGTAAAACACGTACATTTTAATAAATTTCCTGTTGTTAAAATTTAAAATTCTGTTATTTTTTAATTTTTAAAATATATTTTTAATATATATAGAAATAAGTAAAATAAGACAAATAATAAATCTGGAATCTTTTAAAGTTTAGAAATTGATGATGATGATCCATATAATTTCGAAGTTATGCAAAGAGAAACATAAGCAAGAAACAGAATAATAATAATAATAATAAACAATATTTGGAGTTAAATTAAAGCTGTGTTCCAATATACACTGCCAATTCTAAAAATCTATAAGATATGTGTACTATAAAGTATAGATTTTAGTAATATTAGCAATATAGGAATATTTACTTTAATTCTCAAATCCACTGTTTTTATTAATATCTTGTTTTTCTTTTCGTATGTAGCTTCAAAATCAGTAATCAATTTTTAAACTTCAAAAGACTACAGAGATTTATCATTTATCTTATTCAATTTATTTCTACTTGACTGAAAATATATTTTTAATTAAAAAATGATTTTAACACACATTAAAAAATTTATTAAACTGTAGATAAGACATGATCGAAACAATCAAATTATTTCTTTACGTATAATTATGTTAACCTTTCTACATTATATTAACCTTGTTATTGTACATTAAATGTAATAATATTATAATATAACAATATTTAAAATATGATTTGATCTTTCAAAAATGCTGATAATTACTTTTACATATACATTTATATTACATATGTAATATGGATACAAAGTAAATACCAAAATTTTTAGTATATATATATATATATATATATATATATATATATATACGTAAATTTAAAAGACAATATAAAATATTATAAACAATATATAATTAATAACAATTATTCCAGTTCTAAAACATGCAAAAATATTTTTATAAACATAAAATAGAGATTTCAATGTGTTTACAATTTTGATAATAATATTCAGTTCGACTTTTTTTGATGTAAAGAATAATGTCAATTGATTTCTTCACAAAAGGGACTTAAGAATTATTTTCACGTGTCTCTCAACCTTTGCGAAATTATACCGGTGGGTTCAATATTTCCACAATTATGGAATGTTATAAATATCACGAATAAGCACTTCTTCACGATTACAACCTTAGAATCTGAAACCGTCGAAATTACACAAATTTCAATCACTATCTCACGTAAATTTATAAAATAACGATTAAGTTTGCTCATGTCTGATATCGAACGAAGAAATAAACAAACCGAGCGCGTGAGAATAGTTCCTTCTTGATTAACTGAATCTACTTACGTGTACACATCTTGTTTAACGAACTTGCCTCCTTCGAGCACCAAATGCTTACTGCGGAGGACGATCTAACGAACGAATATAAAATATTGACTGTATCTTCTCAGGAAAACCCCAGTCCCCGCCGAGAGAAACAAGTCAGTCGACGTAGATGATCGTAATGGTCTGACCAATCGTGAGGAAGCGTGCGTTCGTGCGGCTCGAATTGGCGCTGCTCTTTAATCGATCTCCGAGGGTGACCCTGACGAACTCACGTCACACCCGGCTCGGAGTACAAACGCACGGATACGAAGAAGATCCGAAAACACAATCACGACCATCACCGTCTCCTTCCTCGCTTCTCTCACGCTGAAAGCTGACTGTCGATTTTTCGCTTCGATCGTCGACTTAAATCACGATCGAGCACGATTCAAGAATGGAAAAGACCTCCAAGAAGACTTCCTCGGGAAGATTGAATTTGAATCTAATATATTATTACTTGAAGTTGTTTCGAGTTGAACTTGAACCCGGTATAATTCTCCGAAGTTGTCGAGAGATATATGAAAATAATTCTTCTAAATCGGTATTCACAGTCATAAATACAGTTTAATCATAAGCCAATCACAGAATAATTAGCATCTTAAGATGTCTTAAAATAAGAACTTAAGATAGTCTTAAAATAAGAACAGATTACAAATATCGACTTAGGCTCGGTTGCGCCAACACTTTTAAGCAAGGCTTAAAATTTTCTTTGTCCCTGTCTCTTTTCGGTTTTAAAACGAGATAGAGAGTTTTAAATTTCGCTTAAAATCAAAGTAACGTTGGTGCAATCGGGCTTTAAAGTCTTATACAAAAAACGATACATGACACTTGGTGTAAAAACTAAGTTTGTCGCGTCGCATACTCCAACATGCTTCGATATGTTCCTACCATAGCTCTTACTATTTCTAAAGTTACAGCACCAAAGATTGTATTCAACCAATTAGTTACATCGGTTTCAATTTGGACGTTTGATTCTCTACTTAAATCCGCAAACACAATGGAATTGTAAGCCTTAAGCTTTAAGAAATTGATCAATCACAGTTGAATGTGAAAAGAATAATCGACTATAATTGGTCAATTCCTTAAGACTTAAAGCTCACTACTCTATTGTGTTTGCAGACTAAGTCTCTACTAAGTCTTAAATCACCGATTTTTCCATTTTATAAATGAATCTATTTATTTCTTTTCGCTTATCAATTTTAAAGTTACGCTATGGAAAATTATATTTAGGCCAATATTCATATATAATCAATTCTTATATTTAAAGCTATGTCTTAATTATTTATATTTAAAGTTGTGTCTTAAGGCTGATGTCATAAACCAATCAGAGAGCCACATTAGTATCTTAAGACATCGCTTAAGACAGTCTTAAATACCAACGGATTATGAATACTAGCCTTAAGTCTCATACCTTTTTTTTGAAAGATTACAAGTGGAAGGATCTTACTGAGCAGAGTATTTATTTTTGCTATACGAGGTACGAAACCAGTTCTAGGAAACCTGTTGCCCAGTGCAAGGTTAAATTCATAAACGTACTATACATATACTAACTATACATATACTAACACTTTCTCGCCACTTTAATCTTCGTGCAAACATTTGTGCAGATACTTTATCTGCATTTTTGGTATACTCTTGTCTCTTATAAGATATAAAAAAGAAAGAGACAAGACGTATAAGACATAAAGTATAAAGATATAAGAGAAATGAACACAAAAAAAAAAAACTTAGAAAAATGATTAAAAGGAAAAGAAAGAAAAATTAAATTTTTGTCTTTCGAATTAACATATAATATTATATATTATTTTGCTCGTTAATTATAAATATCACATTCGGCATATTAATTATATATGCATATTAAAAATATATGCATATTAATCTGTTTTTAATGTAATGATTTTTGTTTCTTTTTTTAATAATATTAAATTATTAGTTAATTAATTATCAATTGATTAAAATTATCAATTAATATGTTTGGATTTCCAATGGATCACTACGTGTATCAAATTTATTTAATCTCATTCATTTGCAGTAAATTAATGAATATTATGATATTATTTTGGAGTAGACCGTAGCATACGAATATACATCCCTGTGACATTTAGGTCCACAACTGATGGTTAACTTATAACTAAGGTTCAACTTATTCATTGTCTCTTTCCAATTTTAGAATTGGAAAAAGAAAAACAAATTGAACCGTGGTTAAGAGTTAATCATGAGTTGTGAAACTGGGCCTTAATATCTTACAATACAGTTTATACCCATCTAAGTTTATATCTATTGCTATATAAAAATATGCTTCCTACGGAGACCAACAGGAAAAAATTACAAAGAGCTACGAGTATATAATGTAGCAAAACCGGTTATTCTACGGGATTATCCTATAGTTAGAGACGTTTTAATTTAATAATATCGTAGACCTACGATAAAAACGATTGAAATCAAGCATTTCAAAAATAAACATACGATGTCGAAATTTTAAATAGATGATTTCTTGATCTTCTTAGAATTATACGTTTTATCTTCAATATTACACTATTTCAGACTTCTTCGAGAATTAAAAATCAATTAAGATAAATAATCAATTTTTTTGATTAATTAAAACTGAGTAAGACAAAGCTTAATAAATAATAAACTTACACGCTAAAATGTAACTTTAATATTTATTTGAACTTAAAGGGAACTATGAAACTTTATATTATTCTTGCAAATTAATTTAAGCGCGCAAATAATTTTTTTTCCAAGTTCAACGAACGTAACTATATATATATATATATATATATATATATATATATATACACAATATATATATATATATATAAATAAACGTAGAAACCCAAGTACTTTCCTTGTTACACAATGACGTCAATCTGCGTCATCAAATTACACAAAATAGTTGGCTATTTTTATTTCTGTTACCTGCTATAAATCACCATTAGTTATTAAGAGAACCCGAGGTTAAAAGAAAATTCTCAAAATTTCATGAATCTATATCTGAATAGAAAGAATGAGAAAAGGGAAACGCGGAAGAATAAAAGGAATGAAAAAAAAGGAGAAGCGATTGATAAGATTTTTAAGTAGCTTCTTATATGACAGCTAAAGATTTACACAAAAACATAATGAGTTTTATTTTGAAAAATTAATTTTCATTGTTTAATTACTGTAAAATTTTAAATTATATATTTCTAAAAATTTGTTATTATTTTAAGATTTCTATTTTCTTTCACTATTATCAGATATTTTATAAACAGATTTTTTGTCGACGGAAAATTTATAGTTTTCAATGTCTTTATTTTTTTAAATTAAATTAATTTTTCGAAGATAATTATATTTGATAATATTACACTTATATTTACGTAGCACTTCATTCAAAGAGCGTATGTCACGATATCTGTACAACATTGTGACATAGATATCATGACATCAATCGCGACATTCTTTCGAAGTAAATACACCGTGTTTACGTTTATTATATATATGTTTATATATATAATATATAATATATATAATATATATATATATAATATATAATATATATATATAATATATATTCGTATTCATGTGCTGTGCTTCCAAAGCCTTTAATATAAACGTACAATAGTTTGGCTTTTCGTAAATTGTCACTGTAACTTTGAATACAGGGCTATTTAAAGAGACAGAGAGAGAGAGAGAGAGAGAGAGAGAGAGAGAGAGAGAGAATCTGAAAGATATTTTTATTTATTTAAAAATTTTTACTTTTACAATAATGAAAACATATTCTGCTCTACGCGAACAAAAGATTTTTAAACTTTGTTTTTTTTTAAATGTGTACCTAAGAAAAAATGTTATATATATGAACATATTTTATATATAATTATATATAATTGTAAATAAAATATATCAATTTTTTATATAATTATATATAATTTTATATAATTATATATAGTTATATATGAAACTTTTTTTCCCGAGTACTGTAAGTATTAAATTGATTAGTGATTAATTATGATTAAATGCTAAGTAAATTGGTTAATTATTGTAAGTGATAAATTATTTTATTTTGAACGTACAAATGAATCAATATTTATTCAGATTGAATAATTATCATTATATAATTTTCAAATTAAAAATTATATTTCAGAAATTAATAAGATAATTAAGGATATAGAAAATTTCTTTAAAATTTCGAAGTTCTGTTGAAAAATAAGTATCTATACATTATATTAAATACTGTTTATTATTATATATCAATAAAAATATCATATTCAATTCAAAGAAATGAAAAGTAAAATAGTATCGTTATATTATTTAGTTATATGCACATTTCAAAATATATTATTCATTAATACTAACGAAAAAGATAATTTATTTTTTGTCAAAAAGAAAATAAAAATAAAAATTGAGAGCTACATTTTAGTAATTATAATAGATCATACAGATTATTGACTATAAATTATACGATTGTAAGATTATTTATCTAATTGTCTAATTATCTAATGTTTACGGCCCTTAGACACAGTCCTTAATACACGTACACATTAATTAAATGTAATGACGTCATCAAGACTTTACAGTGTGTTATCTACGATAGTATGATTCGTACGCGAGCCTCGAGATGAGACGACGCCTATTATTACCACAGATAACAATTGTTACAACAAATCTGCATATCAATTTATCAATCAACAATTGACAATCAAAAGCAGCAAACACGAATTTTCGGCACTTAGCGATTTTCAGGATTTATTTATACGTATACTTGCACAAATCGTTCCGTAAATCGATCTCTATTGCGCCTCGCACTCACTCGTCCACCATGTCAATGAGTCTTTATCGAATTTTGGTCGACTCTAGTCATGTACGATTACTCGCCAGTCAGGTCGAAATATCGTCGTATGGTCAAGGATCGATAATTTAAGTCGGCAGAAGCACGCATGCTTGAACGTAGCAACAGGTGTCGAGTTGGCAAACAGATTTGGCTTTCACCAGTTATGGGTACCGGCTGGTTTATACGATGGGACACGAAATCATTGATGTAATATTGTAGACTAATTACGTATGATCCGTTTCGATCGAAAATGATCAAATGAATATTTATGGAAAGTTAGAAATGAAAGCAAGAATTATTAAGTTTCCTCTCAACAATTAATTTAACTAATATAAGTTTCATTTACTTGGAATTTATTATGAAAATATATTTATTACATTATATTATGAAAACTTGATATAAAGTAATAATTTGTTATCAACGATTACTCTTTATCAATATGACATTTGCTGGAATAGAAATAAATGGTAATAGAATAAAACATAAATTAAATCCGTATTGATAGATATTTACTAGACTTGAGATGTTTTCCATTTAGTATACAAATCGACACAAACAGCATTCTATCTTTCTTGACATTTCAGTGAGTAATAAAGATACTTGTGTCGATTTATGTCACTAAACGGAAAACATTTTATATTCTGGAATTTAATTTGTGTGAAATAATGTTAGCGAATGTTAAGTGAAACGCGATTCCTTTTAGGTCCGATTGCACCAACTTTACTTTAATTTTAAGCGAGGCTTAAAACTCTCTTTTGTTCCTGTCTTTTTTTCGGTTTTGAAATGAAATAGAGAGAGTTTTAAGTTTCGCTTAAAATCAAAGTAACGTTGTGCAACCGGGTCTTAATCGTTTAATTTGGAAATTATTTTAATAAAAAAGTCAACTCTAATTCGTTAGATAATTTTAAAGCGAAATAGAGACAGAGACAGAGTTTTAAGCCTTGCTTAAAGTCAAAGTAACGTTAATGCAACCGGGCTTTAATAGATAGATTTAATAGATAGATAATTGATCATTATCACTGGATTTATGTGAGACGATAAGAACGCAAAACATTTTTTTTACTCATACTTATCGAGAGAAAGTTAAATTAATTAGGTGAATTAAAAAAATTTATGTCACTCAAATGTTAATACAATTAATGATTGATGTAATTATCAAATAGAAAGAATTAAGTACCTTGTTCGTGCAGAAATATAATGTAGAAAACATACCTTCTCGGCAATTTCTCGTTTTTATATACTATCGATCGCCTTCGTGAAATGTGAAACACAATGCAAATAAACTTGAATAATGTGTAAACGGAAATATTTGAAAGTATATATACCTTAGAGAAGAGAACCAACTACGTACTTATCGTTAATGGGTTTCCATTTGATAATGTCATGAGTTGACACAAGTCGACACAAACGTCTTTGTTACTCTCTGAATATCAAGAAAGATAGAATGTGTCGACTTGTGTCGCTAAATGGAAAGCATCTAATAACACGCCGATGATAGTCAAAAATTGATGCAACAACGACTGATAACTAGTTAAATATGTAATTTATGTAATTTGTCACAAAATAGGTTTATCGCAAGGTAAAATTCATTAAATTTTATATATATATATATACCAGATAATTAGATCGTTCCATTGTACGGAAAGTACGATATAATATGAGCGGTTACAGGAATTTAGAAATGTACGCGGTATATAAAGAAAAATATAATTTCTAATTCTAGGTATATTTTTTGATAACTTACATTAAAAGCTACGGGATCTTCGATGCGTTAGATGAAGAGTTTTGCAGACAATTGATTTCGTTTGCGCTAAAGCGACCGCGCCGATAAGATTATTCATTAGGTGATATGCCGAATACACGTATTTTGACTAAAAGCAGAGTCTTCTCTCTGTTAAAAGTGTCGAAACACCTAGATTTAACCTTCTCTCCGAATAACCGAATAATTGCGCACGCAATTCATTATAATCGCTTCGTTTTCAAAGAATTCTGTATGATAAACAGAAATATATACGTCTTTCAATGTTTGACTGCATATATGTCTTTCAATCTGAAACTAATTAATATATGTTCTGCTTTATTACGTCATTCAAGTAATCGCAAATGTAATTATTAGCTATTCAATCATTATAAAATTGCTACTATTTTCCGTCAATATTACTGCTATAGAAAGTACAAAATTTGAGAGAATTTTGCTCGTAGATTGCTGAAACATAAATAGAATAGAATTTTATTAGCACCTTGATATAGATTGAATTATCTCATTTATCTAATAGTCTATAATATTTATGCGAAAAATGTGCATCGATTACGTAAATTTATATGTTATTACTAGAACTTTGAGGCCATAGAGATTATATAATCGTTTGACTTAGAAAACAAATCAGAAAAAATGTCGAGTCGAGCACAAACGATAAAAATAATTGTCATAAATAATTAAGAGAGATAAATACGATGGAGAGAGAGAGGGTGAGAGAGAGAGAGAGAGAGAGAGAGAGAGAGAGAGAGAGAGAGTGTGTGTGTGTGTGTGCGTGTGCGTGTGCGTGTGCGTGTGCGTGTGCGTGTGTACGTGTGTGTGTTGATTAAGAAAATCCTAAAGCTGTATTATCGACTAAATTATATAATTTTTGTATATCAAATCTTTTTCTTTTTCATAGATTCGAAAATTCTTTTCCAGGATTGAAGTGTATGTATTAATACGTGTTTATGAGATGGAATTTATGCTGAGAACGACAAAAAATTTCGAAATTGATATATTTTTTTACCATTTCTTACGAACGCTTTATCGCGACGAATTTGTTATATGAAAATTGACACGAACATGCGACTGCACGTATCATAATGTGCGTGAGATATTGATATGATAATATATAAATGACATATCGATGCGTAGATATGAAAACAGCTCTGGTGACTTCATCGGAGTTCAAGCTTCGCTTTAGGATCTCCTTAAGAGAGTGCAATATTTAAATATATAAAGTACACCAGAAAATCTGATTATCTGGTGATTGTAATTAATGCCATCTTCTTCAGTATCTTCTTTTCTATCTTAATTTGTATGTTCTTTTCTAACTTAATTTTATTCAGTTTGTGTATTTTTGCATATATAATATATAATCTGTTTGAGCTGATCTTACAAATTTTTATGTTTTAAAATATTATGTTTTAAATTTTTATGTTTTGAAATCATTGGCTCTAGTGCGAAAAGCTGCGATCAGTTCACAACATTTGCTGTCGACACCTTTTTTGCAGAGATCACATTCACAGATTGGTTCTCGTGGTTGTCGACGATAACATTTGGGAGGACATGGGGGTGGCTTTGTCTCGCAACAGCATGGAGCATAAGGATCCTATAAATTATTGCAATTAAAGAATTTAATCAAAGAACAAAATAAGTCAGGGACACGCAAAAATTTTGCGAAACACACAAAATTAATTAAATTTTTGATTAATTTTAAATAAAAAATTAGAATATATATATGTTAATATGGAACATTTTAATCAAAATTATTAGGTCTATAAAAATGATAAGAATTTATTTCACATGTATATCTTTTTCATTTTATCTTTTTCACTCTGTCTGTATTTAAAACTTTGTATTAAATAATATGTAGTCTAATTCATCATCTTTTTTTTAAATTAATTTTGATTAATCTCTTTCGTGAGTTACAGTTAATTTCAATTATAAGACATATTTCTTACACAAAAGGGACAATGGACTTATTTATTTATGATTTATAATGCATAACAATAGTGCAGAAAATTGTTTAATAAATTTATGAAGAAAAAGTTCATGTTTTTCTAATAATCAATTTAGAAAATATGATAATATCAGCATACTTTTGATTTTTTGTTTTATACCTGCATTTTTATGTAACAACATGAAGGACAAATTTGACTAGGAAGTATGTATGGTTGTTTCTCCGTACAAGGTGGACCTATGTCAGTATCTTCTTCAGGTTTCTCTGGTTTACATCTCTTTTTCGGTTTTCTTTTCTTGGAAGGAGGACACATTGAATAAAATTTCTCTGTACCCCATTCTACTCCTAATTGTACTGTACAAATAACTTAAGATAATTTTTTTCTTAATTTTTATAAAATACTGATTAGAATATTATTAAATGCATATATATAACATAGAATATAATATATAATGTGTAATATATTTGATTGATTTTATATTAAGAGTTTGTAAGATCATTGTGTATCGATTATTTTAATGTGAGAAAATAAATTTACCGTAATCGAATAATTGTTCTAAAATATTCTCTTGGGATGTATCATCCGTCATAATGGGCGAAGATAAAGATTAATTTTATTCCAATTTTGATATTATGTAAAAGTATAGCAATCATGATCATTCACAATTCATTTTCATGTACGTATTATTATTAACATTATCAGTCATTTGTGACAGATGAAATGTCTATCACATATTCTCAAAAAGACAAGTTGCAAATTTCAAGATATTTAATATTTTAATGAGGACTTGATTAGATGGCATGAGCTTGTGCATATTTGAGCGAATTTAGCGGCGAGTTAGATTGCGTATATTGAAGTATAATTTAGAGGTGATAAATAGTTTATTAGATGTGAAACTAAGAGAAGAGGAAAAGAATAAGGAAACGGAAAATAATAATAATAGGAAATGTAATGTATAATAGAATCGAGAGAAGAGAGAAAACGATAAGTTAAGAGACGGGGAAAGAAAGGAACAAAATTTAAGTTAAGCCAAGAAGAGATTGGAAAATTTAGGAGAAGGAGGAACGAGAGAAGAGGTAATTGGGAAGAGGTAAAGGTTGGAAATTGAATCCGGATTTCTTGTAAGCTATTAGACCACCAAGGCCTTGGATTCAAGTTCCGGCCGAGGTAATATTTTTCGCAATAAATTTATTAATAGTTTCAACATATTAACATATTAACATATTAATTAATTAATCTTTATAATGATGCTTGATGGTAGCATCAAATTATTAAAATTACTTGTCAATTTATTTCGCGATTACTAGAATAGTTTAATTGCATTTATAAGTCCGGAAAAACAATTCGGCGTAATAGGCATTTTCTAGTATTGATTGTGTTTCTCACATGTGCGGTCTAAAATAAAGATTCTTAATATTGTTTAACAATATTTATTATTATTTAAACCTATTCTAAAAACGCGCGTCTCTCATTCTTTTACCATTCGAGTAAGCCGCATACTTAAGTTTTTTACATACTGTTACTCCAGCTGCGTTATTTACTTAGATGGCGTTAGCGCACAGCAAGTTTCATCATTCCTAAATCCCGGGCATCATCCCCGGCAATGGAAGAGTTCATATGAATGAGCTTGATTGATTTTTACCTGTGGATTTAACCAATGTTTAGGCAAATAGACCCGCTTTGCCGATTTGAACTCGCCCATTTACACCCATTCATTGTCAAGGGATACGCTTGGATATGCATCTGTGAAATCAGTGTAAAATCATTGCTATTATTTTGTCGTATTGACATATTATTTCTCTTAGGAAGCTTGTTACGTTCTGAAAACGGAGTGACTATTACAAAAGTTAACAAATTCAGGTATGGAAGTTATAAATATTTTAGTAAATTCGCTATTACTTTTGTAATTTTCATCTTGTTTTAAAAACGATAATAAAGCTCGATCTCACCAATTCTGATTAAACTAATCGGTCGATTAAATTTTAGTATTGCCAACTACAGATTTGTTCGCGTCGCATGCTCCAACATGCTCCTATTTCTTTCAATCGTAACTTCTACTCACTCAATGCGCTCGTAGAGTGAGTAGGAATTATGATAGAAACATAGACATATAGCGTTTTCTCAGCTCGACCGAGTTTGCATTAACTTGCATTGAAGTAATGATGTTTCGTGCTCTCCTATTGGTAGAGCGTGTAACGTCAACCAATAAAAAAAGAATTTTTTAACCCAAGTTGGTGCAAACTCGATCGGGCCGAAAACGCTAATAATATCTTTCATAGAGCTTATACTACTAGAGAGAGAATGATCTAGCCAACCAATGAGTGGAAAGTATGAGCAAGATCTGAGAGAAGATGTATTTCTATCCTGCTCAGTAACTTTTCTTCTTTCTGCGCATGTGCCAAAAGAGGATAGAAGAGGATAGAAAGATATTTCTGTTCTTTAGATCTTGTTCATAGTTCGACATCCGTATTCCCATTCCAGTAGTATAAGCTTTATGGTATTTCTAGACCGAGCTTTGTCAGAAATTTGGAGAGTTGGGGATAACCCTCATTTAGAAAAGGCACGCACTCATGATTGAGCCAGAGGATCGATTCTGTATCTTGAAATGAGGTAAAAATTACAAAAATGAGCGAATTTACTAAAATACTGATTATTTCATTGGTCAATACCTAGTAAATTTGCTCGCTTTTGTAATTTTCACCTTGTTTAAAGATATAGAATTGACTCTCAAGTGCATTCTCTCTCATACATGCGCGAAACGAAAGAGAAGTATTTTGAAGTATTGCTAGATTCACACTGAATCCGATGTGCGTCGTATGACGTTCTGCAACCAATCAGAAAATAGAATTTTATTTCGTATGGACGATACGAAGCAAAAGCCTGTTTTCTGATTGATTGCAGAACGTCGTATGACGCACATCGGATCCAGTGTGAATCCAGCATATGCGAACAAATCTTACAAAACTGAAAACATAACCTAATTATCTGGCAGCTGTAAACGATGTGATAATAACAGTACAGGTCCTTATTAGTCGAAAAATTTCATTTGCGAAAAAGTTATACACATGTAAGTACTCGGCGTCAGAAAAGGATGTTTTCAAGTTTTGTAGTTGATAATACTGAAATTTAATCGATCGATTAGCTTAATCGGAGTTGGTGAGACCGGGCCTAAAGTTTTAAATCGTTCTTCTAGCATTCTACACTGTTTTCTCTTGATTGTATGCACTAGTGCACGTTGAAGGGTCTGTTTTTTATTGCTGTACTTTCTGAACTAGTACACACAATGCAATAAGTTGAAATGAAACAAATATACATTTCACCAGTCCAGAGTGCAGCAATGAAACAGACCTAAAGTTGTTAAACAATATATACATTGATTTAAATTGTGAATGTTTGAAAGATTGTAGAAGTAAAATTCAAATATTCGAATTACAAAATATATTTTACTTAATAGCTAAATAGCATAATAAAATGTATTAAGGATTTCATGCAGGATTTAATTCGTTTCTATATTTTTATTAAACGTATAGTTTTATGTCGATTTGTGTACAACGGTTTTAAAGTGCACTGAGTGTGTACCAGCTCTGCCAGTGAAAAATGCTAAAAGAGAAAACGCTATAAGTATTTATTAGTCATCACTGAAACGTAACTTGTATTTACAGATATTGACATATCTTCTAGTAGAAGATCCTCAGCAACCAGAGTCGATTGGTACACTGTCGACAATGTCGTCTGACATAATTGATGAAACCGTCGAGTTAGACCCAGTAACTGGTTTATATTGCACGATGTCTTTGTTTACCAATGTCACAAATATCGCTGAACTACGCGAGAAACTCATTACCGAGAAGCTTGATTGTTGCATGGTAAATGTTGCAATCATTGTAGATACTTTTCAAGCGGTGGTAGCTGCCAATAAAGCCGCCCTCAATGCTACGCGAAAGCAACTGGTTACAAAAAACATAAATACAGAAGTCTTATTTAGCATGTCTTTGTCAGATAGCATAATTTGTGCCTTGGATGAGTTTGGTCTTAGTGATGACGTTAAAAATCTCCTGATGATAATGATACACAAGGACGGTGAAGAAAAAGCTATGCTGGAGAAGATCTCAGAAAATGTTAAGGGAAACAAAGTATCCATTTCAAACCTGAAGAAATTTACAGATGAAAATCGTGTTAAAGAAACTTACGCCATCAATGTTATCGAACAGCAGAATTCTAATATTCTTGATATTATTGTTTCGAAGATTAGTGGCTCTACATTATTTCCACCAAAGAATCGAAATAGAAGGCGTATATCATATGAACAATGTGAACAGAAGAGTTGACAATATGCTAATACAGAATAATTATTAACGATAAGAAAAATTTTATTTGGAATATAATTTAAGTAAACAGTGGATATGTATAATATATGTGAACAACCCACATATTTTAATTTTTTTTTATCAGTTAATTATGTACCCTGCTAATCCACACACATATATATAACAATAACCAGTTTTTTTATGAATTATTTCGGAAAATATTACATGTGTCTCCCATACCAATAACAATTAAATATTTGTGAAAAAATATCATGTATATAATATATATGGAGAATATATATGATCAGCAATTAAATCTATGCGATTTTAATTTTTCTAATACCAAAATATTGCAAAATATTGACGCAAATTTCTAACATTGTAGCATCATTAGGCTCGACTGAACTTTTGAACTCATGATTCTGTTATTAAAACAATTCCCTCATCATCTCTTCATCATATTCTTCGACATCTTCTCTGCAAACATAAAAAATTCATAATAAATATCATTGATCTGTTTAGAATTAATTTATAAGTCAGAACTTCACAGAACATTCTACTAGGATTAATATTTAGGCCTAGGATTAAATTTTAAATCAGATTGTTGTAAACTGGCTGCAGATAAAAAAAAAGTGTATCACGGGGAGAAGCTTGGTAGGAAGGAAATGTGTCAGTTGGCAAATACTTGTGTGTTGTTTTTTTTTCTTCCTTTTTTTTATTCACTCATAAATAAGGCCAAAGATGCGTAGAAAACAATCGTTATATCCGCGAGGACACGTTACGCGTCAGATCCTGCGGAAGCGAAGTAGTAGATTCAAAGACAGCACCCCTTAAACGCACACTGAATTCGTCGTTAGTGCTTTAACAGTTTATTACGAGTACCTTGGCAGATTGCACATCTCGCAAACTGCTAAATCCGCGGCATTGAGAAAAGTGCAATGAGAACAGGTCCAGAGAGCTTGGTCGGGTGGTGGATTCGCGATCGGCTCGGTACCGACGCCTATTCCTCCACTGCCTTCCGCGGTTACGGAAGGCAACGTCCTTGAGCTGTTACCAAAAGACGACATTTGCGGAGGACGTGACGACGTGGAGGTCACGGATATCAGTTGCTCCACCGTCGCCCAATGCTCCGATTGGGCCCACTCCAATGCTTTTTGCTTGTCCTTGTTGCGGATAGCTTCGAGCAGTGGCAACATATGGTCCTGTAAAACAAAATACATATTTATTAATAATTATCGGCAATCATTGAAGCGTTATATAGCAGAGTAGAGCAGTTGTTTTAAACAAAAGACTCAAATTTAATTCTAAATGTACCTTTTCATACGCTTGACGCTCATTTTTAGCATCAAAAAAGATCACGTGATAAAATTTGAATATCAAAAGTCAATTTTGATCACTTGATCTATTTTGCTAAATGAGCATCAAGCGTTAACATGAAAAGGCATTTTTAATCTTATACATATGTACAAGAAAATCTTGAATATAAAAATTTCACTGTAACAAAAATATGAACAAGTAATCGAGATAATTGAATAATAAATTGAATGAAATTGAAGTGATTGATCTACTGAATATATTGCTACTTTATAGATAGAAAAATCAAAGCAAGAAATATACCTTCATTGGATACATATCCATAGTAGCGATAAAAAGGAGCAAGTGAAAATCAGAAGTTGCCTCCAGAAATTGATCGCTGTTAAATTGCTGCATGTAAGTGCACAATGAATTGAATTCCTGAACTTGTCCATCGACCTGCCTGAAATAAAGATGTTTATATGAATAATTTTATTAACTATACTCATTTATATACAATGTATTTGTCTGTAATACCTGTTCTCCACTGGAAATGGAGTAATGTTATCATCCGTGAAAAAGGTGAACTGTGGAGTAAGTGGAGTGGACGCAGGTACATCTACCAATAAATATTCTACTGGCAAAGGTCTTGCTAGTCTTGTTACCTCATTTCCATACGTATCTTTCTCCTAAAGAAAAAAAAAACATGTTCACATTATAAAAATCATATTCAATCAATATTGTTTCAATGAATAAAAGAATTACACAAAAAACAGCATATATATTTATTTCTAAGTAAATATGGCGTTTTATTAGAAATACAATTTTGATTTGTATAGATGAGTAACTCCCTTTTTCTTTATTAACTTTTGCAGTTTAGAATTTAATACTTTCAATTATCTATGCATTAGAGAGTCAATTGTGTATCTAGAAACAAGATAAAAATGATAAAAGTGAGCGAATTTATGAGAATATTAATTTTATTGACATGTAAAGTAAATCTGCTCACTCTTATCATTTTCACCTCATTTCAAGAAACACAAGCGACTTCCTGATAATGGAGTCATTGAAGGAGGATGTTAAAAAGAGGCCGATTTTTGTCTATAAAGGTGTAAGTAAAAGGAATAGTGTTTTTTTTTTTATAGATTTTGATTTCCTGAATACGATAATGTTAATAAAAAGTTCGGGATCGATAGGAAACACCTTGAAAATTGAGCATGAACATGATATATTTCAACAAATTTCAATATTTTTATACATACTTTTCAAGGTGTTCCCCAAATGTCACGAACTTTTTAATAATTTTAATAATTTTAAAAAATCAGCCCTTTTTGAAGAATATTAAAAATGATTCGATTTTTGTCTAAAAGAATATAAGTAAAAGAAATAGTGTTTTTTGTTGATTTTGACTCTCTGAATATAATAAAATTATTAAAAAGTTCATAACATTTGCGAACACCTAGAAAAATAAGTAAGAATATTGAAATTTATTCAAATATATCATGTTCATACCTTTATGGGCAAAAATCAGCCTCTTTTTAACATCCTCCTTAGACTACTTGTTAAGAAAATTATTTTGTGGATCATCGCGCATAATAATTTAATTATATTTTTTCCTCTAAATATTTTTTTCCATGGATATTTATCGCGGCTTGCATTCCCGCTATAAAGGCAGGTCCACAATCCTCCACGATGCGACGCGAGGACGCATGCACGTGATTGGCGACGCTGTTGTCACGTGGCCAATTGCCACGCACACGACGAAAGGACAAAGCGGACACGACGACGACGACGACAGTGCGATCATGGCGACGACGGCGGCGAAGAAGGGTGATTAGTTAGTGACGAAGTGGGGTAGAGGAGAGAACGACGGATTGTAACGGAACCAAACGAAGAGAACCGAATCGCAGTACGACGAGGAGGAAAAAGGGGGCGGGAGAGGCAGCAACGAGAAGCGCGTAAGCGACGAGCGCGCGCCGCGGTGTGTGTCGGTCGGTCGGTTGGTCGGTCGGTCGGTCGCCATGCTAGTGGTTAGTTTAGTGAACTAAACATCATGATGTGGCAGAACGTTCGTATGAGCAAAGGCCCGTAGCCACGCCGCGTTAACCGGCGCGCCGTCGTTATGTTATTCACAGTAACACTCACGACGTTCGATAAACACGTATAAACACGTAACGCGAAAAGTACAAAAAAAAGTATATATACATACACACGCCACACGTAGAGAGAAAGAGAGAGAAAAAGAGAGAGAGAGGGGGGGGGGGGAATACACGTATACGGATTATAGAATAAAGAGAGAAATAAAGTAGAGAAACCCGTATAAGCGACGACTACGACTACGACTACGACGACGACAACGACAGTAACGACAGTAACGGCGGCGACGACGACGACGACGACGACGACGACGACGACGACGACGACGACGACGACGACGACGACGACGACGACAACGATAACGACGACGAAGACGACAACGACAGCGGCGGCTGCGGCAGTATTAGCGGTGGTGGTGGTGATTGTTCTCTTGTAGTGGTAGTAGTGGTGGTGGTTGTTGTTCGGTGCGAGCGAAACCGCGCGCGGCGCGACGTTAGGCCCGATGTAAATCAAAGTTGCCGAATTGAACGTACGTCGTACAGTGAGCATCGCCGCGGCACGCGCCGCGAGTGACGAGTGCCAACGGTCAGCCTCCATAACGCGGCAGGGGAGACGTTTGCGAGACGTATACACGGTACGGAAGCATTTGTAGAATCCTGCCGTATAGTCGAACGGGGAAGGAGAGAGAGAAAGAGAGGAGAGAGAGAGAGAGAGAGAGAGAGAGAGAGAGAGAGAGAGAGAGAGAGAGAGAACGGGAGAAAATCGGAGCGTCTGAACATGTGTGTAAGTGTGTCGAGCGGCTGTACGTATGCGTATGCGAAGAAGAGACGGAGATGGACGCGCTAGCCGAAAGAGAGAGAAAGTGTGTGTGTGTGTGTGTATACACACATATATATATATATATCGTAGCATGCGCGCGCGCACACCCGGAGACAGGGGGAAGAGCGAGACAGACGGAGCGCGCGCATAACATTCCCGCGCGCGGAATCCGTCTGACACGCAGTAGTAGTCTGAGAGCGGTTTTCGATCCGCGTGTTCGTGGCTCGCCGCGAGTCACAATCGGTAGAGGGTTGATTATCCGGCGGCTGGTATAGGTAAACCCGACGACGTATCCGCCGTAGTTACTAGTTTACGTAGGGGAGACTATGTGAACTGGCGCCTCTTCGTTTACTAGTCACTGCCGCTGCTGAGTGCTTGACGGCGGCGGCCGCGGTAGTTGCGGTGTGTGCTTCGTCGACGATCGACGCGACGTTGTAGTGCCCAGTCGTGAGCAGTCGTGAGGAAGTGCCTCTCCGAACACTCGATACGTTCCTCCTCCTCCACCCCGTTCACCCGTCCTCCGGCGCCTCCGATCCGAGGACTCATCGCCCCTCCTCCCCGCGACCGCTTTGTCCCTACCTCCACGCTCCCGTCTTCCTCCTCTTCCTCTTCCTCCTCCTCCTCCTCCTCCTCCTCCTCCTCCTCCTCCTCCTCCTCCTCCTCCTCCTCCTCCTCCTCCTCCTACCCTACATTTAGCGCGCGCGAGAGGCGCGACGTCGCGCTCGAGGAATGGCGAGTCCCGTGCTCCGCGAAATCTCCCCGCGACGGTTTTGGCGGGATTTTCGACGCATGCGCGCCGAGTGTCGTTCTCTTTCTCTCACACACGCGCGAGCGAACGAACTTTGTCAGTGGCTCCTCTCGGAGATCTTTCGTTGCATAATGACTTATCTATCGCCGCTGATACCGCGCCGGATACCGAGAACCTACCTAACCCCTTTTCTCGTGAGTTTCGTCCGCACGCGCCCGGATACTCCGCGAAACATGGCAAGCGCGCGTCTGGCAACCCCGGGATCGTCGTTGTCGTCGTCGTCGTCGTCGTCGTCGTCGTCGTCTTGGTCTTCGTCAGTGACATCGTTATGCGCGATCTCGTAGTTTGCTGAATCTAAAGTACGACGGTTCTCTTTAAATTGTTTAAAATCAATCTTGCTCCAAAAGAATGAAAAACTCAAGTAAAACACATAAATCATACTAATGTGAGGACATCATCATCATCTTACTTGTTACTTATAAATTCATTTTTAAGTATCAAATGACAAAATCATGATGATGTTTGATATTGTGACTCTGTTCTACTCGGGAATCTAGATGGTTATTCTTCGCTATGGAGAGTGGTGTCGTAAATTGTTGCTTTTCGAAGAACGAGTCTCTTATTTACACATTCGCGCGTATGTTTGCACAAACGCGCTCGGGAACGGCTGTGAATATCACGCTCTGAAGTGAGACTCCGAAAACTTTTATGAAAGATTGACAGTACGGCTCCCGTTAAGATCGGAGCACAGACCTTTCGCATAACGCATAATACATCAAGCATAAGAAATCAACCGATCAGAGTCTTTTATTTCATAGAAAGAAAGGAAATGAAGGACATTGATTGTCCATTTTCTTATGCAAGATTCTGTGCTTCTGCCCTTAACAAGTTTCATTCGGAAAAGAGTGATTCGGTGTATTCCTTGTAATATTTTTCGAGATAATATAGACTTGTTTTTTTTAGCTGAATTTCTTGCACCTGTTTTTTCTCCAACATAAACGAAGAATACAAGATGTCTCATCCTGCGTAGTCAATTAGAAAGTTTGCCCAAAAAGTTACAATATAAAGCCGCTATTAGAAATTTACGATCAATAAGAAATTTGCTCCAAAATTATTCGATCACATCATTATATATAATAATAAAACACTATTTTTATATATGAGAAAAGATGAAGTGTGCAAATTCTGCTTTCATAATGAATAGTTCTATTTACACGAGCAGAAAGGGAAAATCGGAGTATTAAAGATTAGAGAGATATTGAGTTAACTTGAACCATCGAATGGTTCCGTCCAAAGGTTAATGTTCTCAGGTTAAAGTGTTTCGCCGGAAGTAAGATTTAATTAGCATTTATTATTATCGACACCGAGTTTTCAACGAGAATCATATCTTACTGTCTTCGAGTGCGCGTTCAAAGACCAGCAGTCTACAAAAACCTGTATGATTAGGCTTCCTCTATTATCAAGTTAAATTATCAAAAATCGAGTGATGACAAAACAAAAAAAAAGTCCAACGTCTATTAATGTAGATTAACTTTAATCTCGGTTCAAGTAACTCTTCATCTTTTTCTTAAAATTAAATTACATTCGTAGGAACGTGCATTAGAAAAAGATGAAAAGAGTAAATAAAATCAGGATTAAAGTTAATCTACATCAACAGAAATGCGACGTAAATCTGAAAAAAATCAAATCCGACGTTTCCAATGATCACATCGCAATGCGCATTATTCAAAATAATTAAAAAAAATTATTCTCGCTTAATTTCTTATTTATAGAACAAAGGGAACGTCGACGGTTATGGAAATTAAAATAGCTCGTTTACATAAATATCGAAATTGGACGTGGAGATAAGTATCGCCGCCATCAATTACCTGCTAGAACGCAGGCGGTGTGTTTTGAGACGTAATTTTATCGTGTTCAGCAGTGTGTTATCACACACGTGTTGCGTACCGTAATTTACATTATACGGCACTTATCAAAAATTTTCCAAGAGCGCACGGTCAAGGTGATCAAGGCGACGGGGAAGGGACGTGAAGGGAAGAGAAGGGTTAAGGGCGAGCGGCATCAGCGGGCGAGCTCAAGTCGTCGGTCGAGCTTTCCCGCCTTTCAAATATCCCGGACACGAATCGAATTCGCGCGGTGAGTGTGTTTACCCGTCGTCACGTGTGCGACGACAACGACGACGACGATGACGACGACGACGACGACGACGACGACGACGACGTATCGATTCTTCCGAAACGCGCATTGAAGCCTTCAAGGCGAGCAAAACGGACGAGTGGACCAGTCGCGTCGACGTAAAGACGTAAACAATACTGTGAGAGACGTCGTCGTTTGTACCCGTGCGCATACGAAAGAGAAAAAGAAAGAGAGAGAGGAAGAGAGAGAGAGAGATACACATTTGTTAACGGGGAAAACGTCGATGACTCGATGACGCACGAGGTGCTATATGGGTCAAGGAATATAGGCCGACATGACGGCGGCGGCGGTTTCGCGTCGCGCGTTCTTGAAACCGGGAAAGTCCACGGCGACGACGGAACGGCAGACGAGTCTACGGTCGAGTCGGCGCGTGGAAACCACGTAGTTAGAGAAGGATTCCGCGCGAGAAAAGCGACGATGTGATAGACTACAAAGCGGAACAGAGAACGGCGCGCAGCGGCAGAAGAGAGAAAGAGAGAGAGAGAGAGAGAGAACGACGGACGGTACCGAGTGTTTTGTTTACATACGCGGTTGACGGCGTGACCTTTTACAAGACTCCTTTCCCGCGTGAATCGGCAGTGCCTTGCGTGACACGCGTTATCGAAGTTGGTTGGTTTTGCCAAAGGCAAAGCTTCGTTCTCTGTAAGACGTGCGCGATTCTCTCGCTTTTCTATCTAGAGTCAGTCGAGAACCGCGTTATATATGTGAAAGAGAAAATTCGCGATATCCTTCCTAGTGGCGAAAGCGGCATCAGCGCGATTAAACGTCGTCGCGATCTGTTTCAGGGATACGTAAACTGACGCTACGCCTCGCAATTCGTGGCGTGATGTTACTCAAACAGGTAAATCTCTCTTCCGGAGTAAACTGAGCGGGATGTGAATGGAAAAAACGGTGGATAACATTTTGACGACGACGGGAATGGTTGACGAATTGCGGCAGATATTTTCTCATCTTTTAACTTAATCGCAGTTTAACTCAATGAAAAATTTGATTTCATTGATTTCGTTGAGTCTAATAATAGAGAGAATAAAGAAGAAAGGGCTTTACGCATGTGTCTTGTGTGTATGAGCACTGTGTGTTTCCGCGTATGTTTGTGACGAAATTGCGTAGGAGGATACGCACGTGTACGTGTGCGATTACGCTTTCAGATGCTGGATCCGAGCGTATTAACGGACCTGGAGGAGCTGACGCTTTGCGGTTGCTGCAAGCAGAAGTACAATGACGTAGAGCAATGCCCCAAGTATCTTAGCTGCAAGCATTACTTCTGCTTACGGTGCATCGAGAGCAATCTGCTGAAGGGACGCGATCTGCAGTGCGCGCATTGCTGGAAAACGACGGATTTGGGTAACCAAGGCGCGGACGCTTTACCGACTCACTCTGCTCTACTTGCCTTGGCCAACAATTTGTCGCGTCTCAAGATCACGACAAACAATACGTCCGGCAAACCTGACAAGGAGAGGAAGGTAATTTTGTCTGACTTTTTTTCCTACACAGAAAAAAAAATGTTTGGTTGAGTTAACTAGAATTCTGGTAGAAAAAAAAAATGAATGATCTAGAATTCTAATTCAATCTACAAGATTTCTGGTTAGTCTATTAAAATTCTAGTTGAAATAACAACATTTAGTAGATTTAGTAGATTCAGAAATATAGTAGGCTTAATCGAAATTCTGGATCGTTCATTTCCTACCTGAATTACAGTTAATTTAATCAAACATTTTTTTCCGTGTAGTGAAATTTTTCCTTGAAATCTCACTGGTCGACTCGATATTTTTCATGCTTGAAATATTCGGCGATAATATACTGAGAACAGATAGAGACTGTGAGAAAATGCATGAAAAGTCACTTCAAATATAACTAGATAAGATGACTATTGTAAAAGAGGAGCGTGACCTGTTGCGATTATCTATTTGGAAACGATATGAAAAGTATCTTGGATGTACATATATTTAATTTTGAGAAAATAAAACAGGAAAATTGCATTGTCAGTGCTATATATCAAGATGAAACACAATTGGAGTAAAGTCATTTTCTCATACGATTTGTTTAAATTCAAAATATGCTGTCGAGATGTCTCTCGTCCATTTCAGTAGACTAATTTTAATATCGATTTAATTTACTTTTCATCTTTTTTTAATGCCCGTTTCTACCAATGTATATTAATTTTAATAATTTTAATCTCAATTCAAGTAACTCTTCACCTTTTTCTAAAAATTAAAAAATTCTAAGAATTAAAAAAAAATAAAGAACAAATTGAATCAAGATTGAAGTTAATCCAAGAACAAGAAAAAGAATAAAAAGTATGTTTAAATCGAGATTAAAGTTAATCTACATTGATAGAAATGAACATCTGTCAAATAAAATTGAACCGCGTGGACGACAAAAGATTCGGCCGCCACAATATGTAGCGTGCGGTGAGCTTTTGTTGAGAGGGACGAGATAACCGAAAGCGAGACGCATGTATGAAGCCATATCGAGAAGGAACGCTCCCGGCAATAATAGGATGATGTTGTAAGAATGTCATCACTTCTCTTCCCCCTTCCCCTCCCTCCCCAAGTGAGGAAATTTCTGAATCTGCAGTAATTTTATATATCTTATCCCTTAAAATGATCTCGAGATGTCCCTAGGAGGAATAACAATTTCATATTGCAACACTTCCTTTCGGCGGGTCGTGAACCTTCGTGTTTATCGTGTAAACACGTGGACGGTTTCTCCTCGTGAATCGATAACGCTTAAATATTTTCGCAGAGCGAGAACTGTCACACACACGGAATGCCGCTAGCATTGTGGTGTGCGACATGTTGCACGGCGCTTTGTAGGGCGTGCGCAAGCCCACAGGATCACCCGGGTCATCAGATCAAATCGCAAACCGATGCCAAAGAACAGCTCATATCCGACGTAAGTCCCTATTTATTATTTGTTTTACTTATTTCACGATAAAAACTAAGCGAGAGAGAGAGAGAACTAATGACGTCAAAACGCGTCTGTAGGTTCAATTGGAGTTAGTCACCGTGGGTAAACTGTCGACGGAGATTCAAAGACTGGCCGTGCAGCAACGTGAGTTTCTAATAAAGGTGCTGGAAGCGTGTGTGACGTTGAAGACGCATGTAGAGACGGATCTGCAAAATGGCTGGAGTCACTTTCCCGAGATAACGGACGCGCGCGAGACTCTAGGCAAGACGAGGGCTGGACTGCAGATGAGCGAGACTCCGGGAGATGTCTACAGTCTGCACTCGCAGTTAATTCTCGAGAAACAAAGGTTGCAGTCGAAATATCAAGAGATGATGTTACAGTGTCAACTAGATGATCTCATTGGAAACTCTGGAGTGATATTTGACTTCGCCTTGCTAAAGCAGGCATTGGCGGGGATACATACGGGAGATCCGATTGTCCCTCAAGGAAATGGCGGTCGCTTGCCGAATCATCTCGCGGCTTCGCATAATCCGATTTTGTTCCTCGCGAATTATTGCATGTCGCAATTGTATACACGTCACGTTGTTAGCAAGCAACAGCACATGCAGAACGGCTCGATGGAGTATCATCATTCAAGTATGATGCCACCACCGCCCCAACAAGCACCATCCGTTCACGTTCATCAAGGTCCACCGGCGCCACCATCGGGACCGGGACCCAACCAAGCTCCCCAGCAGCTTCTCATTCCACCCGGTTCGCCGTCCGTTAAACCCGTACCACCTGCACCGCCCAACGCCATGTTGCATCCGCAGCAACAGTCAACGTTCATGCCTGACGCGGTCGGCACTGGCGCCGGTGGCGGTAGTCTAGTGACCGTCCACTCGTCCCCGCAACCGCCGTCCAACGCGATAACGGCGACGTTGACGCGAGGTCCTGCGAATCCTTATCCTCTATACTACTTCAACATCGAGGTGAATGGTTCACCGCACGGGCGCATCGTGATCGAAGTGCGACCAGACGCGGCACCGAAGATGGCCAAGAACTTCAGCGTGCTGTCAACGGGAGAGATCGGATTCGGGTACAAGGGATGCACGATATTCCAGTGTTGGGAAGGCGAGTCCGTGATCACAGGTGATTTCGAGCTTAACAACGGCCGCGGTGGACGCAGCATATTTGACGACGGTTATTTCATGCCGGACGATACCAAGTTCCCGGCGGTTAGGGGCGCGGTGGGTATGAGGCGGACGCAGAAACGACACGACAACCTCGGCATGGTCGGCTCGCAATTTCGCATAATCCTGCAGGAGATGCGCGGCTTTACTGGCATCTTCGGTCACGTTGTCGAGGGATTGGAGCTGGTGGAGAAGATATCTACGTACGGCGATCAGACCGGCAAGCCTACCAAGAATATTCTAATCACGAAATGCGGTAAATTGTAACGTTTATGATGTCGCTGTCGCGCGGTTTGTTGCAACGCGGGGTAATTCTCCGAGAAATGAGTATACACTCCGTATATATGTATATATACATATATATATATATATATGTGTGTGTGTACATATGATATAACGCCGTATACAACACGCGTTTTCTTGCTCTAGATAACCGAAAGAAAGTCGCCACGGTATCCCCGACTCCGCGTGCGTTCGCGGCACGAGAGAAACCTATAATACGTAAGAAGAAATGTGCAAAAAGAAATCACGTTATACACGTAATTGTCCGGCGACGGGAGACGATTATTGTTATTATTATATCCGCCGCGCGTATATCCGCTCGGGGAAATCGTCGCGATACGTTTATTAGCTCCGCGAATCCTCGAACGTTCCGTACGAGTCATGCAACTTAATTAACTATTAACAATAGTGTCTAAAGATGTCGAATCTATTTTTAAAACATGGGCGTGCGCGAGAAAAAGAAAAAGAGAAAAAATCCATATTTTGCTATTGACTGGGAATCGATACGAGATTCTGCTAACAATAACGACGATGATCGATATACACAGAGACACACATACACACATACGTACCTCAGAGATCGACCGTGATATCGATACGACTTCTCTAGCTGATACGACATATTTGTTTTTTTAGGGAGAGAGAGGTCTGACCGTTTATTTTGGCTATTATCGGCATTAACTCTTCTACGACATTGTAGTTCATAGAGCGCGTATCGCGCGTTGAACGTGATATAATGGAGAAAATAATACCGCGCGCGAATCGCGGCGGACGGTTCTCCGGCCGGCTGCGAGCGCAGCTAATGTTTTAGGTCATAGATAGCGAATAATAAAAGGATGAAAAAAAAATGCACACGTAGAATAATCTGGGAATTTAAGTGTAGCGAACTGTCGGAGGGAACCGAATCGTGTGTTATGTACACGACATATTTACGAAGAAACGAAAGAGACAGATCTGCACGCGAGCAAACATTCGACTCTTTCGATTCTTGTTCTTTTTTTTTTTTTTCGCCGACTTTCGCGACTTGCTGCTAAAGTTGTGAATCGCGCGATTCCATACGCGGGTCTCTCGTTTAGATATTTTAGCCGAGAGAGCAAGAAGAGATATCGGTATAGTTAATCACGTAGGAGGGCAGTTTATGGTTCGTCGGACACGGCGTGTCGTTCCGTTCCGTTCCAGGGGTGCGAGGAAAAAGAGCTAAAAGGGAAGAGAGAAAAAAAAAGAGATATTCATCGCGCGCGCGCGTCTTGCGAAGAAGAATCTTGCGATACCGCTGCTCGGATACTTGCGACTCGAGCCCGTTCCCTTTTCGTTCTTTGCGAACTAGCGAACCGTCAATGAGTTATCTGTATTTAAGATTAGATCTCAATACGTCGCAAATGTATGCAAGGCCTAAATACTACTATGTAAACCGTAAGCCTCGTGTCGTCTAATCGGGAAACGAAAGGGAAAAAAAATGATGAAATGTGCGGATATATATAACGTATATATATATATATATATTATATTAAACGAATCATTCCTCGATGCTATATATCGAAAAATACTACGATATAATGTAACTGCGTTATAACTACTCGTCTAAATCCTCGTAATGAAGTCCCATGCGTTATTATCGTTACATACAATGTCACACACGCACGCGTGTACGCGGGGAGTGGACGCGTAATCTCTCCCTCTCTCGCGAATACACGTGCGTGCGATATATTTCCACGCGCGTACAAGGCAAGGCACACTCACGCGTAATAAGCAGAAATTGCACGCCCTCGCGTCGTCGCGGATATGCCTTCTCGAAGAAAAGCCTCATTCGATGTTGAACTTGAAAGTTTTAACACTTGTTGATTAGCTGATTAAAAAAAAAAAAGAAGAACGCGTCACACGCGATCGACGTCGCGATGACTAACGTAATGCGTCACGTCGTCTTTAGGAATAAATAACTCGCTCCTGTACGATCAAGAGCGGAAATGCTGTCCGAGTCAAATGTAGCAAAAAACTGAACTGTATTTGTATCGAGCTTCTCTCTTCTCTAGAGAAGATGCCAGTAATTGGTTAGCTGGCCAGCTAAGATCTAGAGAAAGTTTAACGAGACTCATAGATAGAGAAGCTCGTTCAATTTGAAACAGTTCACGATCTCCTCATGCCGGAAAGCATTTTTGCTGTCGATTGCACATGTACAATGTATACACGACGACCGTAAGGGGGTTTGGGGAGGGGGGGGGGGGGTTAGATGATTATGTGTTCGAACGGATGGATGAATGAACGAAATCTCTTGTTTCGATCCCGAAACGGGAAAGACTCCGACAATTGTAACTCTTAGTACGTAATCGTAGACGCAATCATAAAGAAAAGAACATATTGTATTGAAGCGAGTGAAGATCAGGCCCACCTGTACACGTACATATATACAAAATACACATATATATATATACACACAGATACAGATACCTATGCGCGCGCGTATATATATACAAATATATAAACTACGTATATTTTTATGAACGTGATGAGGTAACAACGCATAGCTTGTAATATCGATTTTAACGACCGACCGATTTACCTGGCCCCTCGCGTGCGATTAAACGATTGAGCGGCTGTAAGACTAAGCACTTGGACAAGTTTTTTCCTCGCCTTTCTACCTCGCCATTATTTCCCTCCGTATCTCTCCTTTTTCTTCCGCTCTCTTTTTCTCTCTCTCTCTCTCATTCCTTGCTCTCGAGTTGCGATGATCATTGAAAACGCAAAGATCGTGATTTTTTTTTCAGGTTCGCGGTAATCACACCGTAGGAGCCATCATTTAAACGAATTTTATTATTTCATTATACATGTACGAAGTGAACGTTTATTGCTCCAACTTAAATGTATTTTTAATCAATCGATTTTTGAGTTATAAAACTATTCTCCTTTCATGTATTATAATTTGTTCATATCCTATATCTATATCTTAAGTTGCGACAAAATTGCGTAAATTCCAATAAATATTAAGCTGCGATAGACATATGTGAAAATTCGAAGGCACTCGTTCGATATACATGTATCATTAGATCCAAGTGATTCAAGAAAACTTAATCGAATAGAAAATAAAATCGATATGTTTGAACTTACCTTGTAGAAGACATCCGGAACGTATTGTTTATCAGTCGACTCGATCACATAGCCCAATTCCGGTGCGTCTTTTGTAGGAACCAAACAGCCATCTCGTACTAACGCCATGCATTGATTGGATACCTGATAGCCCTCCATGTGTACTTGATTCTTATCATCTCCTGTAATATTTCGAAGATATATATCTGATAAGCACTAATTTTGCATGGCGTTTATAGTAGAGATTTCATAATATTCGAAGGAAATATTGTTATTATATATTATTAGGTTGATAAAAAAATTCATTCTTTTTCTGTTAAAAAGAAATTTGCTTCTGTTACATGTAATGCAAATTTCAAGCAGGCAATTTAAAGCAGCAATTTAAAAATATTTAATGTTGTCAATGAAAATGAAGTTATAAGTAACTTAACTGTACTTATATAAAATTTCTTCTTAAAAATGCAAATTTATATAAAATATAATCAAAAATGTACTAAATTTCATGTATATGTACACGAATATATTTTTCGATTGGAGATACATTAAATTTCATGACATTTTTAATAGTGTATGTGGTTAGTGTTCTAGTATGACAGGAGGAATAAATTTTTTAATCAACCTAATATTTTCGAAACAAAAGGATACATGTAATGTAAGATTGAGACTTACCTGTGACGCAAACAGTTACAAATTTTGAGCCGAAATAACCATTAGGCGAGAAGCGGCAGGGGTTTGGGTACTGATTTTGAAAGTACCCAGCCATAATGCACTCTTGAGCGGATAGGAAATGACTTTCTATATTGCGGACATGTTTGACCTGATCGAATAAAACTGACAAAGTTAATCGCCGCACATACGAATTCGGTATTAAGAATACATTACACGAGGAATAAGAGTATATCAAATTACCGTTCCCTTCTTGACATCGTCGGCTATGAGGTCAGTGAAAATCCATCCGACTCTCCTCAGATTAAGTGTCCGGCCTAATTCCTCGACTAACGCTTCCCTCTCGTCCGGCAGAAGTCTTATCGTGTCTTTTGTACTTTCCTGACCAAAAAAAGAAAAAAAAACGTAAACGTTATCTTGGTACTTCGTTAACCAAAAGTGTATGTTTATAGATTTGTCGAAGATTGTACGAGCGCTATGTACCTGCGGTGGTTCGTATATGGCCGCAACGACTGCTCTAATTCCTAGCGGAACATCCGAATGCACTTCGTATCTTCCGTATAAATAGCCGATACGTTGGTGTCCAGTGCTGCGCCAATAATTAAGAAAACGTTCTACTAAACTAGCATTTTCGAACATGACGTTGTCCACGTGCCGATAAGTCTGGCGGTTCAGAGTGATTGAGTTCGGTTGGCATTTGCTGCAGATCCCTCGCGGCCACGGCGGATGGTCTTTGCAGCCAGTCTTTATACGGCAGCTTATGTCGTCTAATTGTATAAACTTGCCCCTGCGACAAATATATACGAGATACAGTCGAACATGTTTGTAATGTTTATAATTATTTCACAACATATTTCATACGTACCTATCAACTCCGGCAGTGAGCTTCCTGAGATACGAATGAAAAGACAGGTGCTTGATATTTTGTTCCTTCAAATAAATCTCGTCAAAAGGTTCCAGAGGTGAACAGTGAACGCAGCATCCTCTCGCTCCATGCCGACAACTGTAAAAATTAATTTTCATTTTTTACTTTGAATTATTAACTTTGAATTATTTAGATTACTTACAGTTTTTCGTCACGTTTACGCTGAATTTTGCCGTCCAGTTTCCATAATTGCTCATCGATATCGTTCTCGACTACATTCGGCAGAGATCGTGACGGACCAGACGAACGATTTGTAATTCCGTTTGCAGTGTCCATTGGGCCTGATTCTAAATTATACAGAACGATATAAAAGTCTGACGAACAAAAAAATGACTTATATCCATTCAATAACTTTTTGTAGTTTATAGCGTTAGATATAAATTTTCTTTACAAAAATTTATTTAGTGACTTAACCTTTATTACACACGACGAGCCATTCGTGTCCCCAATTAATTTTTAATGCTTATAAATACACAAAAATTATTAAATAATTCTTCATCTTTGAGAAAAATTTATAAGATCGTATATTTACAAAATTATATATAAATGTTATAATTAATTATTTGGTGCTCCCCCCAATATTTCAAAGAAAAGAAATAGAACATAAATGATCAAGCGCATGTTCTAAGAGTTAATGTAAATAATAACACATTTAATATTTTGGATAATATAAACAGCATATATATATATATATATATATATATATATATAATTTTAATACTATCTATTTCAATATGTATTGTAGTATATTGTAGTTCTATCACTTGTGGGAACAAACTGATACCTGTAGAAGTGTTATTGGAGGCACTACTGGTAGATGGGGCACTCCACAATTGGGTGCCATTAGCTGGCACAAGATAAAGTATATCTCCATGAGAAAGACCGATTCCTGACACTGTTCTACTTCGAGTAGATGTAAGTGGCTCCTTCTGACTTCGTTGCTTACAGAGATTAAACCCAAAACTATTTAAATCGAAGGCTTCATAGACCTAAGCAAGAAATAATCAGAGATAAATTTTACTGGTATATATAAAGACTAGAACATCTCTTGCAATCTGTACCTTCTCGTAAAGTTGAGAAATTGTATCAGAAGGTAGTATTTCTATACGTTTTGTACCCTCTGGAGACTGCACACGTAGGATCTGGAAATAAATAAACACAGCATATAGATAAATTTCTATTTATTTAACAAAAATAAGTTTTTGAGCATTGTGTACAATAAAATTCTTAGTAACAAAATCATATATTCCTAACTCTGTATGTATTTGCTTTACTTGTATGTATGTACATGAATTCTATTTACAAACTAAACAACAAAAAAGAATATTCTAGTCATTTTATACAAGTTTTCTACATAAAGCGTGTTACAATTATTAAAATTAATACGAGGGAGATCCCTAGATTGTTAATTTTGCTGCAAATTACATAATAACATTCGAAAACCTGTCAAGTCACGAGAACAGAAAGATGGAACGTCGTTAGATTCGCTCGTTCAGGATCATCTTAATAAATCGAGAGAGACGAAGGCCAGGTAGTTTCCGTCCTGAGGGGCTCCAGAACGAGAACTCCGATACGTTCGTATCGCTCGTGTCTGGGAATTTTATTTTCGCGGCCACGTTGCGATGACAAAGTGAGCAGGGGGAAGGGGAAGGGAAACACGGCTTTTACTCGCATCGTACGAGTGCTCGGGAGCAATCTGGAGTAATCTGACCGCCGCGTGCACTTACAATATTTGACATCTCGCCGGTATCGGTGGTGCATCAGCTGTTCAGCTCGCTGTGTTATACGGCCGCACGAGTGTGCGGTGGCGCCAAAGTCCCTAGCGTCGCAACGACGCTCCGCGAGACGAGGAAAACTGTCGAGTCAACGTCGGTGGGGCTGACCTAACCTCCACGTTCTCTCTCGCTCTCTCTCTCTCTTTCTCCGTCTTCCTCGCGTGCTCTCCTTCTCTCTTTTTCGCGGTCGACGAGCCGCGTATCCTACGATGGCAGCGATGATTACCGAATACCGATGTCGCCGCGCGACCGCACACGCGCCCCTTTAGTCCCGCACTGTTATCGGTACGCGGAATTGGAGTCAGCGCGGAGTCAGCCAGCAGAGTCAGCTGAGCGCGCGCGAACGGAACACCTCGCGAATATACAACACGCTCGGCGCGGTACAACGAACTCCCGCGAGAGATCTCGACGAGCTCCAGGCGAGCGAGTGTGAGCGAGTGTCCCTGCCACTGATCGACCAGAGTCACCGAAGGTGAGTGCAAATCGAGTCCCCAGGGGGGTCTTGCTCGATGCTGGGTAAAACGTCTGTCGCTCGCGGTGTACTCTTGGCGCTATCGAAATTCTCTCCTCGCGCCTTTCGCTTTTCTCTTTTTTTTCCTTCTCTCTCTCTCTCTCTCTCTCTCTCTCTCTCTCTTTCTCTTTCTCTTCTCGACCGTCCGTCCGAACGTCGATCGAACGACCGTAATTTGCGCGCGCGACAGACGTCCAGACTAGAAGGACGATAAGGACGACGCCACTCGCAAGTGCTCGCAAGCGCGCTTTTCCCTTCTCCTGCGATTATCTCTCTCTCTCCGCGCACTATGCAACCTGTCCTACGACGGGGTAGAAGCGGACGCCGACCCCTGGCGCACTTTCGAAAGAGCGTAGCACCGTCGATATAGCATATCCGGCGCGGCGCTTGCAAAATCGGTTGTGCGCGTCGCGCGTTTCCGACGCTGCGCGCGCTGCCTTCGCGGTTGTCCGCCCGCGCCTGACTAACTGATTCTCGCTTTCTGGGAACTACCCTTTGTAATCTGTTCGCGAGACGCAGACCTCGGGTCACTTCGGATATGATGCCGTGTTCATGGTTAGAGGTGATTTTAGCGAGACTTCTATTAATTTATGTCCCCTTTTTTTTTATTAACGTAGTTTAATTTCAATCTCAATTCAATCTCTCTCTTCATCTTTTTCTAATTTTAAGAAAAAGTGAAGAAAAAAGTTGAAACGAGATTTAAGTTAATCTACATTGGAAATTCATGGGCAATTAATTATCGGCTGCGTTCAGCAGAGAAAGCAGCTTTGCTGTTGTAAAATTCTTTAATATGATAGGCTTATACATTTAGATTTATAAGGAAGCAAAAACAAGAATCAATCATATTGAAAAATTGTACATGTTTAGTTGTATTTATTTATTATTTTCGTTATTTGAGTAATGCAAAGCGGAACGATTTTATACGAATTTGTGTCATTGCAGGAATAATCAACGCGTTGAACACCGATCGCGAATTGTTGTCTGGTCATGGCCACGCAATGCCGGCGATTGCCACTTTACCAGGTGATCGTACTCGGATATAAATAAACTTAAACGCTGGCACATCTTTCGTCGGATGCATTTTAGCGTAATTGATCCTAGTAAATTCATACTTTACGAATTTTCCGATTATTAGCGAATTTTTCATTGACGAACATGCAACGTCTTGCAGTACGTTTCTTGTTAGCTCTGCAAAATTATATTTCTAAGGCGCGTTTACTTCAGCTGCTGAAAAACTGGCGTGTCTCTTTCGATATAACTGAGTTTTCAAATTTAGAAGTGTTTAGAAATATTCCCTCTGGCGTTTGGAAAGATTCTCTTGATTCGCGTTGCATCAATCCGGAACGGAGAATCACGTATATTTTTGACGCGCTATGCATAATTCCAAAACGCGCCTGCCAGGGTCTCTAGCCAACGTCCATTATGTTTCGGAATAACTGTGAAATCACAAGAGATATATAAACTGTTTATAAAAAAAAAACACCTACGGAGATAGAGCTACAGATAGAAACGTACGTTAATAGCGTATCTGCGTACGAGAGACAGACGTCTCAACCGAGTGTCTGCGTCATTCGACGCAGAGCGTGACTCAGCGACAATAGCGTCGTCTTTTAAAGTGCGTTTTAACGAGCCAACGAACGTTCCTTCCAGACACCACCGAGAATAATGTATCTATAATTGTAACGTGTAATTGCGATAAATCCTGACAATGCGGATCGCGGGATGGTTGACGAATGGAGAATATCGGAGCGACAGCCTCTCAAGGAACACACCAAGTCAATAGAAAAAAGAATGATTTTATTTTGACGTCATTAAATGTAGACGTCACGGTGATTTTTCGTCACAAAATTTATCTGTTTATTGACGTTAAGAATGAAAATAAAATTATTTTGATTTTTTGTTGACTCGTATGTGTTCCTTGGGTTGCGACCGCTACTTATGACCCTCTTACCTCTTTACCGTTTCTTCCTGCCAAGAACGACTACCGCGCCGTGAGAGACTCCGCGGCCCCGCGGAGGCCGCGTACTCCGGTGAGGATTTCGGCGCGATCAGTTTGCATTTGCTAGCCGGTAGCCATCTAGCGCGAGAAGCGCACCCCGGGCGCTCCCGAGAGACGGTGCTCGAGACCTATACGTGCGTCAAGTTCTTCCATCGTCATCGTCATCAGCATCGACCGCATCGGCTTCTCGTCTCCATCGGTCGATCCGCCGCTTTGCCAGGAGTCTATCCGCCGTTTTCATCCCCCTCCTTTTCGCGGAAGTCATACCCGATAATCGATCCACCTGTTAAGCCGTCAATGAGAGCAGGAAGGTAGGCCTTGTCGACGCTCCTCTTCTTGTTCCTCGTAAACCGCTCGCGAATTTTTCTTCTCTTATATTTTTCTCTGTTCGAAATTCGTTTATTCTTAATCAATCTTTAGTCTTCAGTTCGTTCTAATGGTATCCGCGCGTGTAATTTTCGTTTAATCCTTAGTTACACATGATTGGGTCATTCTGCACATTTCTTTTCTTTGAAAAATTAGAAGCATCAAATAATTAGTTTAATGCATATAAAATATATAACTTTTTTTTAATGTAACAACCTCACAAATATTTTCTAAAGATATTAAAGCATATATGTAAAAATCACTTTATAATTTTTGTATATTTATTAAAGTGATGAAAATTATTCCGAGGCATGAATGATTTATCGGTGTATGTAGTAAAGAACTGGAAAATCATCGTGTGTACTAAAGATCAAAGTAGAGAAATATTCCTTTAGAAAGCAAAGCGTTTTTCTTAAGGTGAACTTATGACGAAAGAAGGCTATTGTGATTACGTAATAAATGAAGTTTGAAGAAAATCTCATGTATCCTCTGTTGTCTTATCGCTGAAAGATGCTTTTAACATCCTTTTTTGTTAAAGTCTATGACACCCAATGTATTTGTTTTGGATTGTTTACGCTTTAATAAATTATTAGAAATTCTGCATTCTGTGTGGTGCAATTCTGATAATTTACTAAAACACAAACAATCCAACAAGAAAAAAATGCATCGTGCGTCGTAGGCTTTAGAGATACGTTTGGTTTACAGAAATTTTGAAATTGGCAGAAATATGCTTTTTAAAGGGCAAATTATTAAGAAGTTTATGAGAAAAAAATGTTTTAATCAATCTTCTTATTTACTATTCTAAATGATAACGCAACAAAATTAACTTATTGTTAAACGTCTATAAATAAGAACGCAATAAAATTGCCTGTATTTACTTTTAGACATCTATTTGAATTTCTTTCCCCGTAATTTTGCAATACCTCTTTAAATTGTAATAAATTGCGTCGAACGATCGAGTTATACTCGAAAACAAAGCTATTATGTGTAGATTCTATAATGTATGCGGATGCTTCTAAATCGCTGATTCACTACAATTACATGATTAAACTCCTTCGGTTTCTAATACTAGACATTCCTCTACGAGAAACCAAACGGCATTGCACGGTGAGAGTATTGAAGAAGTGTTTGCCGTAAAACACGACATATTATAAAAAAGAGCTGTGAGTATCACATTCCGAATTATCTCCTCATTGCAGAAAATCATTTTAGATTTTAATACGGGATCAATGATAGAAATCATAGCGATCGTAGGATTTCAATTCGTAGAAAATTGATCAATTATAGTCGATGTTTCGTCTCATATTCGATTGTAATTGATTAATTTTCTATGGCTTAATACCCTACGACCACTACGACTTTTATTGTAGATTAAGCGTTAAAGAATTGAAAATTGAATTAGTTCTGCAAAAGAGGAGAGTATTTGACTAATCAATTCTCAGTACAACCGCTTACAACTACGTTTAAGCGATTGTAAAATACATCAGAACATTCTTTACATCAGAACATTTACATAGACACTGTTGTGTCTACTCTCACAAAGTTAGACGTGAATTATATCTCGCATAAAAGTCGGGATTGAAAAAGAATCATACGGGATATTTTACCGACATAAATATACAGGAAATACAAATGGATTGTTTGACAATTTTGACAATTATTATTTGGAACGATTATTTAAGTTTATAATAATTGCGTAATTTTTGAGGGATGTTATAATTGTTTTTAGGGCAAGATGGAGGAGGAAGATATAAGGACAGCAGTGGAGCTGTACATTTATGACCTTACCAAAGGAATGGCCGCAATGATGTCGCAGATACTCATTGGTAAGCATATGAGGAATTGATGATACTATTTACAGTTACTTAAATATATCACTTTTATTTATTTTTTTACTTGATTTTTTTTGGAATAATTTATTACAACGAAGATAAACGTATGATTAATTAAATGGTAGAAGATTCCGAAAATGTAAATATTTATTTATTCTATAATATTATTAGTCAATTTTTACTTGTTAAAATGTTTATTTTATATTAAATTAAACAATGTTTAATTTAGTAAATAAAAAGAAGGTGAAGAGCTTTTTTAAAATAAAAAAATCACCATTGACTTAAAGAATCGAGTCCTGCATCACATAAATATATACCCTGCGTGCATTGTTATCAATGATTGCTCATAATATTTACCAAAACAAAATATTGTCTTCATCGTTGTTTTCATCGGATGCAATTTTAAGCTCCATTACCTTGAGCCGAAATGTTATTTAAAGATATATAATGTGACGGAAAACGTATTTCTTTATTATGCGCCGTGGAAACAGCGACTGCAGTTCACATACTTTACATTGCAAATAATAGACAAAGTGAAAGAACTAAGTATATCATATAATACATGAATTGACACATGCATTAATAAAATTCTCATTGAGAGTGCCTCCTATTCAGAGAATATAGCTCTGAATGATAGAGGATCATTTTAATCATTTTTATACGTTCGCGATATTGATTGCGATTTCAGTTTGTCGAAAAAAATCTGACGTTATCAATTGATTTCTTAACTCGTTTCCTTCCATTCTGCCAATCATGCATGCTCGTAATCCGCGGATTATCGCCACCTTTACTCATTGTATTTATTCCTTTCAACGTTGCTACTCTTGCCAAATCGTACATACGATTTCGGATTAAATGCGATTCAAATATATAAACAGCCGTCGAGAATTGATGACACTTTAGGCAACGATGACTCAAAGAGTGGCAATGGTGTCACATCGATCAGCTTCATGACGGTTTAATCGATGTGCTTCACTGATGCAATGGGATGTGCGCTGAAGTGCGCAAAAATAAAATGAAATTGATGCACGAAATAAAGTTGAAAAAGAACGTTAGAAAAATACGTACATGATATCTGACAAAAAATTCTCGGAGTGCGCAGCAATAAAAAATATTAATATCTCAAATAAAAAATTATTATATATTTTTTCTTTCAAAATAGTTCCTTATGACATCAATACACTTCACACATTTTGATACAAAACCTAAAAACTTGTTTTAATGTCCATAGTTGGAATGCTATATTCAGAGCCACATTTCTGTGAATATCCTTCTTATTTATATCTTGTTTATAGCTTTTATTTACATCTTTCATGATGTTTTTAAGTTTTATATCAAAGATGTGAAGTATATTGACATTATATGGAATATTACTTTGAAAGATATCCAAGCAGAACACAACAAGTCATTATAATATCAAAATGATGTCAAAATGACTCTAAATAAAATATTATTTTATAACGTCATTAACGTTTCCGTGATTTATTTCTGCTTGGGTAAAATATAACATTTTATTATCTGAAATGTTGTTCTTATTGCTGCAGTCCAAGAACTTTATTGTCAGACTATGTATGTACATTAATTTATTTGCGATGCAAATGCTAGCTAATTTTTGGGGTCTAGAAATGAATGATTCGAAGAAGTGCAATTCGTAGGTGAAGACGTATAAACACGCGCGGCATGCGCGGTGATAATTTAAGAGAATCGCAGGTGCAGCAAGACCAATACGGAAACAGTTGGAAAGGGTGCCAGAACTCGCGATACCCTATAATGCGTATGGAATTCCATGCGAATGGCGTAAAGTGCGGATTGTGTGAGCCACGTGTCCGAGCTACGTATTCCCGCACTCTTAGACGTCTATTTTCGAGTGCGTCGAGGGCAGCGTTCGTTCCAATGCTCTGAGAACATTTTGATCCGCATAAATTGGCAGTCGCTCCAGACCGAGCGAGTGCCGAGTCCAGACCTCGAAAACGTGCGGGATTATATTGCGGATAAGTTGAATATAATGACATAGAAGAATTACGAATCTCCCGAGAAATATCTTCCGGATTTCCGATTATAAGGATTTGTAACTTCCAGTCGAATTAATGTGTTGTGTATATAATTGTCATTTAATTATTCGATAATTATTTCTAAGTCTAATTTCAAATTTTTGATTGGTCTTAATATTTAGGAGGTCTATTTTTTTAATTTTACAATTTTTCCTTAAATAAGATTTGTTTTAATTTATTACGTTTTGATTGTAATTTCTTGTCTCAAAATGTGACACTGTTTCGGCGCCACTGTAATGGCTTTCTCGTCCTATAAAGGTTAATTTAGTACGATAAAAATGTAATTGTACCCTTTAAGACACTGGAAAATTTGCATTACGTAAAGTTACGATCTATAAATGTATCCCGTTACATCTATGGAATCAAAAGACCGACAGCCGCCTCTCGCCTTTGAATTCGTCGTAAACGTCAGCGTCTTGCACCGCTCTGGAAGTAATTATAACGACCAGGTTATTTCTTGCGAGGTCGACATCACTGAGAGACCCGAGAGACGCAATGAGAAAGCCACGAAACGATGCGTGTACGCGGATGTACTTAGCTATTTCCGCGGTGCAGAACTGGGTCAAAGGAGGCACATACAGGTCCGCAAGCTCGAGCTTCATCCGGGCTCGCGCGAGCTTCGCGTTTCGCACTTCGATCTAGCCAACGAATTTACGCGAGGACAAGCCACAATTATGATCGTCTCTGTCGGACCTTGAACAAATATCGCGAGCCTGAGTTTAAGCCTGTCTCGAGGTTGCTTCATTGGATCACGCCGGAGATGTAAATAGAATTAGTTTTCATCTAATTCCAAATTCTTTCTGGATCCGAAAACTTGGAACCAGCTATAATCTTTCGCTAAAATAAGGAATCTTTAGAATTCTCTTCTTCCAAGGAATATTTGCTGAGAGACGTCTTGCATTGTTAAAATTAAAATTATTTCTACCGGTAGATATTTATCGTATGATTACTTATTATTATATCGCGTAAAATGATAATTATTAAATAATTTTTTTATTTTTATATCGATAAATGAAGGCGCTAAAATTATATATACATATATATCTACCACTATGCGTATCTTATTAAATATTATTTTATGCAAATATTATTACTGTTGCATTCTGTTTTGTCATTAAAACAAATGGTCATTAATCTCCAACTTTTATTCGCAGGTCGCCAATTGGACGGAATATGGCACACGGCGATAGTCGCATACGGAAGAGAGTACTTCTTCGGCCCCGTTGGCATCCAGAGTGTCCGACCCGTGAGTATCCTCCGCCACTGGCGGATCTGATTATCTCGATTGGGATGCGATCGAGCGTTTAGTAGCGCTGACTGCATCACGGCGACGCCGGCGAAACGCTAAAATACAACGCGGGGTTTTCGTTCAGTTACGCAGGTGGTTCCCGTCGCGCCGTACTCGATATTCCGCCCGAGTGCTTTCTTTCATCTTCGTGAGTATCTCCGCGATTTAGAAACATCAATTGAGACTCCCAGCTAGTATCAACAACCTATTAGTAAGCGTCCTCTGCCGCCGAGCTCTCGGCAGCGAGATTTCTGTTTGCTAAATAAACATCAGATCCATTCTCCTAATACCGCTCCCACGCATCAATATTTCTGTCTTTTCATTTACATGTTGCCGCAACAATATTAACAATCTCAGGGGGTCATCATGTAACTTTTTCTTCGGGGCAGAAACGTGAAAATTTTTTGTATGTACGAGGGCAAGGTGAAAAGTAACCGACCTCAACATGAAAACATGAACTATGTACAAAGTTTTTAGTTAAGTACCAAGTGTTATATATCAAATTACTTGTATTAAAAATATCTATAATTTATACTTTGACCACTTTTCTGAACAATTCATAGCTAAAAAGTTAGAGTCAAAAATATGTTAGCGCTTTTTTTCAAATCTGCCGCAGCAACTTATAAGCCTACCGAGCCTATGCTAACCTGTAGAGAAAAATGGTCAAGGCAGAAATTGTAGCCGCCTTTAATGTGAGCAATATGATATATAACACTTGAATATATATCGAAAAGTTTGACTTCGATGGCGGCATCTTCAACAACAAGTCGTACTTTTTTTCTTAAATTTTCGTTTTTTGCTTTTTTTCTTCTTATGGTTTTTTGGCTTTTTAGCTGTGAATTGTTTAGCAAAGTGGTCAAAGGAGAAATTATAGATATTTTCAATGCGAGTAATTTGATATATAACACTTGGTACTTAACTGAAAATTGCGTTCATGTTCATGTTTCATGTTGAGGTCGATTACTTTTCACCTTGCCCACGTACGTGTACACGTACAAAAAATTTTCATTTTTCACGTTTCCGTAGGGAAAAAAATATATGATCGATTTAAAAACGTAGAGCATGGATTGCTTCATCCAGATGTAAATTGATCAACAAAAATGAGAGAGATAGCAGACACAAGACTGCCAGTCTCTATTTCTTTCTATTCAACCAATATTACAATATCTTAGACAGAGAAGAATATTGGCCATCTTCACGCTTTCTCTCTCTCTCCCTCCTTCTCTCCCTCTTCCTCTCTTTCTCTCTCTTATTGTTGATACACTATTTAGGGTGCGGTCCACTTGATGCTTCGAAGCATTTTTTGATTGGTCAGTTAATAAAATTCTTTCTTCTGATTGGTCAATTAAAAGTTGGTCAGTTGTAATAAAATTCTTTCTTCAGATTGATCAATCAAAAGTAGCCTTAGATACAGATGGTGTAGTCCATAACTCTATGTCTTTGCTCTAGTCAGACATCAGTCGATGGGATCATCGCGCAACGACGTCGCTGGGACAAGTGCAATATAAATAACCCGAGGCCGTGTTATCAATGAGAATTAATGATTCCCGCCACTTCCCGTCGCACTTGATACACCTATGCCGATGCATGCGTATAGCCCGAAGTCGCGACCGATCATCGAAAGGCCTAGTCGCAGAGCGACGAAGTCACTCGGCGGGCCATACGATACGCTAGATACAAGCGGGAACTAAATTTGGTGTGGTTCAATCCGAAAATAATCCCCGCTGCACGCATACGCACGCACGCGTATACACGTGCACGCATACATCCGCTTCCTCTCTCTTTCTCTCTCGCGACTACTCTCTTTCCTGCCTTATGCTCCACGCGTTCAGACTCGACGTAAGGCAAAGGTAAGGTGAGTCCGTGCGTGCTTACATTCTCATACACGATAAAATATTCCCCAATAATTTCAATGTGGTTGCTACCTAATCTCACCGCAGTCATGTAAATGGTCCACCCTCTGGCGCACGTTCAGATTCCCACCCGAGTGCTGCCCAGGTATATCATTTCATTCTTGTTTAATATTCCGGGAATAATAAAAATAAAATGATACCTAAGTGATACTTAGGTGAGAATCTGAACATAGTTTTGCTTGGTTAAATAGTGAAATTACCTTAGAATAGTTCTTCCCTGCGTTACTTGAGCTCAGACTCATTTTTATGGTCTTTTCATGTGTTTGAAGGTATACAGAACGAGACCGGCAATAAAAATCACTCGAGATTAAAATATAGCAGAGAAGATTCTGTTTGAGTAACTTGAGTGAACTCCTCTTGATAGTTGAAGGGTTGATTCTCGGAGAGGAGTACCAAGTTTATAAGTCTCGAGATAGGATTTAAATCTTCTCTCTTGCGTGTCTTTTAAAGTGCTCGTCTTTTCGTAATATTGAATGTGCGAATAGCTTCCAAGTTTTCTGATACAAGAATTTCCTTGTTTTTTAACAGAATACGAAGCTATATTTAGTATCCTGTACAATTTCTTTTAGTGGCATCTGAAAGAACCTGCTATTTCTGGAATCGTACTATAATTATATTATAAAATTATAGTATCTTCTTCTGGATTATGATTCCTCTGTGCGAGCTGAAGAGGTGTCAAGCAGTCGCGGAAGTAATAATCGTGACACCGACGCGCATCTAAAAGCAACGCGATGAAATCATTACGGTAATACTTTATTATGCTGCACGCCGACGAAAATATGCACGTGACTAATATAACACGCGCGTAATTGTAATGCGCATCGCTTTGCGACACCTAGATCTGTATAACTGATATATTCATTTCCGCCTACGAAACCCTCTCGTGAAACTCGATAACCAATAATTAGATGCTCCGATTGAATTAACAATATTTCTATTCCAGATTTTTATGAATATGTATATCTATTTTTCCAACAATTCTGTAATTAATTTTGGTTCGATTATCGATTAACATAGATAATCAATAATTGTTTACGAGCCAATTACAAACCAATTAGCAATTTCCTCATTTATTGCCCTATCTAATTATAATACAAACTATAAACATGGTTATCTCTATTCACATTTGTATCTTTTACTCCTTTTTGCACATCAATTTTGCTCGACAGGAATCACGATTTATATAACGAATAGTTATCTTTCTGTCGCCAAGATAGCTTCTCGTTTTGTCATCCACGTAATGCATATCGGCAATCGCTTGCAATTGGCCTTTGTGACATAGGGTGTGATTTACTTAATAGGTACTGCAAATGCTTCATTGATCAATCAAAAGAACGAATTTTACAAATTGACCAATCAAAGAATACTTCAAAGTATTTGTAGCATGAAGTAGAATCTAAAAACGCACCAAGGGAAAATCAAGAGAAATCGAAAGACTTTATTTTAACGTTATGAAAGTCAAAATGATGATTTTTTTCACCAAATTTTATTGACGCATAAATAAAGTCATTTTGATTTTTTGTTGACTTTTGTATTCCTTGAGAGTTCTTTTTCCGGGTTTCATTAATATCAATCGATTACGTTTATTGATATCACTTCATCTACATCATTCTAGAATTGGAAAGAGATGAGAAACAAATTGAACCTCGCTGAGTTAATCGTGTGAGTTGTGAAACTGGATCTAACTCCTTGTCCGACAAACGTTGTTTAAATAGGAAAACCTCTGTATTGTTTCTTCCCCAGCGAGTATCCCTTTTTTCCCGAACGGGGAAAAGAGTATCTTCGGCCAGCGATTTCAGGAGCGCGAATCTCATTTTGCGCGCGCGCCACGCATTCATCCTTCAACGTTGGCGTCTCGTTCGCCGTGGCGTTCTCCAAGCATCGGCAGTTCGCGTGCGAACCGTTTCCCGCTCTCAGGAGTGCTCTCGAAAAGAGTGAGGAAGTATAGTCCTACGACGGTTTTTTTCATTCCACTTTTACCTTACTTTTTGGATTCGTAAGTGCTCACGTGAACACGGACGCGTTTCCGGTTTCGTTCCGCAACCACCGGAAGTGAAGATCTCGTGGTATTGAGTGCTGCTGAGAAAAAGAGAGAAAAAGAGAGGGGGAGGGAGGAGGGAGGGAGGATAAGTGCAATTTTAGGATACAGAAGATGAAAGAATAGACTATTGGAGATTATACAATTTTGTGAGATAATAGCCTTATAAATGATTCTTAATAGAAAGTTACGGATGTATTGTAAAAATATCAAATCCGTGATACGTTTATATTAGTTTTTAACTTCTCAAGAGAGTTTGATTGGAGAACCCTTAAATCTAGTACTAACTAATACTGAAAGGCAGTAATTAATTGCTTACTTTAAGTATTAAAAGCACTATTGTTCAGTACTTTTTTTTTAGTAATTCAAGTAAATAATTAATTACTACCTTTCAGTAATAAATCGACTATAATATTAAATTGACCAGTATTAGATTAAGGAAATTTTTAGTCATCGACTGATTTAGTGTGCTAATTGGATAACATTTCCGATTCCTGAATGATAATTTCTATTCTGTTAATTTCTATTCTCATATCTTGGCTTCGAGAGCGATGGAGACTCCTCGTCTTATTTTTACCTTAACTTTCCCAATTAATCCCTCCATTCTTCATTGAGGACGACATTTCGTAATTTAATGCAAACTAATTAAATTTTCTTATCTATTCGACGCTAATCTCGCTTTTCCGTGAAATGTATCGCGTAGATTCCATTATTTTTTAGACTTAAGAATTTGTACGATCGACACGTCCTCGCATTAATCCTTGAGAGATCCAACCCTTGGAGCGCGTAATAAACGCTTTCTTCCCATTTTCTCTCTCTTCGCTCTTCACTTCCGCCGGGCCACGTCTTTCTTTTGCGTTCTAGAAGAGGTCGCGGCTCCAACGCATACCGCGGGCGTCTATTTTCGGCGGTTTCTCGCAGGGAAGCGCGAGATTTGTCGTAGTTCTAAAATTACGCGGCCACTAATGCCAGGAGGAGGCGGGTATACTCTATCTTTCTCATTCTCTCTCTTTTACTCTCGTTCTCTCTCACTTTTCTCTTCTGTCTCTCTGGCGAACGAAACCGGCTGCTGGATCAGCGCAGCTGCCGCGAAATTGACATTGACGGCACGGTACGATTTTCCCGGACGCGATTTTAACGCGACCGCTCGACGCATTTCGTGTTTCAGGGCGGCACGGAGTTACGGGATCCGCAAAGAGTTGAGAAGCTCGGCGAGACTTACCTGCCCTACTCGGTCTTCCTGGAGTACATAAACGGCTTGGGGACCTCCACGTTCGCGTGAGTATCATCGGCTGATGCGTGCATGCTGAGATGTGTGTGTTTGTGTCGAGAACTGCTTCGGCCTCTTTCGTCTTCTATATCTTCATTTTGTTTCACTTAAAACTGTGAGAAGACAAATTATGTGCTTGTATGTTGATTACTAAATTACTTTAAACGGCACTTTACTTATTTTCGTTTATTTTAATCTTTACTTTTCAAAGCGTGACCACCTTTAACTTGAGTTACATCTCTTCGTAAATTTATTTGTTAATTTATTGAAGGAATCTTGTGTCGCTTCTACGATCATCTTTCTTAAAGAATTTAATTTTTTGTGTAACATTTATTTATTCAAATTAAAAAAAATTATTCGATTTTTTTTTTAAATTATACATTCGATTTTCTGTTGTTTTATTTTGTTGTTATTTTATTTTTTTATTGTTTGGTCTTTTTATTATCTAATAACTTAGTTTGTCTTTAATTCTTGAAAATTAGTCGGTTTTTGTAGAATAAACTCTTTTCTTTCAGACCGGGCACGTACAACCTTTTCAAGCATAACTGTAATTCCTTCACTGAGGAGGTTAGTAACTTCCTGGTGGGCAAGGGCATTCCCAAGTATATCCTTGATCTACCAGAAGAAATATTACAAACGTACGTCTTTATTTAGTCACGATTTGCTATTTAATCTTACATTTATTATAGAAAAATGTATAAGATACCTGTTTACTTTATTTCGAAGAGATGTTTTAATACGAGTTATATTTTCAGTCCTATCGGACAGGCTTTAATTCCGTTGATAGAAACATTAAGCAGTAGCTCAAGTGCTGGATTCACAGTAGGCCAGAGATTCGTTGAGCCGAGAATCCAGAGGGAAACTTCACCGGAATATCAACTCCTAAATACAGCTATAGAAGAAGCAAGGTATAGTTTTAACGCGTGATTATCATTTAAGTTTTTATAAATATTTTACTATTTTATTAAACTATCGAACATCTTTGCAGATTGAATTCAATCGCGTTAGAGGAACGGAGAAACGTCATTAACGAGAAATTAGCGAAGAAAGACCGAAAGAAGAAAAAGAAGAAAAAGGAGAAGAAAGATAAGAGCAGCAAGGAGGCCACCAGCAGCGACAGCAATAGTACCGGACCGAGCAATTGCTGTGCAGATATGGCAGAGAACGAAAGTATGTAGAATTTTATATATTAAAAACAATTGTAATAATAAAAAATAATATAATAAAAATTCTTACAATTTGAAAAATAATTTTTATATTTATTATTTATTAGGTGCAGTCGGCGAAACACTGCAGGCGGCCAATGGAGAAAATGCACCCGCGGAGATGCTGCCGTCCGAGCGAGTGATGCAGATGGAGGAGGACGAGAAGCGTGAGCAAGAAGAGAAAAAACGCCATCGAGATCCACCGATAGTTTTCAAAGACTTGGTGGATGTACAAATGGAGTATGAAGGCTTGGTAAGCGCTCTCAAAGGGAAATTAAACGATGAAGAACAAACTTGCCTGGGTGAACTACGGCAATATGTGTTGGAGGACGAGGGCTCCTGGGCTTTAGGCGACAACTTTCTGAACTTCGTTGGTAAGTCGCTGAAATAACATAATATAGTGACTCTCTCAAGTCTTTCTTTGAAAATGTGTCTGATTTATTCGATTAAATTTTGAATTTACACTATAATAGATATTAGAACATTATAAAAATAGACTTTTAAATAGAGATTTAAAAGTACATGATATACTGTGTTAAATTCAATTCAATTAAATCGGTTTTAGGTCGAGTTCTGTATGATAAATCATTAGATAGTGATGTGCGAGTAAAATTGTTGAACGTACTGTCCGTTGCCGCACTGAAGGACGATGTGATTCTGTTGTTGCATCAAGACAGGCGAGAGCACATCATCATGACTTACGCTTTTGATATCGATCGGCATCCTCCGGAGGAGCAACTTCCACTCGCACAGTTTGTAAGTATAAACGAAATTATTACAGTAAAACTAAAATTATTTTTATATTTTAATTCATATAGTTTCCTGATTTTTTGTACATTAGTGGAAATTTCTAATATTTACACTTACTTTTCTGAAAACCTTTAACGTAATAATTCAATAATTGTTTCGAACAGTTGGCAAATATGTTCGAGAATCTCAGCAGCTCGGAATGGTTACTCTACATATCGGAGTGGCAGCATCAGGATCAGAACGTCAGCAGCAATATCAGCAACATAAGGGTGACGACAAAGGTTGCGGTGCACTCACTGCTCTCAAACTCGGAAGATCTGCAGATCCGCGGTGCAGCCATTATTCACAACCTTGCCTGCAAGGAGGTAAAAACTGTGGTCTGTATCCTTCCTGTCCAATTAACATTCTCATCTTTCGCCGATTTTTGCTTTCATTTTCATAACTCGTCGCTTCGATAAGCGTGTCGCGTATCGAAGGAGTCTTATTAAAGATTATAATTCCACAGTTATTTAATTTTAAGCTACAGATATTTCTTTATATCATATAGTAGATCTCTGTTATCAATTTTACTTATTTTATGAGTTTACTTATGAGAAACAGGACTGTAGAAGAAGAAATATGAATCGGAATTGTTTAATATTAAAGTACGATCCTTCGATGCGCGATATCATTTGTAATGCCGCTTTCGGAATGCGTGCTTGCCGATGTCACAAGAGAACAAGCTCGCACTATGTCCTAGGAAAGAAGTGCTGCCTTTATTATATGTAATAGAAAAAAAAGAAATATTTGCTCTGTAAATTGCTGACAATGCTAAACAACGCGACCGTCGACGTGGACATCTCGCCTGGTAACCCGATTTCACGAACGAGCAACGAAAAGAACATAAAAGAGAACATACATATTTGCCATTAATCAAAAAGGACGGCTCAATTAAAGGATACACGACTCATTCGATGCTCGTTTGCATGCGCACACTGAAGCTCTCTAATCGCGCGGATAGCGCTGCGTGTGACGGATATCTTTCCAGAAATCGGATACTATTTTTTCAGAAAATGAACAAAAGCAAAAATCTGCGGCGACTTTTACCGAAAGGCAGCATTTCTAAGGTACCTATCCAAATCCATGTTAGATCGAACCGTGCGGTGCGGTAAGTCGTCAATTCTTATCGGTATCTAGCGTGCAACTATATACACGCGTAATATACAACGCGATGTGCGCGACAATGTGATTAATTTTTCAAGTGAGTGTTTGATATCTCGTATATGTAACGATTATTAAAATTACAAAAAATTATAGATAACTCACATAACAACGGTGCTTCCAAGTTTAATCCTAAATCTATAACATTACATTCTGTAAAAAAATTGTATATAATTGTTTTTTGTGATTACTATGGAAAAATTAATTTGATTAAATTACTTTTGAGATGGACGTAGAACGTCCATTTCAAACTTTTGTTGTAATTTATATTGCAACTTGATAATTGTTTACTTAACATCGCGTCATGCAACCATATTTTTTTCATTCGCAAGAGAGTGAGATATGACATGATTTCTAAATATCTTTACGTAATGTATGAACTGTAGGTGTTTGATGACGTCGCAGTTGAACTAACGATGGCGTTATTGCAATACTTCAACGGCAGTCCCGCGGAGGAGCAGCTGTATACGTGCATGAAATCGCTGGCGCGTTTCACGCAGATCAGCGGCCAAGAAGTGCCGCAGCTCATACAGATGATTGGACCCGAACCGAACAAATTCAGGGGTACTTCCCAGAGAATCGACGAGCAGATCGAACAAGTTAACCAGAAGCTGCGTTAAATATCCGTTGACCGTCTGCGAAAATGTATTCCATAAGTGCGAGATAAAACCGGACACGCTTCCGCTATGTTTAAAATGGATTTTTACTTAGAGATTCTATCGAGTCAGTCACATTTATTATTATTATTATTATTATTTATGAATATTAATTATTGTTGTCATTTTAATATATTATTATATATGTATATTATTATTACTAGTAGACGTCGCAGCGTTTCTTCAACCTCACTTTACACTTTTTTATTCGACATCTTTTTTTGTAGATAATTGAAGCTAGCGACACTTTGCCGTTCTACGCAGATCGGTAAAAGATAGGAATGAAACGCATAAACGCGTGTGGCGCGATGACGCGATCGTCATGTGTGCGACTATCTTCCGACTATTAAAAAATCTCTGTCCGTTAGAAAATTTTCGCACGACGAAATCACCAAATTAGTTGTATCGAATAGTATGTCGTAAGCGTTTATGCACGTCACACTCTACCAATTATACGTCCGTTCGACGCTTTTCGTATTGCGAAGACGCAATAAAATTTTGGCAACAAAGATAACTTTCCCAGTAACATTGACTATTTTCCTCGTCAATTTTACAAGAATGCGCATTAGAAGAAAAAAGAAGTAAGAGTCTCACGGATTATACGCAGTAGCAGTCTGCCGCGTATCTTACATCATATTATGAAAGAATTAAAAATGAAGCAAGTAAAGTAAAGTCAGCTGTTATTAATCTCTTATCAAGGTTTCTGGCGCCGTTTGCGCGGGTCTTTATCAAAATGTCAACAATGCATGACACAAAACCATTGATAATTAGCGTAGCGTAATTAAAGGGATTTCCTCACTGGTATTTTTACAACGAGGTTTTAAGGACGTGGGGATGATAAGCATGAGCAGCTGCAGGAGTACCGAGAGATCCGGTATTGGAACACGCTTGCGATCGCAAAGCCATGAGAGCATAGTAGTCTCGCGTCAGATTCTGATTAGTTTCTCGCTTGTATCTTGTCAACGTGACGTGAATAAAATGTCCAACGGAGAGCCCCCGTCGTTTTCGATTTTAAAACAGAAACCGCGCTTCACAGTGACAAAGTACCTGCCGGTACTCTGCTGGTTACCGCAATATACTCGGTTGAAAGCCGTGTCAGATCTGATAGCGGGCATCACTCTGGGTATGACTATGATTCCTCAGAGTATGGCTTATGCGGTACTGGCTGAACGTTATCCGCAGGTATCACAGTCCGTCGTTCTCCTTGCTCGCTTTAATTAAGACTATAAGCATATATAAGCGGATATCTATTTAATGATCGTAAACATAAATATATGTATATAATATTTTTTTAAATCTCAATCCGTAATCTCTGCACTTAAAAAAATGCACTCTTGAATTTTATTATCTTCTTAGATACTAGATTGTTCTAAGACTTTTTTTGGTCTATATAATATCATTATACTTATTACTGATATGATGTGTCTCTCTGTGTCTTTAAAAATATATCATATGACAAAATAAGTAATACAAATATTTACAGTATGGTCTATACTCTTGTTTTGTGGGTGGTTTCGTATACATTATCTTGGGAACTATCAAAGAGGTCTCGATTGGTCCGTCATCCTTGATGGCCCTTCTGACATTGCAGTACACGCGAAACATGCCGCAGGATTTTGTAATACTCTTGTGTTTTCTGGCTGGATGCATAGAACTTTTAATGGGCGTACTAAATCTAGGCTTGTATTCTAGAATTATCTAATCGACTAAATTTCAATTATCGTCGCTCACATTTTTAATTAATATCATGTTCTACTGTGTTGTTTATAAGTACACCAACATAAAATTGATCGACACGATTCTTCCTGCAGGATTTTTGGTGGACTTTATATCAGTTCCTGTTACATCGGGTTTTATGTCAGCAGGAGCGTTTATTATAATTATCGCTCAGATGCAGGGCCTTCTGGGATTGAAATATAAGTCGGAAAATATTGCAGACAATCTGTACAAATTATTTAAGAATATTAATAAGATTCGGCTTGCTGATTCCGCACTCGGAATTTTCAGCATCGTATTTCTCCTCGTCTTTAGAGTGAGTGCCAGAATTATAAATGAACAATCTATAACAATTTTAGAAGTATCATGTAGATTTTATCTTTAGAAATTGAAAGATATTGACTATCCTTGTATGAGAAACAAAAGGGATGCTCCCAGAAATGTAATGATAAAAAAAATACTTTGGTACTTTTCCATTGGTAGGAACGCTCTCATAGTGCTTATATCAGTCACAATAGCATACCAATTCGAAGCGATTACAGGATCCATTCCATTTATACTTTCAGGTATGGACTTTATTTGTAATTATTATTGGTAGTCGATTTGTCGAATAAACGATAATAATGATTTTTTTTAATGATAAAATAGCTAAAGTAAATAATAATCTATTCATAAGCTGAAGTAAAAAATAATCTATTCGGTATAATTATTGTAAAATTATTGAAATCTGATCATTTATAACTACTTTTAAAATCATTATTCTCTTATTAATCAATTTGACACTAAGCAGTTCTATTTAAAAATGTATTACAATTATGGAGAGTTATGGCATATCAACATTTTTACAGGAAAAATCGAAGCCGGCCTCCCCAAAATATCGTTACCACCATTCTCATCGCAAGTAGGAAATCAGACTTATACTTTTTTTGACATGTGCGCTCACTATGGATTAGGATTAGGGATACTTCCTGTTATATCCGTCTTGGCAAACGTAGCGATAGCTAAAGTATTTGGTATCAATTCCATAATTCTTTCAATAATTTCAATCTCGAGTCAGACAGCAGATTGCCCCTGTAATCATAATAAAATAAAATTAGACTTAATAAAATAATTTCATTATATTTAACAAAATCTGATTTCATTAATTTGATTGAAACTGAGCAAATTACTAACTAACAGTAGCACACACAACAATTGTTAGTTACAATTTCCCACTCAACAATATAACTTATATTTAATATTAAAGTTATATTACTAAGTGGAAAATTACAACAATTATGTCAATATTTGCTGTCAAATATAAAATATCTGTCTTCATTTTCAAAAATTGAATATTCTCCTTATATATTATTTGTCGTGCAAAATGAAGAAGAATCAATTATTCGGGTAAAATATTAGATATATCTTGAATATTTTTTTTCTCTACAAATTAAAATATTTCAGATTGAATATTTTACTAAACGAGTAGATAAAATTTCGTAACAATTAATTGATCTTATAGCGTTAGGCACTTCCATTAATGCAACGCAGGAAATGCTGGCTCTCGGCTTGTCCAATATAGCGGGCAGTTTTATGTCATCGCTTCCAACTACTGGTGCGTTTACCCGAAGTGCAGTCAGCAGTGCCAGCGGAGTGCAAACGCCTATGGCTGGTCTATATTCCGGTAACAGAAAATCAAATAACATTAATTTAAATTTTCAAATGTCTTTATTTCTTTCGTACGCAAGAAATACGAGATGAAGTTGAATAGGAGCCTGCTAAAAATTACTATTAGGTTGAAACGTACGCTGAGAAAAAAATGCTGTTGATTCAATCAAAGTCTATATTACGGGCTGTCATTAACATAAGTGATTAAGTGTATATTTTTATTGACATAAAAGCATAAATTATTATTTCAATAATCAAGGCCTTTATGTCAATAAAAAATATACATGAATTAATCACTTATGTGACAGCTCGTAATATAGATTTTAATTAAACCAACAGCATTTTTTTTCTCAGTGTATGTTCGATTATGTACTTGATGTATTAGGATTTATTAAATATTAGCATTTAACAACTAGCTTTGACTTGTAGCTAGAATGACCAACTGTTCTGAATTTTGCAGAACATCCCGATTATCGGCTCTTCATATAGAGACGTCCTGAAAAAACCCTTGGCAGGACACCATTTCTCGATTTATTATATAATCCCAAGAACAAGTCGTTATGCTATCACAATGATGTTAAAATAATTCTAAAATCATTAAAATCATTAAAAATCATTTTTCAATCATTTTTTATTCATTTTAATGTCATTTTGACGTTATCGTGATTTGTTCTGCTTGGAACATAAATGAATATAAAATTTAAATAACGCGGAGATAATTATTTCTTTCAAAAAATATTTGTCTTCACTTTTTTTTTTAAGCAACTATGTATTTTCTTTACACCAATTGATTTGCCTCAAATTCCCTTCATAAGTATTAAGACACGATTATAAAAAAATTAATAATTTACGAGATATTTGACGTTTTATATCAAAATGTGTCAGTATAAAATATAAAATAACTGTTGCCATTTTTCGATCACTTTACTTTAATACTTTTATATGCGAAGTAATCAGAGGATTCACATTGAATTATATAATTTCATTAAAAAAAATTATATAATTTCATTTTAAAAAGACGATACTGTTTATATGACCTTAAAAAATTGATTTTTTTTTTAAATTAATTTTACCAATATTTGCATTCTTTAAGACTGTATACAATTTTTATCTGAAACATTTTTCCGTATTTTTCACATTTTCTGATATTCAATTTATTATGTTTGAAATGAATCACATTTGTATGAAAAATGTTTTTGCGACATACAACACTAAAAAAGTCCCGAATTTTTTGGTTGTGTCCCGATATTTTAAGGTTGATGTTCCTGGCTGATCGAGAGTTGGTCATTCTATGTAACGATTTATTATTTTAATTTTAATTCACCTAGTTGAGCTTTAATTATTATTTCTTATTAAAAATTACTATATTTTATCATAATTTATTATTATTCAACACACCTAATATTTTGTGTATAGTTAGAGAAATTTACGATTCTAATCTTGGCGCGATAGCGTATAATATGCAACATGAGCGAGACATTGTATAATGATATGAGATACACGTGTGGCATAAATATAGAACAAAACAAGATATAACGAAAAAATAATATATGACATTGCACTTTGCAGGTACTATGGTATTGCTGGCACTGAGCTTTTTAACATCATATTTTTATTACATTCCACGAGCGACACTAGCGGCTGTGCTGATATCCGCTGTGTTATTCATGATCGATGTGAAAATCATAAAATTACTCTGGAAGGGAAGCAGTCAGTATTATGTTTTCACGTGTACACAGATTAGATGAGAAGATAAAGCAATGTACTTACATATATACTTACATAATATACTTGTTTTCTTGCAGAAATGGATGCAATCGCAGCGATAGGGACTTTTGTGGTCTCCATTTTTATCGGCATTGAAATCGGACTCCTTCTTGGTGTCATTTTCAATTTGATTCTTTTTATTCGACTGTCCGCGAGATTGACGCTTCAAATAGTCAATTGCAAAGTAAATAAAATTGCTATCATAAAATTTTGTCTTTTAGTATATTTTTATATATAAATAAAAAAAGAAGAATAAATGTTTCTATTAGATCGCAAATGTTTCGTTATTGAAAGAATGGATCGATATAATTTATACAGTAGTAGTATATAATACAAAGATACAAAGATAGTATCAAACAATGACTTTTTTTATTTAAAAGTTTTAGATAGATATTTTTTTCTCTTTATAAAAAATATATACTCAAAATATCCTCCATCATTTTATACATATGCTTGAATACAACTAATCTGATATTCATGACATTATTTTAAATCTATTCGTGTCTATTTTAATAACAAAGCATTTGAGATCTAAAGTTCATAGGAACATTTGCTCTTTCTTTTCATCTAGAATCCTATTGGCGCATAATATTATTTAATATTAAGTAATATTTTAAGTAATATTCTTAAAATATTAAATTACATTTAATATTCTAAGAATATGCTTAAAATATGACCTAGTATTAAATAATATTATGCGCCTATAGGGAAACCCCTTACGAATTTTTAAAACATATTTATAACTCGCCCTGTATACTTAATAAATATATATTTATGTAGTATAATACATATATATATACATATATGTCAATTACATGTGTACATGAATGAGACTATTAAAATTATTTATTCTTTTTTAGACTCGTCTAGGAAATAAATATATGATGTTAAAACCTGAAAACTGTCTCTATTATCCCGCAGTAGCTTCCTTCTGCGAGAAAGTCATGAGTTTAGCTGGAAACAACGTTCCGTTGATTATGAATTGTGAAATATTCAATAGTCTCGATTACACTTCAATCAAGGTATCGAATAACATTCGCCAAATAAAATCGATGAATGATTTATTTTTATTGATCCTGCTATTCGAACTGTATGTGATTTTCTATGACAGGGTATTGAAACGTTATCGAAAAAATTGAACAGCGAGAGAAATCAATTCTGGCTATTGCATCTTAATTCCAATGTCGTGAAAAGTTTTGACATTCTCGCTGATAACAAATATATTCGTTTGATCGAAAAAGAAGAGAGCATCGCAGATGTTCTTTACAGTATGTATTATTATTATACGTATATATGAAATTTATTGTTTAATATTGAGATAATTAAAAGCTATAGTGGTAATTATCACGAAATGATAATTGGAATGTAAATTAATGATAAATGTTTTTTCAGACGATGCTTTATCTAGTAAAAATTCTGAAGATCGGATCAATATTACTATGAAACAAGCAACGGAAATGAAAAATCTGAATCGCGAAGATCTTTTGTATTCAAATTCACGACAAAATGATTCCGAATCCAATGCCGAAGAATTGGCCTTAATGTCACCATCCGAATGTAAAATACAACAATAATCAAACAACTCTGTCTTTAATATTTATACTCTGTTGATTCTGTAATTTAAAAAAAGCCGCTTTTTTCAAAAATTGTAGAAAGAAAACTAAAATTATTTTCTTTTCGGAAAGAAGTAAATATGGCAAATCTTATATTACGAACACACATAAATTTTTTTAACGAATTTTTCTATCTTTGGGAAAGGAACCGCGAAAATCAATGGAAAAATGGGAAAAAACGGTTTTTTTCCGAAATTTTAAAACTATAGTTTTTAGTATTGATTCTAAATATAAAATGCAACTGAACGCTGCGTTCCGCAAAGCGCATGATTTGTCAGTTTAAGTTTGTTTAACATTTGATAAACAACAAGGATAAAATAATACATTATATGCAGTATATACGCTTTACGGAATCAAAGAGAATTTGGATCGAAATTAAATTTTCAAAACAAGGCGTTTAGATTCTATACGCTGTCTGTAATGTAAAGATAAAAATTTCTTAAAACGGATTTTATCGAATATATGACGACTTCGTTCGTCTTTTCGCAAAAGACTCGAGTAGAATGCATTTAAAGTGAAAAGATTTCTCTCTATATCAAAGAAACGTAGCATGATAATGTTGTACATTCATTAATTAAAAGTTGCTGTTTGCAGCGCAAACCAAACGCTTTACTAGTGGCTCACTATGAGATTCAAAGCAAGATGAGCGTACATTAACGCCGAAACCATCAAATTGACTTCCGACCTATTAGAAAATTCACTATTATTATTTCACATTACATTATGAAGCACAAGGATATAATCATAACCGTCACGAATCTTCTAGAAGGTCGGAGTAGCAAAAGCGAGCGCTGCACAGATCCCATTCAATAGAAGTTACATTCAATAGAAGTTTTTTGTGAGACACGAACGCAAATTCTTTCCGATACCAATACTCAGTTTTGCGCTGGAAGTTCTTCGCTCATTCTCTAATTAACTTTTTCAATCGTTGCATCGCATTATTATCGCAAATTACACGCATCGAGATAGGTCATAAGTCACAGGATGGTCTAACATATAATTGGGCCGCGGTGCTAAATCGCGAACGACTGTGCACTTTGTACATTAATTGGTAAGCTCAAATACGAAGATAAAAAATAAGTCTGTCTTTCTTCATCCAATTCTCTTCCTCGTAATCTTCTTGCAGTTCATATCAAGCATTTCCGATTGCACACCCTGATGAAAAGCTTGTTGAAGTATCAAAAAAATGTGAACAAAGAATTTTAACACTTCTTAAACACTTCATTGACTCTTAGTAAATTTTAACATTCATACACGCTCCACGAACTGTCCCCAAACGTTTCGTAAATGTCCGAAACACATCTGTCACATTGTCTTCGACCGAACAGCTAATAACGTTCACGTAATGTAGAAATCTCATTATATATTTTACAATGTCTTGTCACTGAAGAGGACCTTAAACGTGGGTCGAAACGTATTTCGTAATTTGTAACTGATAATAATAAATTCTTATTCGTAACAAATAACCTGCGCCGACTCTCAAAGGCTTTTTATTTTTTATTTATATCAGCCTATTAGAATCTACACAATTTTGAGATTTTCATAAAGAAACAAATAAATGGCTTGAACATTAAAAATAACACGGAACTTCTTAACTCTATATTATAATTAATTTACAAGGATTTAATACTTCCCTCTCCTTACTATCTTTGTCAATGTTCATATATACTTTAATTTTTTATTGCATCACATTCTTTCTGATTCTGTCACATGAGAGAGAAAGATAGAACTGACACATTTATCGAGCGACTGTCTTTGCGTTTATCATATAAGTCTAATAATTTATTATTGATTATTTATTATATACGTTTGTTCAATTCGGTTAAGATTTATAACTTTTTTTAGTGAACTTAGTAATTATAATGAAAATACGCTCGGACATTACAATTTTATCAGCACGTCTATGTTTCATAAGACGCTACACTAAAAGAAAAGATTGGCTGCTGCAGCAAATTAGATGGTAAAATATGGCATAGCATTTTTAATTAGTTGCAGCAGTCAATTTTTGATTGTGTCTATCGAAATCCTATACTGACATTGCGGATATAGGCTGACGCAACCAAAAATTGATTACTGCAGCCAATTAAAAATGATATGCCAAATTTTACAATTTAATTTGCTGCATCAATCAATCTTTTCTTTTAGTGTAGGCATCATAGGTCGCAAGCTTGTTGCGTCCGCTAATCTGATGCGTCAATTTTTAAATGGCACAACGCTACGATACTTGCGACGCTACTCAATCAGCATACAATATTTCAAAAACATTTTTTAAACGTTTTTATTTAATATATTTACATTAAATAAATACGTAAAAAATATTTTTTAAATATTTTTTTAATATATGTGCTGGTTAGGTAAATACAATCAATGTAAATTAGGCTTAACGATAACTGTAACGAGTTACTTCTAAAAACTAATAACTATTAATTTTATTAACGATTAATTTTAACGATTAACTATTAATTTTACATTATTAATGATAATTTATTATTTTTTTGACTCGGTAACGAGTAACTGTAACTTTTAAAAAATAACATGTCCTACCTAAAACTCATTTTACAATTGCAAAAGCGTAATATATATTTGTAAATGGTTATAGTTGTAAAAAAATAATCAAAAATTAACAAAAAGAAGAACATAAAATCACAGCACAAGATATTCTTTGTGATATTTAATTATATAATTATATAATTACGTTTATAAATAATTTAGACCACAATCTGGCCATCTTCAGTAAAATTACAAATATCCATAAAACACAGAATTTACATAAATCTAACGTTAAATTCAGCCGAATACGCGCGTCCTTACTATTGTTGAAGATACGACCCACTGAGCGCACGACGCGCGGGCCTATCTTTAAATGTTAATATCTCGTTAATTATTGCGAGCACAAAATGGTAGAGGACTTTTCTACTCAGTTTAGTCCACTCTACCTGCTCGGGACGAGTGGGGCCGTATATTCATGCCACTTTGTATATATAAAAAGTCAAATAAGTGGTATCAATAAGTAAAGTGACACTGAAAGTTTGCCTGATTTTTATTTGTCTTTTTTAAAGAAAGATCTCTCTCACGCTTAAAAATAATTTTAGAATAATCTAAACTTTTGACGCACATATAAAGACACATATGAAGATATGGACAAATAATAATACATAATGTCATGAATTTCCATCTGCGTGAAGAAAGTGCTTAATCTTTTTGTCGGTAAAACAGGTAACAAATTGTTAATTCTTATCAAATTGACTAGAAGATATTAATGATATTATAATTTTTTAAATTAGAATCTGGCAATTCTTATTTTACATAATTTGCAATATGATAATTGACGCTGTAATCACGTTTTACGATGTATAAGAAGAAAGAATGCATGTTGATGTATATTTATGACCGCTAAATTAAGTTAGATTTATGTAAATTCTGTGTTTTATGGATATTTATAATTTTACTGAAGATGGCTAGATTGTGGCCGAAATGTCTAAATTATTTATAAACGTAATTATATATTAAATATTACAAAGAATATCTTGTGTTATGGTTTTATGCTCTTCTTTTTGTTAATTTTTTATTTATAAACCGCGTTTGTTATAATTATATAAAAAAATAATCAATTCTTAAACTTCTCTACATAGAAGTCGTAGATAGTCGTGGAATCTTAAGTCGTAGGAAACCAACCAATCACAATCAAATATAAGGAGAGTACTCGATTAGAATTGGTCAGTTTCTTACGACTTAAGACTCCACGCCGTTTACAACTTCTATGTAGAGGACTCTTTACAATTACAGCATATCATTTACAATTGCACTTATATAGACGCCGACAAGATACTACCAAAGACGGTCGGCCCCGAGCAAATTTTCGTGACTATCTATATGGAATTCCGGGGGTCCGAGAATAATTGAAGAACAATGACATTATCGACAATTAATATAAATTTTCAATTAAATTTGCGACTGACATAAATATTTGAATAATACATTATTAAATTCATAATTTTTATCATACAAATGCTGCATAAATAAGTATGTATACTTATAATATTATATCTTATTTTGCCGCAAAATTTTTTTCTCTAATACAATTATTATCATTGATAATCAAACTTGGACGATAACATTATAATCACAATTTAAATAAAAATTGAACATTTTTGAGTTTTAAACTTATATATATATATATATATATATATATATATATATATATATATATATGCATATCTACAAAACTATGAATCATAAAATTAGTACTATATTATCAGTCTTTTAGTCATCTAAATTTTAACAGTCACTCCGTTAAATTTAACAAAACTTTCCGCAGAAAGACCGTTTTTAACATCAGTATGTTGTCGGTTACTTAGGTAATTGTAGAATGAGTTTTTGTAAGATATCTTATCATAAAAAATGCAAGATGTTGCGAAATATGACAAAATTTTTGTTATATAAGGTATTTTTTAGATTCCTAAAGTTCTATAATGCATACACATGTTAGTAATTGATTAATTCTTATAATTGCATGTACAATTACCATTGTAAAATGAGGCAATACAGGCTTTGAGTAATCTCGGTTGCGCGACTGAACATTGGGATGATTGGCTTGTTTTTCTAGTGTCATAAAAACTCGATAAATCATCGCGAAAAGTTTGGGAACTTAAACTCGGCGATACAATAGATTACAATTACCCGCGTGATCGCGAACTTGATGAATTTCTTGCATTGCGCATTCGCGCGTTCGACGCGATTGCTTCTCGTGAACGCAACGGAAAAGGCACAGACGACTTCCAAAAAGAAAACTCTCGTCTTACATACCGCGTCTACTGTTCCGTTTTCATGCTCATTGTACAAGGCGAACTATCTATTGTATCAATGTTCTACATTTCTCAAGCAAACTCCATCCCAACGTTGTGAATTCATTAAAAATCAGAAACGTTGTGTAAACTGTTTCAGTACGAAGCATTCCGTAAAAGATTGTAAAAATCCTCGCGCGTGTCGACAGTGTAGTAAAAGCATCACACATTATTGCATTTCGATCATTCCGTTCAGTCTACGCTAAGCTACGTCTGTACCAACAAGTAGCGAGAGTTCCCGCCGTCGCTATTATTATCGCATTTATTGTCGAAAACCGTAGCGCCGATCTCAAAATCTTGCTCGCTACGGCATGTACGGCTCGTACGAGTTCATTCGCGCGCTCTTCGATCAGGGATCCATCTCTATGTTTATTTCCGAATCGCTTGCTCAATGCCTACGTCTTGCGAGAATTAATCGCTTCGTTTACCGATATTAGTGAAATGCGATCCGTGCGTCACGCCCAAATCACGATTACCCCGACGGACATGCCTATACTACGACCGCATTTATACTGCGATCACTAACGAAATATCTACCGGATCGAGTCGACACTGCGCTGGAAACATGTCGCAGGGCTTGCCGATCGTGACCCCATGAGTTCGGATCCGATCGACATCATAATCGGTGCCGATCTATTCGGCACACTCGTTCTCGACGTCTTCGAAAAGGCTCCGAACATGAGCCCATCGCCCAAAATACGACTTCTGAGTCATTTTCCGTGCCTGTGCATCACGAAGTAATTATTGAGACTCTCGATCGCGATCTTCGTCGCTTCTGGGAAATCGAGGAAATACCTCAGGAAGCTCCGCGGAACCCTGAAGAACACCAGTGCGAAGAGTATTTCAAAGTCATACATTCACGCCTGTAGGACGTTATATTGTTCGACTATCGTTTAAAAACGGACCACCTATCTTGATAGGCGAATCACGCTCTATCGCCATTTCAAGCCTTCATCGCTTGGAACAACGCTTAATTCGCGATTAATGCTTTCATATGATCAAAAGTCCACCGACGAAAATCATCAAACCAGATCAAAACTATTACATTCCGCATCATGCTGTCTTACGTGATAGCAGTGCAACCACCCGCTTACGAGTGGTCTTCAATGTTACGTGCCGTAAAGTGGCGCATTGTCCAACTGGCTAAAATACGCCAAATCGTTCTTGTGCGTAACCCTCTGGCTGCACCGAGCCAATGGGAACTTGGCCGGATTACGGCGTGACAATCATCCCGGCGATGACAATCTAACTCGCATCACTGTAAAAACAGGGCGCTCCGAATATAAGCGACCGATTGCGAAACTCTGCTTTCTACCCATCCATCAATTCCGAAGAATCAAAAGATTCCGTCATGGCGGGCGGATATCCGGTAAACGTACTTGATGTTAACGATATCGCGGAACCTTAATTTTCAATTGCATTGCATCATCACTTTTGTATTTTGTGTTAAAGCATTTTCGTCGTTATACCACTCTTGTATTTTGTTTCGATGAGAATTATTTCGAATGCTTATACGTTCCAGGCGGGCGGTATGTTCCGGAATTATCGGAGTTATAATATTTTCACATTCGTGGAACAAGCAAACAGCTCGTCGACAGCAAGCAATCAAAGCACACATACCTCGATCCTATGTGAATCACGCTGTTTGTTTCAAATGGCACGCGACCTCCCTTGCGCAAATCCAAAAAACTGTCGATCGCGCACACGCTCCGGGTGAGACGAGCGAACGTGAGACGTTCGCTTGCCGATCCCGATCAATACATTTATCGCTATTCATTCGTACGCTTCTTTTCGAATTATTAAAAATCTTCCGTACAAGGTGACAGCCACGCGTCACAACAATATCTTGTTTTCTATCTGAAAAGCTGCGACAGCGGAGTAGTCTCGAGTTAGGTTCTTGCTTTCGTTCATTGTCGCGAAGAGGATGACCGACGAGGAGTGCCCGCCGATTTCGATTTCGGAAAAGAAATCGCGCTTCACGATGACAAAATATCTACCGGTGTTCGAATGGCTACCGCGATACACTCGATTCAAAGCCGTGTCAGACATAATAGCGGGCATCACTCTGGGTCTGACTATGATCCCTCAGAGTATGGCTTATGCAGTACTGGCTGAACGGATTCCACAGGTATCACAATTCCGTTCGTTACTTCCCTTATTCGCTTTAATTAAAACTAATTTAATGACTGTAAAATTTGACGTAAATATTAATGACGTAAATATTTATATGTATATACAGTGAGAGCAAAAAGTATTTGTACGAAGAAATTTTTTATAAAAAAGTCTTATTTGTAGAAAATAAACATTAATTAGCAATTTTATACAATGAATATATTCTGTTTTAACATATACAAATGAGCTTTACATGTATTTCTGATATTATAAGTTAAATTTCTCGACTGTACTTTTTGAGCATTCAAACAATGGAACTTTTAATTTTCGCTTATTTTTCAGATATATTTTCTATAATTAATACACATCTTTTTGGTATATATAATTTTAAGAAACATACAGTCTATTTTATACTTTATGAATAAATTGTTTATTATCCAGCAAGAAGTGATCATCAATTAAATGTCGAATCGACATCAATTGATGTTGAAATCATCGATATCAATTAAACATCAATTCGATGACTCATTTCTCGCTGAATAATATTTAATTTTTAAAAATAAAGTTTTTTTCAAAAATATTTTCTCTGTACGAATACTTTTTATATTCACTGTATGTATTTCTTTAAATTAAAATCTGATTTTTGCGCTTTGAAAAATGCACTCTCGAATTTTGTTGTCTTCTTAAATACTTGATTTTTCTAATTCAATCTTTTTTTCTATATTATTATTACTACTATTTTTAGTACATATTATTATTTAATCTATTAATATTATTTAATCTGTTATATATCTGATATATTTGTCTGTGTCCTTAAAAATATCATATGAAAAGTAATGTTACAGTATGGTCTGTACTCTTGTTTTGTGGGCGGTTTCGTGTACATTATTCTTGGAACTACCAAGGAAGTCTCGATTGGTCCATCATCTTTGATGTCCCTTGTAACGTTACAGTACACGCGAGACATGCCGCAAGATTTCGTAATACTATTGTGTTTTCTGACTGGATGCGTACAATTTTTAATGAGTGTACTAAATCTAGGTTTGTATTCCAAAATTATCTAATTAATTTAATTAAACGTCACTTCACTCACGTTTTGATATCATTTCTATTATCACTTCTTCTACAGCATTGTTTACAAATACATCGACATAAATATGATCTAAATGATTCTTCCTACAGGATTCTTAGTTGATTTCATATCAATTCCAGTTACGTCAGGTTTTATATCAGCGGGAGCGCTTATTATAGTAATCGCTCAGCTGCAGGGCTTCCTAGGATTAAAATACAAATCGAAAAGTATTACAGACAACTTGTACCAATTGTTTAAAAATATTAATAACGTTCGACTGACCGATTTCACACTCGGGATTTCCAGCTTTATCTTTCTTCTGATCTTGAAAGTGAGTGCCAGAATAATATATAAACGGATATAAACGGAATATATAAACGGATTATTTACAATAATCGTAGAAGTGTTATATAAATTCAATCTCTAGAAACTGAAAGATATTGACTATCCTTGCATGAGAAACAAGAAGGATGCTCGCAGAAATGAAATTATAAAAAAGGTACTTTGGTACTTTTCCATTCTTAGGAACGCTCTCATTGTGTTTATTACATCCACGATAGCGTACGAATTTGAAGCGAATACGGGATCCATTCCGTTTAGACTCTCAGGTATAGACTTTATTTATAATTATATTATTGAGTCGATTCTAAATAAACATAATGATAAATAAATAAATTTTCGAAAGGCTCTCTATAATAATAATTAACAAAGTGTAGAAATACAGAGTATGAGCCAACCGCAGAACTTACTTGCGTAAAACAATACATAAATTTTCAGTACGTAAAATCAAACATTATACCTCGTACGCGTGTGTTATATAATTACTCAGCGAGAGATTAAGCTCTCTTCAGAACAATATAAACGATTACGCAAATTAAACAGAGAGAGAGAGAGAGAGAGAGAGAGAGAGAGAGAGAGAGAGAGGCTTAATTATTTCAAGTTTATAATATATAAATAGAATGACTTTAAATTAATAAATTAACATAAGATACAAAAAATATAATGTAATATTCGAATATAAATGATTACATAAAATTGAGTTTCGAGACCTCATCTTCTCAAAAAATAAGATAAACTTTAGAGCTAAGCTGTTCCTAGAGTAACGCGAACACATGGTAGTTTGAAGACCGTATGGAGAATTCTGAGTCTACAATCGTGGACCAAATATTATTGGTGAGAATATAAAACTGTGTCATTTAAATATGAAATTTGGTTTCAATATGAAAATAACTGTATATAATCAGTCTGTGTCGGTAACTTATTTTTGTTACACTCATAATTAAGGACAGTAAATTTTTATACAGTCATATCATATCACATCTAGTATTTCATCAAGACAAGATTTCTTGTCTTGTCTTGATTTTAAAAATAAGAAATTTCGATTTTCTTATCTTGACCATTGTATTTCTTGTCTTGAATTCAAGAATCTTAAATTTCTTGAAATTTCTTGGTTTTTTTAAGCAAAGTTCTTGTGGTTCGTTGATTACGTCGCGTCGTAAGAGATAATGAGAAAACATAGGTACAAATTGAATGTCGAGTCGTCTCATAGTTTACTATGTTTAAATTCATGGTTTAAAAGTGTGCCCATCTATTATGGACAAATCTATTAACAAAAATTAAAAATATTTCTCAAATTATTATTTTTAATATTATGAGGTTACTGCCAAATGTAACTATTTCAGATTATTAGATATAATTATTATAATTACTATGTATTTCATATCATTCCTGATTTAATTGATACTATTATTATAGAAATACATAAATGTTTATACATAATATACTTTTGCAAGTAATCTCGCAATATTGATTTTATATATATTCCTTTACATAAATGTAAAGGTTAATATCTGGACAACAAGGACGTATCGATGAGTATAATTTAATTTGATTAAATTAGAAACTTTACTTTTTCATTAATCGATTTACATTCTGCTCATATGCTATTTTGCTATTTAGTGAAAATGTAGGAAAATATACATTTCTAAAATATGCATTATATAACCTGTTATAAATACCAATAAATACAAACATAAAATCTAACATATTCAAAATGTTTCAAATCAGAAATAAAATAATAAAATATTAAAGTATTAAAAATAAAAACTGTCACGAAAATTCAAGAAATTTCAAAAAATGACTTATTGTCAAGAATCTTGGTCTTGATAACAATTTCTTGTCTTGTCTTGAAATCAATTTCCAATTTCTTGTTTTGATTTTGTCTTGATTCAAGATAAAACCAAGACAAGATTTCTTCATTTTCCAATCGCCATGGAAGCAGTTTGCATTACTCTGGCAACAGCTTAGGTTTAAAGTTTCGAGAAGATGAAATCTCGTCGCTCACATAATCGTTTATAAATAATCCATAATTATTTAAATTGTTTCTAAAGAAGACTCAATCACGCAACCGTTATTAACGTACGAGGTATAATGTCTGACTAATTTATGTACAATTGAAAATTTATTGTTTTATGCAATAAATTTCTGCAGTTGGCTCATACATAGCTTGTATTTCTATACTTTATAAATTACATAATGATTTTTAAAAATAATTACAAACTGAATAGTTTATATATAGCCCTACTAAAAAGTATTATGTCTCAAAGTTACATAACGAAATTATGTGATTAAAATAAGTAAACTATGTAACAAATTGTTCCAAATCAATAAGTGATTTTTTAAAATACGCAATTTGAAAATCACATGATATTAGAAATAATTTCATCCATCATATGATTTTATAGTTATCAAATTTCAAAGAATTGAATGATAGAAATAGAAGAAAAAACATACCATCGTGCAAATTACATAATTTAAAAAAATTACGTATTGATTTGAAACAATCCGTTACGTGATTTACTTGTCTTAATTACATACCTGATTTCATTTATGTAACTTTGTGGCGTGATTTTTTTTTAGTAGGGAGTAATCATTGTAAAACTACATTGAAATCTAATAATTTATAACAATCTTCAAACTCATTTTTTGTTATTAATATTATTTAATAATATGTACTAAATAATTTTATTTAAAAATGTTTTATTTAAAAATGTGTACTACATAATGTTTATTTGTCATACTTTTATAAAGTATTATGACATGTCAATATCTTAAATCTTACAGGAAAAATTGAAGCCGGCATTCCCAAAATATCATTACCGCCATTCTCATCGCAAGTAGGAAATCAAACATACACGTTTTTAGACATGTGCGCTCACTATGGATTAGGATTAGGGTTACTTCCTATCATATCCGTCTCGATGAATATAGCAATAGCCAAAGCGTTTGGTATTAATTTCTATAATTTTTTCAATAATTTCAATTCTAAGTCAGACAGCAAGTTGCCATCCCTATAATTACAGCAAAATAAAATTGAGTTTATTTTTAATAAAATCATTTTATTATTTTTTTTTTAAACAAAATCCAATTACATTTTATTAAAAATATATAATAAATATCTCAATTTTGATGATTTATCTCCGTACAATTCATTATGTAATATGTTATGAAAAAGAGTAAATGAATTGTTCGGATAAAATAATAGATAATATTTAATAATAGAATATATTTCGAATAACTTTTTTTTCTTATATAATTCTCTACAAATTAAAATACTTTGAATTAAAATTTTGCTAAATATAAATAAGATATGTAACAGCTCGTAATCTTATTGTAACAAATAAATAATTTTATAGCGGTAGACACCTCCATTAACGCGACACAGGAAATGCTGGCTCTCGGTGTTTGTAACATGTTAAGCAGCTTCGTGTCGTCGCTTCCAATCTCCGGTGCATTTACTCGAAGCGGAGTTGGCAGTGCCAGCGGAGTGCAAACGCCTATGGCCGGTCTATATTCTGGTAATTAAAATCCTAATGACTGCGTTAATTTAAATTTGTCTTCATTCGTTCGTTTGCAAGAAACAGGAGATGAAATGATGAATAGGAGCTTGGCAAAAATTACTATATTTAAATTACTATTTTTTTCTTATTATATAGTCTTATTATCTAATTGTTTAATTAAAATCTCATACATAATTAGAAAAATTCACGATTTTAATCTAGATAAAATAGCAAGGTAATGTAGTATAGTGATATAGGACACACGTGTGATATGACGCTTATAACAAAAAAAGATATGCTAAAAAAAGTAAATAGATGACATTGCTTTTCACAGGTACTATGGCATTACTGGCGTTAAGCTTTTTAACGCCTTATTTTTATTACATTCCACGTGCAACGTTATCAGCAGTGCTGATAAGTGCTGTGTTACCCATGATCGATCTAAAGATCATAAAAGTACTTTGGAAAGGAAGCAGTAGTCAGTAATATGTTTTTTCATGTGTACAGAGATCAGACTGAAAAGATAAAGCAATAAATTTACATAATATACTTTTTTTCTTGTAGAAACAGATGCGATCGCAGCGACAGGCACTTTTGTGCTTTCCATTCTTATTGGTATCGAGATCGGATTACTTCTCGGTATTTTCTTCAACTTGATCATTTTTATCCGATTCTTCGCAAGATCGACATTTCAAATAGACAACTGCAAGGTAAATGTTGTCATTTTGTATATGTATTTTTATATATGATTAATATATGTACAAATATATTTTTTTAATTTTATATATATAATTAAAAATATATATTTTATATATTTATATATATAAATTATATATAATATATATGTATAATATATAGATTCTGTTAAATCATGTAAACATGGATGCTTATATATTATATATAATATATTGTACATGTATGCATAATTCATAATATTGCGTGTAAACGTGGATGAAAATATCAACTATTAAGATTATTAATTTATTCCTTTTTAGACTCATCTAGGAAACAAATATATAATGCTAAAATTCGATACCTGTCTCCATTATCCCGCAGTAACTTCTTTCTATGATAAAGTCATGAATTTAGCTACAAAAGACGTTCCTTTGATCATAAACTGTAAAACATTCACTAGTCTTGATTACACTTCAATCAAGGTATATCATTTATCATATAAAATTGATTTCCTTTTATTGAATATTTTTATTCGTAAATCATTTTGTTCAAACTATAATTTTTACAGGGTATTGAAACGTTATCGAAAAAATTAAATTACGAAAAAAACCAATTCTGGCTATTGAATCTTAATTCTGATATCGTGCAGAATTTCGATATCTTTGCCGACAACAAATATATTCGTTTGATCAAAAAAAAAGAAAACATCGCAGATGTTCTTTATAGTATGTATTATACAAAACATATTATACAAAATTGATATTGCGATAATTATATGAGCTATAGTATATCACAATGTGATAATTAAGTTATCTAATGAACATTTTTTTCAGATGATGCTTTATCCAATAAAAATTCTGAAGATCTGATTAATGTCCCATTGAATTCTCAGCAAGAGGATTCCGAATTTATCTCCGAAGAATTGATCTTAATGTCACCATTGGAATGCAAAATTAGACAACAATAATTAAACGACTAGATAGTCTTTAATTTAGTCTAGCAATTATAAATATATAAATATAATTAAATAAAATTATCAGACTAAAACCAAGTTTTTAAAACAAAGACATTTAGGCCGGTATTTTATTCATTAATTTATTTTTGGATCTGATTATTCATGCACTGAAAAAAAATCTTAATTTTAAAAAAATATTTTTTTGAAATTAAGATTTTTTTTTCATTGCATGAATAGTCAAATCCAAAAATAAATTAATGAAATGACGGTTACGACAAATAGAAATTATAGGAATACGAATGTGTAGAGCGTGTGCATGAAAATCTATAATGATTTTACAATTGAAAATTAAAAAACATTCTTCATTATTCTTTAATATTGTTTTATCAGAAATATAAAAATCTTAGAGATTTGTATATTTTTGATGATAAAATCTTTATTTAATATTGGCCCGTATTTAGAACGCGTTTTTATCTTTGAAATTTTATGCGTAATGTAAAATATACCCGAGAAAAAATGTTTTATATATTATAAATTATTATAAAATTATGAAAAAAATATGTATAATTTTACATGATTGTATATAAATGGACACATTTTGGTAATTATTTAGAATAATACCCTCCCCCCCTCGCACCTCAAATCTTAATAAAAATACACTTATTCGACGTGTTTTCACTTAAAACGAAAGAATTTGACAAAAAAACGCAACGATCGGCCTCGTGAATCGAGTTATTAAGTGTTAAAGTTGGAGACTTTAGAGATTAAGATATCTATTCATCTCGATTCGATACAACTCCATATATATACGTTCTGCATTAATTACACAAAGTAAAAACACAAATTTAGTGCTTTAAAAATACAAATTCACTGCTAATACAGAAAATTTGTGTGCTTAAAGCAGTGAATTTGTGTTTTTAAAGCAATAAATTTGTGTTTTTAAAGCAGTGAATTTGTATTTTTAAAGCAGCGAATTTATGTTTTAAAGCAGACCTAGCAAACGACAATGGATTAAAATGGATTGAAATTTTTTCTATCCGAATGCGTATTTTAAATATATATATATATATATATATATATATATATATATATATATATAGCGAATACTTTTTTTTTATTTAATTGGATTCAATTGGATTCAATTAGATTCAATTGGATGCAATTGGATTGAAAAACTGAATTTTCTATTCAAAATTTTGAATTGAATAGTATTCACAATTGTGTTTGTGTGCCCAGAAAAAGCTAATATTATTTTTGAAAGGCATAGAGATATGCTCCATGCAATTCCTATAAGTGAATAAAAATGCATTCAGAATTGAAAAGCATTCACTTTAACATTCGTGAATCAATATTTCTGAAAATCTGAATCCATTTCAATTCATTTCAATCCATTCTCGTTTGCTAGGTAATTACCTATATTTTATATATAATTTATATACAATTCCCACGTAGTAAGTTACGTCATTTTGACATCAAGTGACGTTAAATGACATCATTTTGATGTCAGCTTACCAGGATTATATATAAAATTATATATAATTATATAGAATTATATATAAAATATTTTTCCCGAGTAGTAATAAAAATATTTTTTTCAAGATATTAATAAAAATAACGATCGATATTTTTACAGGAGTTAGCGTGATTACTCAATAATGTGGCCCGTATTTAGAACTAGAATTATTAATTTAGAACAGTTAAAACGATTGATAATGTCAGCGTTTTTCAATTTCCACAGAATGAATCAAACTGCTCCAGAATAATCACGCTAACTCCTGTAAAAATATCGATCGTTATTTTTATTAATATCTTGTCAATGACAAGTTTAAAAATCAAATGCACGCATGTTATAATAGTTTATATTTGGCGCAATTTCCTACTACTCGTCATGTGACAAATTTTCATTCATTGTTCCACTCTTTTTTTATGTCGTGGGGAAAGCGCTGAGAGGCGCTGAGATCGTTTCATTATATACGTTTGTGTTCATGTATGGTGCACTTGTATGCATTTAAATTAATAAAATATTATTTTTTTATGTGTAGCAACAATTTTAATTATTATCTTCATATTCTACTAACGAAAACACGTAGGAGTAGAACTTTTTCATTTGTAAGTTAAGTCTATATATTCTATATAATCAACAATTTTTCGATAGCAATTGAGGTTATATAAAATTTATAACATTTCAATTCTGTTGTAGATAGTCTTTTTTTCTGGATTATAGTAGTTCTAAAATGAGTGTAATTACTGAGTCCGAGAAAAAACGCTTGCAATCCTTGAAGGAGAAGAAACAGGCATTCAAAGCAAAGGGACAATTTATACAGCAAGCATTAAAGAACTTAGTGGGTTTATTCATGTATTGTAATTGTATTGTATTTTATATGTATATATTGTACTTATAAGATTATTATTTTTTTTAGGATAATACTACAAACAATAAAAAAATTATATTTGATGATGTTAATGAACAGCAAGACATAAAACAAAAGGAAAAAACCAAGAGAGATTTGTTTGACAGTGACGATGACAATAACAATGAAAAGAATTTTTTATGGAATGAAGATGAATTTAAAGTTAAGAAACGTAAAAAGGTAAGCATTTGATACTTTGTTTTATTTTTTTCAATAATAGTACTAATAGTATTTATTTATACTCATTACAGATTACTCTTGGAAATGATGCACGTTTTACACTGGATGATCGTTTCACAGAAGAAGATAATCAGACCAAAGAAAGTAAAGTTGTTGAGGATACCGATGAGTGTAATTTGCAGAAGGAGAAGGAAAAACAATTGGATATTTTAGAGGGCATTTTAGGAACACCACTTACTATAAAAAATCCAGAAATGAAATCTATTAAGTAAGAATATTTAAATAAATAAGAACTTATGATTGTTGCTTTGGATATCTAATGATAAAGTATTTACAGGAAAGAATTGATGATACGATATGATCCAACTGAAAATGGACACTGTGAATATGAAGTGAAACCTATTCAATCAGAAACTAAGGAGAAAAAAAAGAAATGTAATAAATTCATGCCAGAAATGACAGATCCTGCAATTCCCGAACCAGAAGTGTCAAAGGATATTTATTATACTGTATCTGATACTCTGACAGAAAGCTTGAAACAGAAAGGAGAATTTAGTTTATTAAAATTACATGGAAAGGAAAGAGATGACACAGGTATTTATTAAAAAATATTACATTTTTATATTTTTATTATTTTATGTCTGTACATACATTATTTCAATTTCTTGATTCATTTTCAGAAAATATCAAGGATAATGATACATCCACAGTGGAAAATATTAAAACCCAACATTTTAAATTTAATTTTAATGCAAATAATGCATTTAAATATGATTCATCTGGTGAAGAGAATACACCTGAAGCACCAGATATAAATAATCAAATGGTTGATGAAACTAAAGAAGACATTCAAGAAAATATCCCATTTGGCCATAAAGATACTCTATTTTTTGATAGCAATGATGTAAGATTTAATGGTACGTATAATAAAAAAACCATCGAAGCATTTAAGTTGATACTATAAATATATATATATATACACACACACACACACACACACACATACATATATATATTTTTTTTTAGAAGCTGTAAAATTCTTCAGTACAGAAGCTGCTTCAAATGATACACTTAACAATTTAAGACGTGAATTAAAAACAATTGTACGTATGAAAATTCGTAATAACATAAGGAGACATCAGCCCTATGGTAAGAAAAGAAAAATAAAAAAATCTCAATAGTATTTTTTTATTCTTTTTGAATATCTATATTTGTAAAAAGATGTAATAATAAATACAAAACTAAAATTATTTTATATAAATATAAAAAATTTATATATAAAAATAAATTTGTTACATCATAAATACATATATACATCATGAATTTTTATTACATCTTTAGCCCTCACATTGACTATTATATAATAATTTAGTCAACCTACTTTTTTGTCCATTTAACAATATCTGAAAAGTTCTCAATCTCTTCCGTGATATTATAAACAATGTCTGGCCACAGTGTCATCATCTACTGATTTTTTCCTTATCGTTATCCATATCATTTAAGTTGCGGATTTAGACATTTATGTTATATTCGAAGAACCATATATGCTGAAGTTTTAGAAATTTTAAAAAATATGATACATATGACAAGCAATAATGACGATTCAATATGTCATGAATAAAATTGTTACAAATTACAAATTAAAAAACAATAAAATAAAAATTTCTTTGTCAAATTTATATTTTTTATATCAAACCTGTTGTATTAAACACATTGTATACGTGTTTAATCCATCTTATCCTCTAAAGAAACTAACAAAATTTAATCTTATTAAATTTTGTTAGTTTTTTTAGAGGATAAGATAGAAAAGAAGATACAAAAAGAGAATTGAAAAGAGATTTTTTTGCTTAGACTTATTATTAGACTTACTGCTTAGATACATATATGTATATATCTGATACAATAACAATACATATGTATGATCGTTTTATAACCAATAAAACAGATTGCTAATCCATATGATTTTCATGTAAATTTCAAAAAATGTGTTTAAAAACGATAAATTATCATTTTGTATGTTTTTAAAAAATCGTATAAACAGAATGCACTACTGCATAAATTTTTGATCAGAAAAAAACAATGAAAGTTAGCCGAAATGCTCGCGGTTCGAGGTTCAGCTCGATGGTCTGTTCACTAAGGTTTATCATTAAAATAAACATTTAGAAATGACAGAAAGATGTACATAAATGGCTTTACATGCATTCTACCATGTATATGTAACATATTGCATTTAATTACATAAAATTTTTATGAAAAGTGCCTGCACATTATAATTTGTTCTTCTAATTAAAATTGACATCTTTGTCCATAAAATAAATTTTTTTTTATAACAAAAAGACATTATAAATAATTTAAGAAGTGATAATATAAAATGCTTTAGAAATTTTTTATTTAGATATTTGCCAGTATATAAAATTTTGTAAAACACATGTACATTTTTTAATGTATTTCACTTTGAAATAACGTTTTAATTCATTCTCTTGTAGAACACTTTTTGTTTCATCTTACTCTATATTATAAATTTAATAATAAAGTATTACATTTAATAAAATAAAGTATTACATTTAGTAAAATAAAGTATTACATATTAGTTTCTTTTGTTAATATATAGTTATTTATGACGTTCTGTGATAAAATTTCTTTAACATATCAAAAAAAATATTGTGTGGAAGTCCGGACGACATCTGCTTTATGTGTACATTTATCAAATTATATGTTTCTTCTTCGTATTTGAAATAAGCGTCCAACAAATTTAAGTCACTGAATAATTGTTTCACGCGTTGTACCTTCTCTCGATCCAAATTTCCGTAAGACTCCTATGTATAAAAAAAGAAAGAGTTATTATAACAGCGTTCGATGAAGCAACACATTTAACAAATGATACTCACTTCTAATATTTTACGCTGCTGTGAAGTAACGCGTTGAAGCGCTTCAACAATAAACCACGTACATTTCCCTTCCTGGATATCAGTATTATCTTTGCCACAGATTTCAAAGTCCCCATAACAATCCAAATAATCATCTTGAATTTGAAACAAACATCCTATTTCTGTTAAGATGGTTGTTGCTTCCCTGAACATCTCTTGATCTTTTATTCCAGCCTACAACAAGTAACATATTATTATTTATCAATTATTATCAAACGAATCAATTTTCGTGTATAATATATATATATATATATATATATATATATATATATATAATTACGGTACACTTACTAAATGCATTGCTACAATTACTGGCAAACAAGTTGAATAATACGCTGTTTTGAATTCGATAATGGAATTATATTGATTCATCGTAAATAAATCCAAATTTGGTCTGTTACCAAAATTAGTAGAAAGCAAATCTAAACTTTGGCCCATTGCTGCCTTCATTATAGTCTGTCAAAATTTTCATATATAATTGCTCGATTGAAAAGGAAAAGGAAAGAATATTTAGATAATGGATATATCGGAAAAAAAGGAAGATATATCTTTACTCACATCCTGGAATATTTCTAGTAGCTTAACATAACAATCTTTTCCTTTGAAGTGTTTTTGAATTAAATAAAATATAGAGCCCTGTAACATAAAAGAATCGTTGATTGCTGCTAAACCGAGATCATCGTATCGGTACCAACATAATTGGCCTCGGCGAAATAACGATTGGTCTTCTATATCATCCATTATGGAGAAATAAGCTTGCATCTGTATAGGTAAATGTCGTTTAATTCGTAATTATATTTAATAATTAAAATGATTATTATACACTATACTGTTTCTTTGATTTGAAGGTATTATAATTAAAATCTTAAGTATACTTTGCATTTGATTCATTTAATGCCGGTTGTTCCACCTTTTGATAAATTTTACCTATTGGGTAAGTAACAAGATTTACCCAATCATACGCGCGGATTGCCAGATTTACCTCACAAGTAAAATTTATCAAAAGGTGCAACAACCGGCCTTTAAAGTTTATGAAAAATATCGATATCAAGAAAAGAATAACGAATTTTACGTACCAATTCCACACACCATGCTAAAATCCTGGCTAGACGAATGTTTTCTTCTGTCAGTTGATCACTTGGTACTAATAATTTGTAGGCATAAACTAGCCCTAAACCGCGATTTTTCTTTCCATGTGGAACATTATATTGTAGTACCTACATAAAGAAACATCAATGTACGTACTTGTTCAACTCTAATGTTTAGTGTTTCGTTTTATTATAATTTTTGAATTATTAAAATATTAAAAATACTTGATGTCTTTTTTATTTTCTACAAAATCTGAAACTATTTATCTGATTCTATTTGTTTAAACATTTTCCTTAAGATATTTTCAAATTTCGATGATGTTTTTATTTTTCTAAATTTAGACATTATTTGAGAAAAAGAAACAAAAAGAATAAATTCTTATTTAAAATTTTTATATTCATGATTATTAATTTTGTCATAATGATATTGTATTATATTGTATTTTTTATAATCATGCTGAAAGAATTTATTTTGAATCGATTAGTTCTTCAAATATATATATAAGTTTTGATCACATCATCTGTTACATCCTACTTGGCTATTATAATATTTAGCTTTTAATTAATAACACAGGCCGACAAAATTTATGGAGATCTTGCGTTCTGAATTTTAAAAGACCTGATGCATTAATCAAATCGGGCTGCTTTTGCGAGACTTTAAATGGTCGGAAATTAGTTTTCCAAAAAAGGATTTAAACTAGAAACATACAGCTACAAGTATAAATTGTCAGATATTTTTTACAATTGTTTTTTTTTCGAATTATTTGGTTTTATATTTCAAAATTTATCAATTTATTTTTTATGATTTTTCCAAAGTATTTTTGTTGCATAAAACATTTTTATAAGAATCGAAAAAATATTTTTAGTATTGTTGGAACATTTTTAAATTAAATGTCGCAAAACAGACCTCGATATCATTTTTTGTTTAACCGGCAAAAATTAATAAAGAAATTACTTTCGGAAAAAACTGTTTTTGTGATTATTTAACAAATGGAGAGTAATGGAAAAAAACGAACAATGTTTTCAGCGTATCAAAATCCTATGGAAGTATCTTTCAAAGCATAAGACCCTCTCCCCCATTCTAAATTTTATTGGCCTGTGTAATTACTTACTTTTTCCATCCATTTTGCAACATCTGGAATGTTACAATTTTCAATCGCTTCTTTGATATCACGAATAACGTCCGGCCACACTGCCATTAATTGCTGACTTTCTTCCTTGCTTGTTATCGTTGGAGTCACGGAATGAGCCATTTATGTTACAATTGAACAATTCTAAGGTTTTAACAAATGTTAGTTTCACAAGATATGACAAATAGTAAGTAACAATGACGATTTATGTCATGAATAAAATTGTAATGAGTTACAAGCCAAGAAGATGATGAAATAAAAATTTTATATATTTTGTATACCTTTTACATGAAGTACTTTGTATTTTATTAAATTTTGATAATACCTTTAGAGGATAAGATGGAAAAGAAAACATGAAAATAGTACTAAAGATAGACTTATTCTTTGCTTGGTTATATATACCCGATACATTGAATAACAATACATATGTATGATCTTTTTATGATCAACAAAACAGTATACACATCAGTAATTCATATAACTGACATGTAAATATCGAAAGATTTTAATTTAAATAACAATTGTCGTTGCTGTTTTTTTTTATCCAAAAAAATACATTTCGTATGTTGTTTTTTAACCGAGAATATTTATCTTTATAAAATTTTTTATAAAACAATTACATTATAAATAATTTTAGAAATGACATTACTAAATGTTTTAAAATTTTTTTTCTTGATTTTTCTGAAGTGAAATATCTTTCTGAACATAAATCTTTATAAGAGATATTTTGATATTTTTCACAACAAAATAACATTTCAGGACTCTTGAACACCTCTCGTTTCATCTTATTTTGTATTTTAAATTTAATGATAAAATATCAATGCATAAGTATTTATTAATCAGTTTCTTTCTTCAATATACATATACAATTATTTTATAAAAAGAAATAACATTTTAATACTTTCGAATATTAGTAGAATTTCCCATTTCATCTTATTCTATACTTTAATGATAAAATATTAATGCATAAAATATTAACATTTTAATGCAAGATAAAATATTAATTTCTTCAATATACACAATTATTTTATGACACTCTGTGATAAATCTTCTTTAATAAATTCAAGAAGAGACTATGTGGAAGCCCGCATGATATCTGCTGTATATGTACTTTTAGTCGATTATATGTTTCTTCTTCGTATGTAGAATAAATTTTTGGTAAATCAAGATCAATGAAAAGTTGTTTCACGCGTCTTATTTTTTCCGGATCGGGAGAGCCGTAACATTCCTGCGTAATAAGAAAAAGAATTAGTATGACAGCATTTCACAAAGCACTTTTAAATCAATGATACTCACTTCTAAAATTTTACGCTGCTCCGGAGTGGCACATTGAAGAGCTACAACAATCAGCCACGTACATTTTCCGTCTTGTATATCATTACAATCCTTGCCATGGACATCGGATTTCCCATAGCAACCTAAATAATCATCTTGGACTTGGAACAAATGTCCCATTTCAGACAAGATGGATTTTGCTTGACTGAACATCTCTAGATCTTTTATTTCGGCCTAGATCAAGTAATGTAATGCAATATTATCATCAAAGTAAATCAGTCTTTTCGTGTTCAAGAAAACTGAGATACACTTACTAACTGCATAGCTACGGTTATTGGAAAAATAAAAGAATATTCCGATGCTTTGTATTGACAAATGGAATTATATCGATTCATTGTAAATAGATCCAGATTGAGTTTCTTAGAACCAAAACTGGTAGAGAGCAAATCCAAACTTTGGCCTATAGTTGTCTTGAATGTGATCTGTTGAAATACTTTCACATATATAATTGTTCGATTAGAAAGAAAAAAAATAGTTTACATAATGTGCGATTGGCAAGAACATATCTTCACTCACATCGTGCAATGTTTCTAGTAGATTAACATAACAATCTTTCCCTTTGAAGTATTTTTTAATTAGATAAAATATAGCACTCTCTAACAATAAACTATCATTAATTGCTGCTGGGCCTATATCATTGTATCGATACCAACATGGTTTGCCTCGGCGAAGTAACGATCGGTCCTCTATATCGTCGACTAAGAGAAGAGCGGCTTGCAACTGTATAATAATAAATGTCTTAATATCATAAATCGTAATTGCAATATTTAATATTTTTAATGAAGATCACTCATTATATGTACAACATACTGTCTTTAATTTGAAAATAATATAAATTAAAACTTTAACTATATATTTGCATTAGATTTATTCGAATTAAAATTCATGAAACATATCAATGTCAGATAAAGAAAAAAAGAACAGAATTACCAATTCCAGACACCATGCTACAATTCGTGCAAGACGAAAGTTTTCTTCTGTAAGTTGATCACTTGGTGCTAATACCTTATAGGCACAAACTAATGTTAAAGCGCGATTTTTTTTTCCTCCTGGAACATTGTACTGTAATATCTGTGAAATAGAGAAAGCATCATTAGGCTGCATATTTGTTCATGACTTATTGTTTTTGTAGATATAAATTAATGTAAAAGCGCGAACTTTTTTCTTCTTAGAACAGTATACTGTAATACCTGCATAAAGAAATATCAATCAATTTATATATTTTTTAAATCCGAGATTTATTGTTTCATGTATCTATTTACAGGTTTTTTTGAATTACTCAAGGCTTTTTTTTATTTCCTACATAAAATCTAAAACTAATGCTATTTATTTAGCTTTTTTTTAAGTTCAGATTAGATTGTTGCTTATTAAATTTTGATGATGATTTATTTTTATTTTATACACTATTTGAGAAAAAAAAGAAAGAGAGAATTTTTATTAAAATTTTATATTTACGATTATGCAATTTGATATTGCATTATTTTGCATTACTTCTACATATAATTATCCTAAAGGAATTTATTCTATGAATCGATCAATACATCAAATGAATTTTAACATATTTCACACACATACATCCCATATTGGCTATAATATTTATAATATTTTTTATTTGTGACCATAATATTTATATATTATTTTAATCAATGATGACCTACTTTTTCCATCCATTTAGCAACATCTGAAAAGTTAGAATTTTCAATCTCTTCCGTGATATCACGAACAATGTCCGGCCACATTGCCATCATCTGTTGACTTTCCTCCTCGATGGTTACCCATATCGTTTGATCCATTATAATAAAACGTTCTAAAGTTTTAACAAATGTTAAGAAGAATGACAAATAACAATTCCGTTATGTCATCAACAAAATTGTGATAAATTACAAGAAAAAAATGATGAAATAAAAATTTCCTTCGATAAATTTAGATTTTTTTATGTCTTTTGTATTAAGCACTTTATATCTTACTAAACTTCGTTAGATACTTCAAAGTATAAAGTGGAAAGGAAGATACGAGAAGAGAACTAAAGAGAAATCTATTCTTTGCTTAGACATATATATCCTCGAATAGCAATACATATGTATGTTCTTTTTATGATCAACAAAGCGATTTACATATTAATATGATTTGATTATTGTCACATAAATTTCAAAAGATATTTTTTAATAATAAATTATCATATTTTGTACAATGCTTTTTTATAAAAAAAAAATCAGTATAAACAGAATGCAGCATATGCAGTTTATTACACAATTTTAATACTAGATTATTAAAATGTGTATTTGTTTATTCAAAAACGAAAAAAAATATATACACAAAAAAGCTTTACTTGCATATTACCATGTATATGTATTATTCACATATATATTACATTTAATTGTATAAAAGATTTTTATAAATAATTCAGATTAATTGCATTGAAAGTCCGACAACCATTTCGGCACGTAATTATCATTTCTTCGAAATTAATTCGTTTATATGAATATATATACCAGTTCAACATCTCAACACTCAGATATAGTGGCGCGTATTTTAAAAGTAATGTTATTTAACATAAACGATCTTGTTTCCAATCTTATTGTTTATAAATAATGTTTATATATTGTAATTTGTTCCTATTTTATAAGTAAAATTAATATCTTTATTCACAAAATTTTAATAAAAGAAAATTATGAATAAGTGAAGAAATAATACCAAATGCTTAAAAATTTTTTTTATTAAATTTTTTTTAAATAAAATATTTTCCTGTACAAAAAAACTTTGTAAAAATGTCCTGATATTTTTTTTATAAAAAGAAATAACATTTTAATACTTTTGAATTATTAATAGAAATTCTCATTTGATTTTATTGTATACTTTAACGATAAAATATTAATGCATTAAATATTAATGTTTTAATGCACGATAAAATATTAATTTCTTCAATATACATAATTATTTTATGATACTCTGTGATAAATCTTCCTTAATAAATTCAAGAAGAAACTATGTGGAAGCCCGCATGACATCTGTTGTATATGTTCTTTTAGTAGATTATATGTTTTTTCTTCGTATGTAGAATAAATTTTTGGTAAATCAAGATCAATGAAAAGTTGTTTCACGCGTCTTACTTTTTCCGGATCGGGAGAACCATAACATTCCTGCGTAATAAGAAAAAGAATTAGTACAACAGCATTTCACGAAACAACGCACATTTAAATCAAAGATACTCACTTCTAAAATTTTCCGCTGCTCCGGAGTGGCACGTTGAAGAGCTACAACAATCAACCATGTACATTTTCCCTCTTGTATATCAGTATAATCCTTGCCATGAACATCGCTATAGCAACCTAAATAATCATCTTGGACTTGAAGCAGATACCCCATTTCTAACAAAATGGTTTTTGCTTGCCTGAATATCTCTGGATCTTTTATCCCAGCCTACAAATATGGCAATATTATTATCAAAACAAATCAATCTTTTTATGTATAAAAAAATTAAGATGCACTTACTAACTGCATTGCTATGGTTATTGGCAAAATAAAAGAATAGTGTGATGTTTTGTACTCGACAATGGAATTATATCGATTCATCGTAAACATATCTAAATCAGGTTTCTTGCCGAAATTGGTAGAAAGCATATCTAAACTTTGGCCTATTATTGTTTTCAATATATTCTGTCGAAATACTTTCATAAATTGATCAATTAAAAAGTAAAAGGAAATTATTTAATATCTATATATGTATATATGTATATATTTGGGAAAAGAGAAGATATCTTCACTCACATCGTGGAATGTTTCTAGTAGATTTACATAACAATCTTTCCCTTTGAAATATTTTTTAATTAGATAAAATATAGCACACGCTAACAATAAACCATCATTGATTGCTGCTAAACCGAGACTATTGTATCGGTACCAACATGGTTGGCCTCGGCGAATCAAAGATCGATCCTGTATGTCGTCTATCACGAGCAAAAAGGCTTGCATCTATGTAGTAATAAATGTATTAAGTTCATATTTAATTGCAATATTAATTGCACTATATTTTTAATTATCGCTAATTATATTATCTTTAATTTTAAGTTATTATAAATTAAAATATTACATTTTTCATTTAATTTATTAAATTATGGATAAAATGAGTGTCAATGTAAAGAAAAGAAGAACAAATTTACGCACCAGTTCTATACACCATGCTAAGATCCGTACTAAACGAATATTTTCTTCTGTAAGTTGATCACTTGGTATTAGTACCTTATAGGCATAGACTAATGTTAAAGCGCGAATTTTTTTTCCTCCTGGAACAGTATACTGTAATACCTGCATAAAGAAACATCAATCTGTATATTTTTTAAATTCGATATTTATTGTTTCATGTACCTAGGCTCATGTATTTAGGCTTTTTGAATTATTGAATTACTCAAAGCTTTTTTTATTTTCAAAATCTAAAACTAGTGCTATTTATTTAGCTTTTTTTCAAGATTACTTTAGATTGTTGTTTATTAAATATTGATGATGATTTATTTTTACTTTATACACTATTTAAGACAGAAAAAAGAAACAGAAAGAATTTTTATTAAAATTTTATATTTACGAATATGAAATTTGATATTGCATTATTTTGTATTACTTCTACAAGTAATAATCCTAAAGGAATTTATCCTAAGAGATGAATCGATCAATTTATGAAATGAATTTTAACATATTTCATACACACACACACACACACACACACACATCCCACATTGGCTATAACATTTATAATATTTTCTGTTTGACCATAATATTTATATATTATTTTAATTAATGATGACCTACTTTTCCCATCCATTTAGCAACATCTGAAAAGTTAGAATTTTCAATCTCTTCCGTAATATCACGAACAATGTCCGACCACATTGCCATCATCTGTTGACTTTCCTCCTCGCTGATGGTTACCCATATCGTTTGATCCATTATAGTAAAACATTCTAAAGTTTTAACAAATGTTAAGAAGAATGACAAATAACAATTCCGTTATGTCATGAACAAAATTGTAATAAATTACAAGAAAAAAATGATAAAATAAAAATTTCCTTCGATAAATTTAGATTTTTTTATGTCTTTTGTATTACCACTTTATATCTTACTAAACTTCGTTAGATACTTCAAAGTATAAAGTGGAAAGGAAGATACGAGAAGAGAACTAAAGAGAAAGCTATTCTTTGCTTAGACATATATATCCTCGAATAGCAATACATATGTATGTTCTTTTTATGATCAACAAAGCGATTTACATATTAATATGATTTGATTGTCACATAAATTTCAAAAGATATTTTTTAATAATAAATTATCATATTTTGTACAATGCTTTTTTATTAAAAAAAAATCAGTATAAACAGAATGCAGCATATGCAGTTTATTACACAATTTTAATACTAGATTATTAAAATGTGTATTTGTTTATTCAAAAACGAAAAAAAATATATACACAAAAAAGCTTTACTTGCATATTACCATGTATATGTATTATTCACATATATATTACATTTAATTATATAAAAGATTTTTATAAATAATTCAGATTAATTGCATTGAAAGTCCGACAACCATTTCGGCACGTAATTATCATTTCTTCGAAATTAATTCGTTTATATGAATATATATATCAGTTCAACATCTCAACACTCAGATATAGTGGCGCGTATTTTAAAAGTAATGTTATTTAACATAAACGATCTTGTTTCCAATCTTATTGTTTATAAATAATGTTTATATATTGTAATTTGTTCCTATTTTATAAGTAAAATTAATATCTTTATTTATAAAATTTTAATAAAAGAAAACCATTATGAATAAGTGAAGAAATAATACTAAATGCTTAAAAATTTTTTTTATTAAACTTTTTTATAAAATTTTTTTTAAGTAAAATATTTTCCTGTACATAAAAACTTTGTAAAAGATATCCTGATATTTTTTTTATAAAAAGAAATAACATTTTAATACTTTCGAATTATTATTAGAAATTCTCCTTTCCTTTTATTCTATACTTTAATGATAAAATATTAATGCATTAAATATTAACATTTTAATGCTCGATAAAATATTAATTTCTTCAATATACACAATTACTTTATGACACTCTGTGATAAATCTTCCTTAATAAATTCAAGAAGAGACTATGTGGAAGCCCGCGTGATATCTGTTGTATATGTACATTTAGTAGATTATATGTTTCTTCTTCATATATAGAATAAGTGTTAGGCAAACCAAGATCAGTGAAAAGTTGTCTCACGCGTCTTACTTTCTCCGGATCGGGAGAGCCGTAACATTCCTGCGTAAAAAAAAGAATTAGTATAACAGCATTTCACGAAACAACACGCACATTTAAATCAACGATACTCACTTCTAAAATTTTACGCTGCTCCGGAGTGGCACGTTGAAGAGCTACAACAATCAGCCATGTACATTTTCCCTCTTGTATATCAGTATAATCCTTGCTGTGAACATCGCTATAGCAACCTAAATAATCATCTTGGACTTGAAACAAATGCCCCATTTCTAATAAAATGGTTTTTGCTTGCCTGAACATCTCTGGATCTTTTATTCCAGCCTACAAATAATACAATACAGTATTATCATCAAAACAAATCAATCTATTTATGTATAAGAAAATTAAAATGTACTTACTAAATGCATTGCTATGGTTATTGGCAAAATAAAAGAATAGTGCGATGTTTTGTACTCGACAATGGAATTATATCGATTCATCGTAAACATATCTAAATCAGGTTTCTTGCCGAAATTGGTAGAAAGCATATCTAAACTTTGGCCTATTATTGTTTTCAATATAGTCTGTCGAAATACTTTCATAAATAATTATTCAATTAAGAAATAAAAGGAAATTATTTAATATCTATATATGTATATATGTATATATTTGGGAAAAGAGAAGATATCTTCACTCACATCGTGGAATGTTTCTAGTAGAGTAACATAACAATCTTTCCCTTTGAAATACTTTTTAATTAGATAAAATATAGCATTCTCTAACAATAAACTATCATTGACTGCTGCTAAACCGAGATCATTGTATCGATACCAACATGGTTGGCCTCGGCGAATCAAAGATCGATCCTGTATGTCGTCTATCACGAGCAAAAAGGCTTGCATCTATGTAGCAATAAATGTATTAAGTTAATATTTAATTATAATGCTTTATTTTTAATTAAAATCGCTGATTATACTGTCTAATTTTAATGTATTATAAATTACATTTTATCAAAATATTACATTTTAATTTATTCAAATTAATTTATGGATAAAATGAGTGTCAATGTAAAGAAAAGAAGAACAAATTTACGCACCAGTTCTACACACCATGCTAAGATTCGTACTAAACGAATATTTTCTTCTGTAAGTTGATCACTTGGTGCTAGTACCTTATAGGCATAGACTAATGCTAAAGCGCGAATTTTTTTTCCTCCTGGAACATTGTACTGTAATACCTGTGAAATAGAGAAAGCATTATCAGGCTGCATATTCGTTCAATGACTTATTGTTTTATATTTTGTTTTATTATTATAAGTTTTTTTTTATATGTTAGTGAAATACTCGACATTTTTAATTTTCTAATAAATCTTACAAAATAATATTTATTTATATCTACATTTTTTATAGGTATCTGTTCTTGAATTTTAATTTTGACTTTCATAAATTTATAATAATATGTCGTTATGAATAATATTTTACTTTAAATTTGTATATCTTTATATTATGTACATTTCACAATTGTAATGTCCGATCATACTGAGGAAATTTATTCTCGAACAGATTAATGCAGACTAATCCGTATGAATTTTAATCTCATCTTTTATATAAATCATACAGTATTTTAATAAATAATAATTTATTTTTGCCATTTACTTTTGCCATCCATTTGGCGATATCAGGAATAATGAAATTCTTAGTCGAATCTGTGAGATCGCGGACAACATCTGGCCACAATGCCATCATCTCTCGACTTTCATCTTTGCTTGTGGCCCATGTGTTTGTCGGTTGTGTTGCAGAATGCACCATTCGCATATTACAATCCATTGTTCTAAAAATATAACGAATAAATTAAAAATTATGGCAAATATCAGATGAAAATGTTAACGATTGCTTTGATACGCAAATAAAATCGCTATGTGATAAATTAATGAAAAGCATGACTAATTAGAACAATAAAACTGATGCCTTTTATCGAATTTACATTTGTTTTCTGTTGTGTATTAGATTCAATATTTTTTATTTCGTCCGACTCTTTATTTTAGAAGAAATTTCTTTAAGAAGGAAAGAGAAAACTCTCGGAGAGAACTGTTATATAAATATTTCTTTGCTTATACATATTAGAATAACAATGTACAGAACTAGGGTTATAGCTATTTATACATTTTCCTTGGGATCGGTAAGGAGACTTATTGCGTTCGTAACGATTATTACATGAATATTAAAATGATTTTCTTAATTTAAATCCACCCCTAGATTACTTCCTATACGATATAAATAATTATTACTTAAGTATATTAAAGAATTTCAGTATTAAGAAGATGACTGTTGAATAATTTGAAGTCAAACTTGGTACTTGGAATTGAATATCAATCAAATTGATATCATAGTAAAAAAAATAGACAGTTGATGTTTTTGTTATTAATACATTTAATTAATAAATTATAAATTTCTATTATTTAAAACACTTTCGAATTCAAGTACCTCCATCCAAAATGTTTAAAAAAACCATTGATTTATTAGGTGTTGGAATTAATTCGTAGCGTTTTTTAATGAAAGAATGTTATTTATTTCACATGAGCATTAAAAAATACATTAATGAAAGTACTTCCCATCACTTGTAAAACGCTACGAATTAATTCCAACACCTAATAGATTTTTTATTTTACACTTCTGCAGGAAACGTTACAGAGTAAAGAAAAATATATGTTTAAATCTGAATAATTCGATTTATCATGCTGGATAATATTCTGAACATGTATGATAAAAAAAAATTTTTACGCGATACAGAAATAAACAAAGCGATGAAGGTCGTCGCGGCGCGTGATGTTGATAAATTACACTTCTAAATGTAGTCAAAAGAAATTTAAAAAAAAGAGAAAATAAATAAAGATGATAAATAAAAATACAGCGCTTATTTTTAAAAAATTTCGAGATCTCTTTTCGGTATACAGCCTGCCTTAGATTTGTTCAAATATTTTTCGATAAACATGATTATTCTGAAAACTCGATTTAAATCCTCCCTACGCCTACGTCGGTAACAAAGTGAATAGAAAAAAATTATTACTGACGCATATATATTATCTTAAAATATATATTATCTTAAATATATATTATCTTAAAGTATATATTATCTTAAAGTAATATATTAAACTCTAGACTAAACTTAGGAATTCCTAAGAATGAACCGAATATAATATACAATGAGTACAAAAACTATTTGTACAGAGAAAATATCAAAAAAAAAAAATTTTACTTTTAAAAAGTAAATATTATTCAGTGAGAAATGAGTCATTAAATTGATGTCGAATCGGTATTGATTGACGATGATTTCAACACCAATTTGACGTCGTTCGTATTCGACGTTTAATCATTTCTTGCTGAGAAATTAATAATTTATTCATAAAAAATAAAACAGACTGTATGTTTCTTAAAATTATATATACCAAAAAGATGTGTTAATTATAGAAAATATATCATATGAAAAATAAGCAAAAATTGTTAAAAATTGTTTGGATGCTCAAAAATTCATCGAGAAATTTAGCTTCTAAAATCAGGAATACATGCAAAGCTCGTTTGTTTATGTTAGAACAGAATGTATTCATTGTAAAATTGCTAATTAATGTTTATTTTCTATAAATAAGACTTTTTTAATAAAAAATTTCCTTGTACGAATACTTTTTGCACTGATTGTATGTAAAGGACATCGTCAGCCAATAAACGTGTTTATTCGCGTATATTAAAACAAGTTCATTTGCATCTGTGATTATTTGAGCTACGTTCTAATTGCAACTTTAAGTAGGTGTTACAAGTTATTACAGGCTGCATACGCAGTATATTTCAAACAATAATATTACAACATATGGCGCGGTAATACGGATATTAATTGTACAACAATTATTAAATTAGAGTTTGATAATCAACAATTTAAGTTATGCCATGCGTTTGTCGAACGAAGAATTCATTTGTCTTTGGAGGAAATTTCAAGATTTTCGCAAACATTTTAATACTTATGCTGAATCATATGAGGATTTTGAAGATATAATGTACTTCAGCGTCATAGCTCTTGTGAATAAAAAAACATATTGTTCTTTCAAATATTCAGAAATATAGAATTGAGTCTGCGGCGATGGTCTGGAGTGATAATCAGTAGTATCAATAGAGCCTTTGCTAATTTCTTGGTATGACAAAAATCGCTAATAAAAATGATATTTAAAAGATAAAGGTAAACTGAACTCAATTAGACTTATTAATCCGACACCGATGTTCCACGTGATAACCACGACATAAATACGTTGAATCACGCACGTCGTTTCTGGTAAGCTGTAGGCATGGAACAAGATAGCGTAGAGTAAACAATCTTTTATCTAGCAAAACGTGTTATAATCTCAAGCAATTACGTCGTACGATAATATTCAGCGTACCTAGCGAAATATAAAAACAGCTTTCATATTTTATAGTTTGAACTTCATTATCATCACCGTGAGTGATAAGGCTTCTTTGTTTTACCAGAAATTTGCACGTACGCGTACGTAACTTAATTATACTGACAATGAGCATAGTACTGAGGAAAATTAACGAACGGTAGAACAAATCTAATTGTGGCTTCCTTCGATGTATACTTGCTTTGCGAGCGAATTGAATTGAATAAAAAAATTTACGAAGACTCAAGAACCAAGTTTAAGGAACTTACATTTTTGCTTTGTCTAATTTGAATTATATTTATATCGATTAAAAAATATTAATTTAGTAACATTTATTCCTGATTCGTTGAATTTAATATTTTGATGCTGTCTTAATTTTATTATAAATCATAATTTACCGAGGTTCGATCCGAGTCGGAATGTAAAAACCAACCTACTACAGTCGAGCATTTCCTTATCATTTGACTATAACAGGGAAATGCTCGACTGCAAGTTGGTTGATTTTTGCATTCTGATCCGAATCGAACCCTCGATGTAAACTAGGCCGTACTCTCAAAACTTTTAGAGTAAATCTCATTTTGAAGAATAAAATTTCTCTTAAAAATAGAAGATTGAACCATTCTTTTTCAAAACAGTCAATTTTCAGAATGGGATTTTTAGAATAAGATTTTCCACTCCAAAGAATTTAGAAAGTAAATGTATTATAATATATACACAAGACAAGTTTTTTCAAATCTGTTAATCTCATAATGTGGTGCTTATTCTAATGTGATACGCTATTATATACATATTTATAAGGTTGTTTTCTATTTTTTATAAACTCTTCAACTTACTCTTCCATTCTCTTACTCTCTTTGCTCTTATACTTTTATTCTTTTTATCCACTGAATGAGTTATATAAGTGATATAATTTATCCGAAAATGAAATAATCGTTCCTAAATGATGATTCATAACGAGTATTTAATTTATCGTTAAAACATTCTAAAAATACAAAAATATTTAAGAAATATAATAACCCGCATTCGAAATCAGCTGTTCTAACAAAGCCAATTAAATTCAATTGGATATGCTTTAACTGTAAACAAATGATAAATTTTAATTAATCGGCTTAAAGAAAATTGATTCAAATTGTTTGAGACTTGAGAGATAAATAATACGTGAAAGTAAAAAAAATGAATTCTAATAAAATTCTAGTAAAAAAAGTGATTTCTAAAACTTAAATTCCTTCGCAACAGGGAATCGTTTCGCTTATCGATCTTTATACGTAGATCGCCCGACAATAGTTCTCCTTCTATGACAAAGCATGTTGTATTCGTATCTTGAAAAATCATCAAAGATCAACGCGTGTAAAGGTTCATTAAACAAACGACCTCTGTTTAGTGCGAAACATGCAAATGTTCGATAGAGAGAAAAAGAAGAAAACGCATGTTGACCGATTCTTTTTTTACCGTGAATGATTTGCATGATAACTGCAAATGCTAATAAGATGTTGACAGATTATTCTTTTCAATCTTATTACAAAAGCTGAAATCACATGTTCTCTCGAAATAATCTTCGAATAAAATCGATGATAAGTCTAAAATATTTAAAGATTAAACTTTAATCGGAAAGAAATATGAGACTGAAACTATCGAATACTTATATCTTTAATACTTTATTGACTTTATATGACTATCTTTTAATCAATAACTCTTAATTAATTTATCTTAATTAATTACTCTTAATTTATTTCCTAATCAATAGTTTCTTGAAAATACGTTTTGACATCAAAAATTTTCAATATTTTTCTTAATTCAAATAGATTTTTTTACTACAGTTTTGACAGATTAATTTTCGAATTGAAAATCGAAATGAGATTGAGAGAACGTTGATTCAGTTTTTGAACGAAAACTTTCAGAATATAAGACTATATATTACATATCTATATATACATCAAAATACGGAAAACTGTATCAACTCCCATTATTTGCATATATACGATACGCAATTTTTTGTTACTCGAAAATGATAAACATATAAAATTTCGATACAATTTTTGAATCAACAACTTTTCGATTTTAACGACGTACATCGAAACGTGATAACGTTTTTTACTTTCTACTTTCAAGGAAATGTTTTTTACTTTCTGCTTTCTAAATTTTTTTAAGTGGAATCTTTGCGTAGGCTTTCTAAAGAATGAAAATTGAACTTGAAAAAGAATGACTCGTTTTTATCTTATTTAATCTTTACAAGTACTTTTCAATCTTTAAAAGTAGATTTTCACCAGAATGAGATTTATTCTAAAAGTTTAGAGAGTAACTCGATTAAAGATTCAGTAGTAAAAGAAATATTATAAGACAAAGAGAAAGGAGTCCTCTTTAAGGATGATGTAGACCGCAAAAATTGTGCTTATTGTTAGTCAGACAAAGTATTGACATGAAAACATTTCGAATCAAAAGATACGATGGGCGATTTTCTAAACAACAGCTGAAGAAGAAGAAGAATTAATCAGAACTATTCAGCAATTGTATTTCTCATTCTCATCTATATATACACAAAAAAGTTTTCTTTTTCCATTTCGCGGATAAAAGTGCTTCTACATAATTCGCAAATCGCAAAACGTAGTTAATTCGCAAACGCAGACGCGCAGAATGAAGATTTGTTTATTTTTTCATTGCATGCAGTTGGTTTTCATTTGTGTGTGTATTTTTGTGTGCGATGATCGTCATTCTGCTTCAGCGTTTGCGAAAACTACGTTTTGCGATTTGTAGAGGCATCTTTAAGACACCTTTATTTGTCGCGCTGTTTTTATTTTCTACGAGCTTTGACTGTAAATCATCTGGACATGCAAATAAGAATACTTTTTCATTCTTGTTCATTAGATTTGCCGTTTTTGTCCTGATCAAAAAGAATAAAATCCCAAGGAGAACAAAAAAAAATCAAAATGTCAATTTGATATCATATTGACCGAATTTATTTATTTTTATCATGACCAAAAAAATGACATTTCGTCGATATGTCATTAAATTGACATTATTTTAATTTTCTTGTTCTCCTTAATTCGGAATCTTTTTCTCTCTCGCAAATCTTAAAAAAATAAAAAATTTTTATTGGACAGCGATCATCAGGTGATGAATAATAATTCTTATCTCGTCTCCTTTAATGTATCTTTCTCATCACATTGTTTTTACGAGCTTTGACTGTGAATCATCTGGACATGCAAATAAGAATACTTTTTCATTCTTGTTCATTAGATTTGCCATTTTTGTCCTGATCAAAAAGAATAAAATCCCAAGGAGAACAAAAAAAAAATCAAAATGTCAATTTGATATCATATTGACCGAATTTATTTATTTTTATCATGACCAAAAAAATGACATTTCGTCGATATGTCATTAAATTGACATTATTTTAATTTTCTTGTTCTCCTTAATTCGGAATCTTTTTCTCTCTCGCAAATCTTAAAAAAATAAAAAATTTTTATTGGACAGCGATCATCAGGTGATGAATAATAATTCTTATCTCGTCTCCTTTAATGTATCTTTCTCATCACATTGTTTTTACGAGTTTTGACTGTGAATCATCTGGACATGCAAATAAGAATACTTTTTCATTCTTGTTCATTAGATTTGCCATTTTTGTCCTGATCAAAAAGAATAAAATCCCAAGGAGAACAAAAAAAAAATCAAAATGTCAATTTGATATCATATTGACCGAATTTATTTATTTTTATCATGACCAAAAAAATGACATTTCGTCGATATGTCATTAAATTTACATTATTTTAATTTTCTTGTTCTCCTTAATTCGGAATCTTTTTCTCTCTCGCAAATCTTAAAAAAATAAAAAATTTTTATTGGACAGCGATCATCAGGTGATGAATAATAATTCTTATCTCGTCTCCTTTAATGTATCTTTCTCATCACATTGTTTTTACGAGCTTTGACTGTGAATCATCTGACCATGCAAATAAGAATACTTTTTCATTCTTGTTCATTACCGTTAGATTTACCGTTTTTGCCCTGATTAAAGAGAATAAATTCCCAAGGAGAACAAAAAAAAATCAAAATAATGTCAATTTGACCGAATTTATGTTATTTTGATCATGACTAAGAAATGACATAAATTTCATCAATATGTCGTTAAACTGATATTATTTTGATTTTCTTGTTTTCATTAATTGTAAACCTTCTTCTCTCTCGAAAATCTTAAAAAAATAAAAAATTCTGTTCTACTGAGGAAACTGAGGAAAAATATTCTTGTCGATCATCACGGAGGTGATTAAATAATAATGCGCTTCTTATCTCGTCTCACCTCCAGCACGTCGTATGTGTTACATGCGCGTGGTTGGCAGCGGCGGCGGCGACGAGGCGCCGCGCGACGCTGAGCGTCGACAGGAACCGATTCCGCGCAACGGACGACATGCCTGTGGTTTGCTGGAGCACACTCGTGTATTCTGCGCGGGTGCGCAAACGACACGCTGAAAAATGCAAGAGAACGAACGCCGATCTCGATCCGAAGGTGAATTCACATCGGCGAAGAACCCGGCACGAATGTGAGAAATCCAGCACTCACTGGTATTCCGAGTCGAGCACTCACCGGCCGGACTCGGAATTTCGTTCGTTGACGGTCGGTCTGTCGACACGAGCGGGAAAGGGAAAATTAAAGCAAAAAAGGGGGGAAAACGAAGAAAAAAAAACGCAAAAAAAGTAACGAATAAATTAACTCGATGTCAGCCAAGCGACTGAAGGAGGTGTCTTCGTCGTCGAACCCTAACCTTGTCGCGCGGGCGCGTTGCACTTTTACGCGACTAGGTTGGTCGACTTTATACAGTCTGGCGATTATGGCGTGACATCACCGGACATCATCGTTATATCAGTTATATGTATGTGTTGCTTATTATGTCATGAACCAAACAGTTGTATGATTGGCACGTTTCTAGTTCTACGTGGAAGTCGGTCAGCTATGATTATCGATAAAAGACAAGGAGGGAAACCAATCAGTCCGTGCACTTTGGACCTTTTCGGAATTTTTATATTATAAATAAACACTCCAAACTAGTTAATCCTAGACATTCCAGTTGTGTTAGAATTAAAACGCGACTCTGTCAAAGGAATGGAAGAAATGCATATAAAAAGGAGTTATGTCATATGCCAAATATGTGCAATCAGCAGTGCTGAATAGCTCCTCTTTAGTGTGAATATCCCTTCCATCTCTTTTTCTGAGAATTTAAGAAATCTCATGCAATGCCGTTTCTTCATTTTACAAGTGGCAGTTACAAAATAACATTCAACATGAAGTGAACGATTCCCAGAGATAAAATGAAAACAACAAAGGGGATCACACAGATAATTAAACCGATTTTTCTTAATTAATATGTAATACAATTTTGAACACACACAGCTCGTCATCGCCATCTTTTTTGTACATTTTTTCAACTTATTAAATTTATTATTTTGTCGCTACTATCTGCAAGCTTTCATTCTATCGTTTATTTATTAAATGGTCTACTATTTGATGGTGCCGGCAATCTGTACTTTGCCAATTCCACTTCAGCTTCTCCAAACGAGTCTACATGATAGCAAAAGTATTCGGGATTCTTGTATTCCTTATTCTTGGAGGCATTGGGTCCTACAGCTGAAGAAATTTTCAATTCAAGCTGAACTTGTCTTAACAAAAACATTTCTTAATAATGTAAAATGATACTATTTATTCTTACGTGTGTTTGGTACTTTGACAACATTATTGCTGAGACCTGGCACATTGGTATTCACTGTGGGTGAACTGGTACTGGAAGGCTGTGTGCTAAATGCCCGTAAAGAAATAATTTTTACACCCTGAAAACAACAACAATATTGTTGTAAAGTAGGTTAGACTTACAAACTACACTATTTTAATGAAACCTGACTCCGTTTCTGAGTATATATACCTGTACTCGTCTCGCAATGACGCGCAACATTTTGCGATGATTTATAAATAACAATTATAATTAAATAATTAAAATATATACGGAGATTTAAATGTCCCTTTAACTATGAATACCGTCCTCCAATCTATTTCAATCCTCGTTCCTCGCAAAGAATTTAATTGATTTCAATTTTGTAGTTGGCAAGCATGAGAGAAACAGAAATGTAAGAACGTCTGATTGATTAGCTCTTGGAAAAGAATGATTCAGCGTTAAGGCACATTTTCATGAATCGTTCAAACCGGACGTTTTAATGATAAAAAGGATCAAGAAATCAAAATTAACACTTGATATTCGTCAATTTTTACTACATAATCCTTTCTGTTACTGAAACAACTAGTTTGAGAAGCTCGTGAAAATGTACTTTTAAATATGAACGCGTTACATAATGAATTATTAATATTTATCGAATATTGAACTAACAAATATTTATCAAATATTAAATATCAAATATTATTATGTAGTATGTGTATCTTGAAATGAAGTGAAAATTACAAAAATAAATTAATTCATTAGAATATTCATAATTTAATTGGTCAATATTTAATAATCATTGCTCACTTTTGTAATTTTCACCTCATTTCAAAATATACAATCGAGCCTCTGTATTTCAAACAAGGTGAAAATTGCAAAAGTAAGCAAATTTACTAGATTTTGACCAATGAAATTATTAGTATTCTAGTAAATTCGCTCACTTTTATAATTTTCATCTCGTTTCAAGATACAGAATCGATTCTCAGAACTATTGTGTTCTGTTGCAACCAATTTCTTCCATCTTCATCTCTATCAGCTGATTCCACGGAAGAATGGAGCACATATAATTTTCAATACTGCCAACTGTAAGTTTTTTATCATAGCTTTCTACTGGTAGCAATCAAGTGTATTTTTGAAATACAGAACTTGTACGAACATTACTACACGTGATTACACGATAGTGATAGCACATACATACGATACGTTCGTATTTAAAATATCTTCCGATTACAATCTGACATAACCTGGCCGACGTGCTACTGTCTGCTTTATGGCGAATTGAATTTGGCGAGACTTGACTCGCGGTATGTATATATAAAAAAACATAATCATCAACGTCAGAGAGTTATGTCATAACTTTAGTTAGAATATCTTCATCTCGGTACTTATCTCTTTTTTTCCTTTGTATAAGATCGGAGTATGCTATTGTCAATTTATATTGTATGTAGTTCACACACACACACGTCATCATTTGAGAATAAATAATTTTAATTGTTACTTAATAACTGTTGTCATGACATTACAATTATGTCTATTTCTACCATGTGTAGATATTTCCTCTTCCATATTTATGTATACTGCTGCAGTGATTATACTGCATGTCTTATTCTCTCTTTTAAAAAGTATATTAAAATATATATTGTACTAAAATCATTGTAAATATTGTACTAAAATAAAATTAAAAGTAATAAAAAAGGCTCTGTACTAATAAACAAAAAGTAATATAAAAGAAGGCCAAAGAGCCAATATCAATATTATTGGCTCTTTGTCCTTCTTTTATACTACCTTTTGTTTAAAATAAAATTAGATGTATTAAAATTGATCGATGGCGGAAATTTGAAATCTAACAAAATTCTTCACTAGATACAAAAATGCACAATAGTATAAATTATATATAGTCATAAGAAATTTATATTTTTTTCCAAGTATACACCTGTATTTGTACTCGAAATAATATGCAACTTTTTATTTATTGTATATCTGTTCATTGCAATCTCTGTTTCAGCCTCAACCAACATGCTAATAACATATTTCTGGAATAACTGGAGGTATAGTAATGCCCCAGAGGGCAAACAGCCATTTGAAAAGGTGGTTGGGCTAAGTAAATATGGATTTATCACTGGTCTCGGGGTTGGCGCATTTGATTCTATAATTTTATCTCAGACAACAGGCTTCTGGAATACAGTAAATTGCATGTCTTACTGGGTGGTGCCTCTTACTGCCATGTGTGCTACTTTTGCCTCCGTAGCTTACACATCAACAAAAATTAGAGGAAAAGATGACTATTTCAATTATGTTTTAGCCTGTATGTAAACGTATCAGCTATATATTCATCAAGAATAATTATTAAATTTCAATGTTTACTCGTTGCAGCATTAGCCACAGGTGGAATCATCTATCGCTGGCAGAAGAATGGTCCGTTAACTCATAGTTGGACAGTCGCAATAATTGCATGTGCCACAATAAAGAAATTCAGTGATTTGACTGGTTTTGAACCCTTACCGTTACATCCGCAAATTCGAGAACAACATACTTCTTTTCCACTCGACATGACCCTCATTAAGGATCCTAGAGGACCTAGAGTATGGGAGTAATGACATTTCGTACAGAAAAAAAATAATTAGTGCTGCTGATGTATAAATCAAATGGGGATAAGTCATATTGTATAATTAATGATACAAAGAGATACGAAATGCATATATTTTGCTTTCGTCATGTATTTATTCGATTCTAGTACAGGAAATAAAAAGGATTGTAAAAAGAATGTATTGTGTTTGGTGTTTATTACGTCAGCGTTTCACCCTTTGTGACCTATAAAATAAATGCAATTATGAAACTACCAATATAAGTAAGTAATGTAAAATAAACAGTAGAAAAATGTTTGATACAACAATATCACAAGGGAAGTGACACGTTACAAGTAAACAAAACTGAGAAACAGATTGTTATCTATAATCACATAATGTAATCGAAATATAAATAAAACAAATCACTTACGCATGCTTCGAGATATTCTATTCTCCGTTCAAGGGTTGTGAGCTTCTCGTTGAGGACTGCTATTCTTGACCTACAAGACATATCTAACAAAAAAAGATATAATAAATAAGATTAAAGATATTAATTTAATAACACTTTTGCAAACACAATAAGAATTTAATGATAAATTACCGAAAGAATTAAGAAAGTCCGTAATCTTTTTAATACTGCCAGTAATAACTTCTATGTATTCGCGGTTAGCCCAGTCTTGTTGAATCTGTTTTTGTATTGCTTCTCGATGTATGGCTGCCATTCTCCTTGTCACTACGGTATATTCTCTTTTCTGATTTTTCTCTGGCTAAATTGCCGTTATTATTCAAACGATGAGCGAAGAGTGTTTCTTAATAATTCTATCGCATTGTTTGTAGTGTTTGGAATGTATCAGTAATGTCAGATATTTAGATCATAGATGACGTAATACATAGATTGACAAGTGCGATGAGAATGGTCGCTTCAGTGGATTCAACAGTTGAGTGAGCGCTCGTTGCTATTGATATATTCTTTCAGATCTAAAATGCTGATTGGATGATCTAAAAGAATACAACAATAGCAATAAGCGCTTACTCAATTGTGAGTCTGCTGAATGCGCCTATTTGATTCGTGACCTCTGTGTTTCAGAATGTTTTTGTGATTTGCAACCAGTGTTTGATCTTATCTATATAAATCATTTAGATAATCTAGATGAAATTTTGATTTTTATCTAGATGATAAAAGTATTCATTATCTTTATCTGCATTTTAGATGAAAAAAAGTGTCATCTTTATTTAGAATAATGTTTAGATAATTTAGTTTATATTTTTTACATTCTTAAAAGTGTGCAGAATATTAAATATTATTTTCTTCTATGTAGTTGCAGAAAGATTTTCAGCCTCAGAAAGAAAGTGGGTACATCTAATATAACAATTTATTTGCACTCAAATGAAAAAACATGTATCTATATCATTTTAATTTCCATGAGAATCGCGCTTTCTTCCAGAATTGTCCTGCCATTGGCTGTCGCTAGTTAACAATAGCGACAATCATCGATAAGACATTTAGAGAATCTCGTTGCAGGAATGCCTGGGGCGCGATTAACTATCTTTGCATGTCGACAGTTGTGATGTCGTTGCGCAGATACTTTATATAGTGAAAAAAACTGCGCAACGACACTGCAACTGTCAATGGCACGTAAAAACAGTTATGGAATCGCGTCCTTGGGGCCCTATTCTTGAAAAGTATCACATACGAAAAATAATAATGCTATAGTATATGTAACGCATACTATAGTATTTTCCTAGTTTGAGATACTTTTCGAGGGGCCCTGGGATTTGATTTTAGGGATCCACGTTTCAGTCTTAGTTGTTTTTACATTCATGACTGTTAAAATCTGATACGACTGGATGATACGTCAGTGATCACAAATGTACCGTAATATTTGTAAATTGTGTTTTGACAACCGGCCGACGTAATCTTAAAGTTTGTTCGCGTTGCACGGAATCAATATGGCAACTAGATATTCGCGTCGTGTTAGAGCATACTCCATGGATCAATTAAGAGTTTGCTTCATTTGCCTCACATTAAAAACAAAAGTTTTTCAGTGAAATCTCTGAAATACTCCAAAGCCTAATTGAAAGGAAGCGGATTGAAGCCCTCAATATATCAGATAAGTTGCGGTTTTTGAAAAAGTATAATTGCTTTTACTTGCCAATAAGAAAATATACTTTGTGAGCTGTTTTTCTTACACGGGTAATACATTGTAAATAAGCGGATAAGGTAGTGGCCTAGTTTACATTGTGCACTTGATATACATGCTAACTAGTAACTTTCTATTAAATTATTGAGTCATCTAAAAAGTATCCGCGATTTTTTGTCACTAGATGTGTGTTGATGGTCATATATCTAGTGACAAAGTACCGCGGATACTTTTTAGATAACCCAATATTTTAATTTCAGCAATGTATTTAAAGAATAATGTACTAAATTGGTACAATATACATCATAATGATTAATTAAGTACATATATCATGCATACGTTTCAACATACCGCCGAAATTCATTCAATAAAAGATCATTCAATAAAAAGTTACTAGTTAGTACCCATATCAAGTGCACGATGTAAACTAGGCCAGTCAACGATGGAATATTTATGGCGAGAAGTATTTTATTAGGGATAAGCGCAGAAAGGTAATCCCAAATTTAATCATAAGATATTTCAGGCATTCACCATGTCAAAAATGATGGTTAATAGTATTAAAATTTCGATGAAGATCGCAATCTCAGTATAATATATGAGTGCCAGAATTAAAATAAAATTAAATTGCAAATCTCCTGAGAATTGAATGTATTCTAAATAAGATTTTTCCCATATGTGTAATATCTTATTACGTACTTGCTTTTAGACGATTCACTGCCAGTGTTAATGTAAATGTATAATACACGTAACGTAAACTATAGATTTTCAGCACTGGCACTGAATTTTGGAACACAGTTTACAGTTTCAAAAAGCCTCAGTGGCTGCGCACTGAAAGGAATATGGAATAGGGAATACAGAATAGAATTTCAACCTATCAGAAATCATGTATTGTAAATTGTATATCAGATATCGAGATCGCGACGAAGTTGTGCCGTTGCTTACGGCCATGATCACAATACCTTCCTCTATTGTATTGTATAAACATGAAATAAAACTATGAATTTTTTTACATTTCAGGTATTAGGATTTGTGCACATTGCAAAATGCCTGCCAGATGTAGTGCTCCCAGATGCACCAATTCTAATAAAGAAAGATATGGCTGCATAAACTTTGCTCGAGATCCAAAGTTGAGACAAAAATGGATTGATGCTGTTGGAATTTCAGATTGGAAACCTCCAAAATCAGCTGTATTGTGTGAGGTCAGCATCGAAGCATGCATACAAATGTTTTATAATGTAATTCCTGTAAACACTAACAAAAATAATATCAATGTTATAATTTTTCACTCAATATCAATACATTAAATTCAATATAATGCGAGTGTATGTAACAATTATATATATAGTTGCGTGAAAAATTCTAACATATTGATGTTATGTTAACGGTAGTTGGTAGGACAGATATTTTTCTCTAACGTGTACCTCTTATTTTTTAGGTTCATTTCCATCCATCAGAATTATTCCGCATTGGTAACAAAAAAATTATAAGGAAAGGTACCATACCAAGTTTATTTTGCAAATGTGAAGAACCTATGAAAGAAAAATCTCTTACAAAAATTCAACAAGAACAGCGATGTAATGAATCAACTGAATTTTTTTCTTACAAAAAGGCAGGATTAAGAAGTGATCATTTGTATACTGCTACAGAAAATTCTGATAAGCAAGAAAACAATAGTTGCAAAAGAGAGCAGTATTCAAATGAATTACAAGAACATAATTATTGTTTACTTTCCAAAAAAGGAAAATCTATTACGTTTGGGCCATGTAAGAAGTATGTTCATACTGCACATTGTATTGTAATGAAAAAACCCATTGATATAAATATATTGAAGACATTCTCTGAAGAGGAAAATTACAGATCAAATTCTAATCTAGACGTACATGTATCATCAGAATTTACTGCAAACCAAATATTGTCTACAGAGAATTTACCTAATCCAGAAGAATATGAAATACTAAAAAAAAAATTAAAAATGGTTGAAAAGGAAAGAGATATCCTAAAAAATAAAGTTAATGACTTAGAAAAAAATATCGAGGAAAATACTGAAATAATCAATACAGTTCTTAATAAAGATCAACAAAGAGCAATTATATACGGTACTACAAAAGGTTCCAAGTGGTTAGATGAAACAATCGAAAAAGGATTAAACTTGCATTTTGCATGTGGATCGCATGGTTATAATCAGATAATTAAATTTGTTGCTCCTTTTCCTTCATTGAGAACTTTAAGAAATAAAATACAGCAAAATTTGAACTAGCAGCTTTATTCTTGAGCATATGAATAATTTTCGCATACGAAAATGATAATTCTCGACTGTGATTGGTCGATTGTACATGGAATTGCTATTTCCGTGCGATATTTATTCAAGAATAGGGCTCCAGAATATTTGAAGATGTTTTTAAATATCTGCAGTTGATCGTTCTTCATATTTTATGTACAAGGAAAATCTGTGGACTAGTATTTAATGAAAAGACAATTAAAGAGCAGATATATATCGATTTTGACATAAATACAAAGGCATATATTGGAAATGTGACATTATTTGGCAATACAAATAAATTGGCATATGAAGCTTTACTTTTCCAATTGTTTAGACTTGATTTTCATTGAAAGTAGTATGTAGCTATCTTATTCAGTAAATGATATAATTAGAGGTTATTTCAGAAATACTTCAAAAATATCATAATGTAGGTTTAAAAGTAGTTTTGGTTTGTGATATGGGAAATAGAGGATTGCTCACAAAATTAGGGTTTAAAATTACGAAGAGAAAGAGAGAGAGAGAGAGAGAAAAAGAGAAGCAGATATGGTATATACTATACATATCCTTGCGATCTAGAGATTATATTACAGTTAATTCCAGATCCTGTTCATGTTGTTAAAAATTGGAAAGAAATGGCTATAGAAAATCAATTTATTTACTTACCACAAAATGTTGTAGAACTATATAATTTACCTACACTGAGAAAAAAATATAATCAATTTTGAAAAATATAATAAATATTTAGTTCAATACTGCCAACTAAACATTTACTTACAGTAAATAAATATTTGTTCAAAAAAGATTGTTAAATTAAATTAACATTTCTTGTATCAAATAAATATATTTTTATATTTAATAAATATTTAGTTGGCAGTATTCAACTAAATATTTATAAAAATTGACTAATTCTTTTTCAATATATTAATGTTGATATGGGTCATATTGAGTGGTTATATTCATATCAGTCTCAAATTGCATGGCAATTGCCATCAAAATTGAAAATAAACGGTTTCTATCTGTCAGAAACCATGTATTCTAATGTATCCAATTTCTGATAAAGATTAAAATCAATGTGATTGAAAAGGCATACACGAGCGCAAGATGTTAGTAGCGAAATATTTATATTTTAATAGATTACCAAGGAATAAAAACAATACAATAAAATAAATGATTACAGTCGACTGTTTACTGTTACAGTCGAACGACAGGGGAATGCTCGACTGTAGTTGGTTGGTTCTTACATTCTGATCCGGATTAAATGTTCGGTGGAAACTAGACCAGTGGCTATCAGGAGCTGCGCACAATGAAAGGAATAGGAAACAAGAAACAGAGAATTTCAACCTATTAGAAATCATGTATTGTGGAATACAATTTTTGATAGGTTGAAATTCTTATTCTCTGTTCCATTCCTTATTCCCTATTCTTTTCATTGTGCGCAGTCCCTAAGAATTTCAACCTATCAAAAACTGTGTATTCCACAATATCATGATTCCGATAGGTTGAAATTCTTATTCTCTATTCTTTGTTCCTTTTATTGTGCGGAGCCCCTCAACGCTTGCAAACTGAGCACACCTCTATGTTATCCTTTCCACCAGCTATTAATCATAAGGTCTGTTTTTTGTGGCTGAACTAGTGTACACTTTTGGAACTTAAAGTGAGATAGATATACGTTTCATATTTATTTAAAGCGAGAAAGAAAATTCTAGAACAATTTAGTGCAGGAACAAAAAACAGACCAATAGTGTCAACGGTCAACCAGCACAGCTGGGCAACGGGATTCACTGATCGAATGGTTTACGTTTGCGGATCCTTCAGAAACGTAAATAGTGCATGGCAGCTGCAGCAATACATAGTATATACCTTTTAGATTATTAGTGCTTATTGACTTATTGATTGCAAGACGTAATTGCTGTTCCAAGATGTGGATAATACCGATTGAAACGTCGATGTTATATCAGGTAAAAAAAAGATCATTCAGCTTTAGTTTCAGTTTTTTACTTTCTTACATCTCGTACTTGAAGTGATTTTAGAAATATTTAGAGTCAGGAAAATATTGAGCTTATATAAATACAGAGCTTAGGAAATATGATAGTTCCCCCCCTTCTCAGTCATTCATGATGCAAGTCGACCAAATTGGCATTGCGTTTGTATGTTTCTATTGCGTCTTATTTAAAATATTAACATTGTATTAAGGTTTCTGATATTCAATAATATTTTCATAAGTGCAAGAGCAAGTTACTATTATAAAATCGCCCAAAATGAAGAATCGCTATCTACACATCAAAAACTGTAAATTTATCTGAATATAATTAATTATATAATGTAATAAATAATATAAAGTGATGTAAATTAAACACAGATACCTGTCGTGTCTAATGAAGGACTAGAAAATCATTATGTGTTAAGAATTAATTTCTCTTTATTATTATTAACGGAATGAAAAGATATCTTTCGTAATTTTGTTCATTATCTACCCAGCAAACGAGAATGAATTAAAATAGAAATTTTTTTCTATCCGAATGCGTATTTTAAATCGCGAATACTTTTTTTTTTTTTTTATTTAATTGGATTCAATTGGATGCAATTGAATTGAAAAACTGCATTTCCTATTCAAAATTTTGAATTGAACAGTATTTACAATTGTGTGTTTTTGCACAGAAAAAGCTAATATTATTTTTAGATTGAAAAACGTAGAGATATGCTCCATGGAATTCTTATAAATGAATAAAAATGCATTCAGGATTGAAAAGCATTCACTTTAACATTAGTAAATCAATATTTCTGAAAATCTGAATCCATTTCAATTCATTTCAATCCATTCTCGTTTGCTGGGTATACATATAATTAACGTTCGCTCGATTAGTTTGTCCACCGCGGGTTATAGTGCAACTGGTCATGTGACTACATGCGCATCGTGGAGTTTTGACGCAGGCATGATTGTTGTGTTGTGAATTGTGAAGTGCGTAGTAATTAATCTGACAATCTCGACGCGCCATCTCTGACAGCATAAATCGACGATTGGAATTCGACGAGTCTACGCTGGCTCGGACATTCGCGAATTTCCGTACGTAATGTATTACCGGCGAGCATGCATGTTCTTATTTAATCGCTACTAAAAGGATTGACGTTTACGAATCCGTAATTAACTGGGTGATTTTCGCCAAATATCGATCCGCCGCGTGATATCCACTCGTAGAACGTAGATACGCCATTTCTACTTTTGTTTTTATATCGGGTGCCCCGCGAATTTTGACAATGGCTCCTTTAACGCTTGCTGCAGTTTGAGAACTACATTATTTCGTAAAATACTCTCTTTTCATTGAATCTTTTTATTTTAATACACTTTTAATATATTCAATTTTCCGTTTAAATTTAATATGCTTTCTACGTTATGATATATAAATATGATATAATAGATAATAAAGGACCACTCTTTATGTAAGATGCTTTAGAATGCATTGCTCAATTTTAGCTATTTATTTCAGACGCATATAATTTATGTATGCGTAGAGGAAAGACCCCTATTAGATAGTATATTTTGGGTGAATGCTATAATAGAAGCCTAAAATTAAAAGCAAAATTAAAAAAAAAATAATAAGTCACTTTGAATTTAATAAGCTTTAAGATAATGTTATATAAAATTTAATTCAAATTCTACTTTTTTTTTAAATTAAAAAAATGTAAAAAATAAGCAAATTGCAAAGTCAAAAAATTCTGCTTCTAATATGAGATGCCATGAGAAATCAATAATAAAATGCAAAGTACATCAGTATTACAATTAAAAAAATTTATTCAATGTTTCTAAAGGCTCTTTAAGCCTTATGGTTTAACGATCATCAAATCTGACTTCTTTAATTAAGCAATTTAACATATCCCATATTTTTCTATTAGTACAACCTTACTCTATCACTACATGAAGAATTTATTGCCAAATTTTTATTTATTAAATAATAAACAAGGTTTGAAGGCTCATGTCAATGAAACTTGAAGACATTCAAATTCTAAAAATCTTTTTTTACAATGACTACAGGTATGATCTAATAATTGAATTAAAAATGAATTTTTCACTAAATGGTTTTCAATTTAAAAGCAATAAATTCATGGTGGAACCAATAGATAGCGTTTATTAATTTAACAGAAACGCCGCTATCTCGTAATAAAGGGCTTTCCTCTATATATAAATTTTTCAATTTTATTTATGCAATACATAGAATTTTGACTTTTACTTCTATAAATCTTTTTTTTTCTTATTGAAAGATGTTCCATTAAATGAGCAACATTATTATAATACTGTTTATTCGGTTTAATTATTATTTAATTATTTGATTGTTTATATTTATATATGTGCAGGATCAACTTTGCTGCGTGTATTCTCCATGCCAGGCGTGTTATGATTTCGGGAAGATGCAGTTCTTTATCAGTAGTTCGTTGCATATCTGAGCTATCTAAGAAACAGTGCAGTACAGGAGCGCACGGGTATCATAAAAATTTTCATTTCACTGAAAGTGCTTCACTTCCTATTATTGAGGGGAAAATGAAAAAGTAATTACATATGCATACATGCACACAATTATATATTATTATATTTAGATTACCTAATATTTTATAAAAACTAAAATTTAAAGCTTATTATTGAGAAATACGTTTTAAAAAATTAATAGGTTGAGTAACAGTAAAGCGCCTTTTCTTTCATCCATCAAGATGGCATCAACATCTCGACAGGATAGCAAAAGCGAGCCTGAAGTGAAGAAAAATCGCTTGAGATTGGAAAGATCGCCGTATTTATTGCAACATGCAACCAATCCTGTGGATTGGTATTCTTGGGGCGACGAAGCTCTGGAAAAAGCAAAGAAGGAAAACAAGATAATTTTTGTGTCAATCGGTTACTCTACGTGTCACTGGTGCCATGTGATGGAGAAAGAATCATTTAAGAATGAGGAAGTTGCAAAAATCATGAATGAGAATTATGTAAATATTAAAGTAGATAGAGAAGAGAGGCCCGATATTGATATGATGTGCATGATGTTTATTCAGGCAAGTGTTAAATTTATTGCATTATGCAAAATCTGAGAATAAACAGCAAAATGCATATTTTATTACTTATTGATTAATAAATATACTAAGCGTAATATTATATTATAGTTAATAAATATATCAAATATACAATATATTAGGTGTTGGAATTAATTCGTAGCGTTTTTTAATGAAAGAATGTTATTTATTTCACATGAGCATTAAAAAATACATTAATGAAAGTACTTCCCATCACTTGTAAAACGCTACGAATTAATTCCAACACCTAATACTTTATAAATATATGTGTTACTTATAATTGTATATTAACTCTGTTCAACATGGTAATGAAGATATTTACGTTTGATAGAGATTGAGAGGTCATGGAGGTTGGCCATTGAATGTTTTCCTGACACCAGATTTAATGCCGATAACAGGCGGAACATATTTCAGCTGTGCAATGTTTACATTATACTTGACACGAATTGTGAAGGAGGTATATAGAATGATATTTTCATCCGATATAAATATTTTTGGTTTACGTTTTACTCTGTAAGATGAAATTAGATTTATAAATAATATTTTCTTTTATTCTAGTGGACAGAAGGAAGAGACAAAATGGTCAAATCCGCCGCTATTGTATCGGATCGTTTGAAGGAATTAAGCACAAGCAGACATGACATAAAAGTGAATATATTTGAAATAGTTTTAAATAGAATTTAAAATTATTTTAACATTATATTTTATTCATTAATTTTTATGATATAGGACGATGGAGTTCCTGCGATTGACTGCGCTTTTTTGTGTGCTCACGTCTTATTGAATATATACGACGAAGAATACGGCGGATTTGGTAGCTCATCTGCTACGAATCCGAACTCGCCGAAATTTCCCGAGCCGACTAACTTAAATTTTCTTCTCAGTATGCATGTTCTAAGTACCTCGACTATGTTGGTTGAGATGTCTTTAAATGCATCTTTGAATACTTTGAGGAAAATGTCTTTTGGCGGACTTCATGATCACGTGGGGAAAGTAAGGCTAATTTCTTCATTTTCATTATTACAACGCACAAATGGAATAATTAAATAATTAAAACTATTTTTATCGTTCAGGGATTTCATCGATACACTGTAGATGCTCGATGGAAAGTTCCTCATTTCGAAAAAATGCTTTACGATCAAGCTCAGCTTATACAATGCTACGTCGATGCGTACATCATTACAAAAGATTCTTTTTTTTCCGATATCGTAGACGATATCGCAACGTACGTCCTACGTATGCTGACGCATATGGTATTACATTACTTTTTCATTTATTTATCTAATATTATGTAGGTTCTAAATGTAATGCTCATAAGAGATTCTAACGTATAATATTTTGTTCTCTTAAACTTTTTGAAATCAAAATTGTATGTATAGAGCAACAAACATGTGGAAAGATATAAAATATTTACAACATGTGCATTATTCAGGAAGGCGGTTTCTTCAGTGCGGTGGATGCGGATTCACTACCTACGTTTGATGCCCCAGCGAAACGGGAGGGCGCATTTTATGTTTGGAGCTATGACAATCTTAAGGCTCTTTTAAAAAAGAAAGTACCTGGTAAGGACAATGTTACATATTTTGACCTTATCTGCCGACATTTCTCAGTGCGGAAGGAAGGAAATGTAGAAAGACCACAAGTATGTTTTGCAATTAAAATTATAAAGCAAGAAATATTTATAAAACAAAATTTATGAATGCATAAATTTTGTTCTGTAATATAGGATCCTCATGGCGAGCTTACAGGTAAAAACGTATTGTCGATGCAGTCGGGAATAGAAGATACTGCTAATCATTTTAAGCTTAATGTAAAGGAGACACAAAAATATATTAAAGAAGCCTGTACTACCTTATATGAAGACAGATCACATAGACCCTGGCCTAGTTTGGACGATAAGATGGTCACATCATGGAATGGTAATGAATTATAATGAATAATACTTTTGTTAATATCACCGTGATTTGTTTGCATTTTTGTAAAATCTAATAACTATTTGTGATCTATTTACAGGTCTTATGATAAGTGGCCTTGCGCGTGCTGGAATAGCTGTAAAAAACAAGGACTATGTTGAAGCAGCAACGGAAGCTGCCACATTCGTGGAAAAATATCTGTTTAATAAAGATAAACGCATATTACTTCGCAGTTGTTACCGCAGGAGAGACGACAAAATTGTACAGAGGTAAGTATTGTCTTAAACTTTTTATCAATATGTGGTCTATGCTGACGATTTATAGGAGTGACCCGATACCTGGCTTCCATGAGGATTATGCGTTCTTCGTGAAAGGATTACTCGACTTGTATGAGGCCACCTTTAATCCGCATTGGGTCGAGTTTGCCGAAGAGCTGCAAGATATTCAAGACCGATTGTTCTGGGACTCGGAAGATGGTGGTTACTTTGCTATGGCCGAAGAGTCTCCGATACTAACACGGACGAAAGATTGTATGTTTGAATGTTCTTCTAGTAATTTTAATTTTGTAATTTCAATTTTAAAGGTTTGACACAACAATTATATCAATTAAATAAAATCAAACGAAACCTAATTTTGCTGTAAAGATTATATTACATTCAAATATTTATAACGCTGTCTATTGAATATCTCATCTGTGTGTTTGTTGATTATTTTATTATATTCTCAATGGTATCGACATGTAAATCTCTTCACTTTATAAACATCTGTTTTTTGTTGCAGCTGACGATGGCTCGCAACCATCTGGTAATTCAATTGCATGTTCAAATCTGTTGCGCCTAGCGATTTACTTGGATCGCGACGATCTCAGACATAAAGCTGAAAAACTTCTGTGTGCATTCGGCAATAAACTTGCGAATTGTCCGGCTGCATGTCCACAAATGATGTTAGCGCTGATCGAGTTTCACCATCCAACACAGGTGCGTGCTTCTGTTTATCTGCCTCTATCACATTAGCTTTTTCATGAGATTATAAGTATTCTTAATACATTTCTGAACCGAGTTTTTCTTTCCAGATTTATGTAGCAGGCAAAGCAGATGCTAAGGAGACGATTGAAATGCTGGAAATAATCCGTTCGCGTTTGATACCTGGTAGGGTGTTGATATTAGCTGATTCTGAGGACAACGTATTGTTCCGTAGAAACATGATTGTTAAAAGAATGAAGCCGCAGAAAAACCGGGCGACGGTTTTCATATGCCGCGATTATTCGTGCACCCTACCCATTTCAAACCCTAACGTTTTGATTTCTGAGTTAGATAAAAAGGTATTTACCGATTTGTAAGTGGCAAGGCTGTGCATCGATCATGGTGGTGAAAACAACGAAATGAGGGAGATCGCCGAAAATCAAATAATATAATGTTAAATAGTACAATATTAGCTCGCGTAGTTTAATGTATTAAGTCACTAGTACGACCGAGTACATTCGTAAGCACAAATAAATCAGCAATAATGTCGCAATTGATAAATAAATGTATAGGTATTCATAAAGAAAAAAAAAGTTCTAGTGAGTTTCTGAAAAGATCAAAAATATATTTCGAAATGGATTGAAATCATGTAGATTGTATGTATGTACTTCAATAGAATTTTAATGTATAAATTCTATTAATATTCTAGTATTCTATATACTGTTAATTTATATGGAAGGCAATGATAAATTAGTTGTAGTTCATGATGAATTCTTTTTTATTAAAATCCTAATTTCAGCGTATATGTATATACATGTACAGTTTAAGAATTATACATACATATGTATATGTATATATACTATATATGTATATATATATTTTTTTTCTATAAACTACAGGAATTACCATATTTTAAAAATAATGTTTCTTACTGTTTAATTTTTGTATTTACTTTTTAACTTTCATAAGTATCTATTGTTATATATACATTTGTATCAGGCATATATAATTCAATATATAAAATAATCGGAGCTAACTTTAAAATTTTGAACAATTAAGTAAAAATTCAATTTCCCTGAAAATTCACTTTAATTGAAATAGCAAATTTTGATTACAGATATTCATTATGTTATTACTTTGAAATATTTAAATAAACAATCGATTTTTTCTAAAAAGATTTATAAACTTTCACGTCACTAATAAATAAATATAAAAATTAAAAAGGATATTTTTTTGCAATTCATAAGATCGTACTTTATCAATCGTCTTTGGAATTGTTTTTCAAGTTTTGCTTGAACTTAATCAACAATTTTCCGCTATCCAAGTTTGTATCAGCTGAAATTATTTGAATACAATTGGTCTATTTGACTTGCTTTTTTACACTTTTTACACTTAAAATGAGATAGATATATATTTGGCGCTAAAAAAAGAGAAAGCGAAGATGCTGAATGTAAAAAGTCGAACAGATCTATTGTTTATTTATTGCTTTAAAAATTGCAATATATATAATAAAAATCATCCGCGCTCATTTATCAACTGTCGAAAGTATAGAGTCTAGTATTTGCAAACGTCAACAAAAATGGCGCTGGTCTATACGAGGTATGTCATAAAATTTGTTTTTTTATTGAAATGTTGTTTGTTAAAGACTAAAATGTAAATGATGTTCCATTCTTTTTAGACTTCTTTGTCGGCGTAATGTCAATTTTCGACATTTTCGAAGCATATACACATGTTGGTAAGTCCTTACGTAATATATAACCTTTTATTTACATAACTGTCATGTACCTAGATAGACATGCTAAGCATAGCTAAACATTAATTGCATTTTGTTACTGATAAAATAAGTAGCATATTGTTGCAATTCTTATAGCATCGAATATGCTGGAAGAATGTCATATGAGAACGTATCTTTGAATATTTATGCAACCATTTTCAATATTTAAATTTCGTCACTATACATTCTGTCAAAATTTGTCTATTTGAGGATACAAAAGTCATTAATTTTTCTAATTTTCTATGAAAATAATTATGATTATTACATACATCACAGCTTTAATAAGAATACTATTGTCTGTCACTTGGATGTATTTGATATTTTATAATATTTTTTATTAATTGCATCTTATAATAAAGATATAATAAAACATGTTTTAGCCCCCTCAGCTCCGCGGTTTCAAAACCATTACTTTCAAGTGCAACATATGAATCCCACGATGAGAAGAACATGCGTTTGAAGAGACCATTATCACCGCACTTAACCATCTATCAAGTTCAATTAACAACGTTGCTCTCAATAACACATCGCACCACTGGCATTATACTCTCCAGTTATGCAATGTTTCTTGGCTTAGGTAAGACATGTGATCTAGGGTACGGTCAATGCGATGTTGCTTCAAAGCATTTGTAGCGAGATTTTGATCACAGCTCTAATTTATATATCCAGTTTATCTAATGTATATAATATAAATATGTCCAAATTAGACATTTCTGTCTTATGTTTTAGGCACATTGCTTATACCAGGTGGTATTCCATGCTTCATAGAAACAATGGATAATTTATGTTTACCTTTACCTATATTGTTCGTCGGCAAGACCTTGCTTGCTTTGCCTGCTACTTTTCATACGTACAATGGAATCCGTCATTTGGTACGTAATTATTATGTAATTGTATTATTAACTTAATTTTATTTAAAACAAATAGGAATATTAACAATGCAATTGTTATATCCAACTTGCATTCTGTTATTGCTCAGAAGGAATTGATACAATAATCTAATATTATATACATTTAATGTTATATCAATAAATTGTCATGAATGTTGGTATAAATTTGCAGCTTTGGGATTTAGGAATGTTTCTAACGATTAAGGAAGTATATAGTACTGGATATATGGTATCTGCAATGGCAGTAGTCTCCGCACTTATACTTGCGGCGATGTAAGTGTTGTGTTTACATTTATCAGAAAATAATTCTTTAAAATTAATTGTATTATCAGATTATATTACGGCTGTATTAATGTTTCAATTACAGAATAAAATAATTTATTAAAACTAATATGTATTTGTTTTTCCACTTATATAATTTAAAATTGAATTTATATGTAATAAAGATTACAACGTTTATTTTTGTAAAAAGATAATATTTTAGCCTTAAACACAAAGAAAAATGATGCTAAAATAAAAAATTTAAAAATAACTTTCATACGATTACAAATTACAAAAAGTATTATTTAAATTTGTATCCGAAATTATAGAAGTGATTATATGAAATCTGGCTTTTATTCCTTGCTTAAACATTTACATTATTTAAATAAAAATCTTACTCTATCATAACGATGGTTTTATCAAAGATATAAAAATCTACTTCTAAAATTTATTTGTATTTTACAAATAGATTTTAGAAGTACAGATAGTAACAGTTTTATATAAAACTATCCAAGGATGATTCAATGTATTTTTTGTAAATCGTCATAAATCGCGCAGCAAAAGCTTCCAAGTGAAATATAGGTTTCGAACCACGTATCATTTTGTGCTGATACTCCGATGCGACCTCGATAATTTCTTTTTTTAACTGATCATCACAATTTTTTATGCATTCTTTCAATAACCCTCTAAAAATCAGATCGCATGGTATGGAGCGCGTTAACAGATCGTAAAATCTATTGCGTATCTCTAGAAGTACTTTGGGAGATTGTTCAGAGACCATCATACTAGCTGTATTTCGTATATATACTTGCCAATCTGGTTCTGTTACCTTTTGATCAACAGTAAATGGATATCTGAAAAAACAAAGAAAAAGAACTTTAAAACGAAAGAAATAGTAAAATTTAAAATTCATTATGCTTTTCATGTGTACCTTCGCATACATGTCTATATACACCAGTACTTACTGTTCGACTTTGCAAGCCTCGAGCATTAATATTGCTCGTCGAAGATTTCTATTGCTAACTTCAACCATCCGATTGGCTAATTCATCAGGTAGAGTAAGTCCTTCACGTTTACAAATCGAGTGTAAAATATTTTTTATCTCGGGGGCGGTTGGTGCAGGGACTCTGATTCGCACGCATCGTGATTGAATCGCAGGCAAAACTCGCGACGTTGAATTCGCACAAAGTATCAGTCTGCACGTACTGATGTATTTCTCCATTGTTCTGCGAAGTGCATGCTGCGCATCTCTTGTAAGTTGATCCACATTTGATAATAGTACCACTATGTCACACAATTGAATTTTAATCTTTATAATAATTTATATTTTATTACATAAGAGATCTATATTAGAATAGATCTATATTAGAAAAATGTTCTAATTTTCTTAAATACCTTTAAACTCTCTCTGGCCTATATCTATATGATGCGTTTGAGCAGTTGCTTTTATTAATTCCATGACAACAATTCTATCATATATCCCTGCATCACTCGGATTTACTTCTGTGTGATAATTACTGCTTATTGTTAATATTTCTATTTTTTTTTTAGATGGAGTCTGAAAGCGTTATATATAACAAAAAGTATCAAAGATAACATATTTTAATTACTTATATTTTTCTATGTAATCTGTAAAATTCAAATGATCACAAATATGCTAAAAATTAGCTATTGTAATATAGCGACAGTATAAAAGCTTTAAATGATAGTTAATGTATTGAAACAAAAAAAAAAGGAATTACCTCAAACTGCAGATTTTCTATTTTCAATCTTTCAGCCGCAACTCCGTAAAGTTCCCTTAAAATACATAATATTCGAGTTTTCTTTCCTGCACCAGGGGGTCCATGTACTAATAAATGTGGAAAGTCTCGTTTGTTCACCTATTTTTTTCAAAATAGGAATAAAGTAAAAATAATTCACAAGTCTTATGTTAGTTGAACTTAATATAATTATGTACTGCATTTTCACAAGATTTTCAAAAAAATTTTAATTTATGTTATAAAGAATATAATTTTTATAATATAAAAATTAATGTATATTTAAAAAAAATTTTACAAATACAATTTCAATCCCCATTACCATAATTTATACTATTACAACTTTTTTTTATTAAGCTAAAGCTTTTTCATAAAGCTACTTTAATTTTTTCCAGTTTTATTTATAATAATTTATGATAATAGATACATATTTTCAACAAATCATGTCCATTATCATTATATTATTCTATTTTAAATCAAAATTCAATATGTGTTATTGTCTTCAGAAGGCGCGCTTTTAAAGCCGGTTAACCTCTCATTCTTTAGATAATTTTTATTGCTTCAATATTATAATATTTTACCATATTTTTCAAATTCTCCGCTTGTTCGAGATGATAATCTAATTTCGTAAGTGTCGTTGGACGATATTTATCAACCCACAAGCTCATTTTTTATTGTAGATTAAGCAGCCCTACCCACAGTGATGAACGTTATATGTTGAACGTTATAAAATCTATTAGAAAATAAATTCGTAAATCATAAACCGTATCGACCGTTGAAAAAATTTTTATAATTGCTACGGTTAGTAAACACATTAGTGACTTCAACAGCCGCTGACAAGTCAGCTCTATACATACAATATTATGGTATCAGAAAGAAATCTGCTGGCTTCTATGCATACTAAAGTCCTATGTATAAGAGATGCGCAAATGGGATTTGCTTGCTGATTGGATAAGCGGTCACCAATCAAAACCGGGAATATCAGGGAGTCGATTCTGTATTTTCAAACAAGGTGAAAATTATTGTACAAAAGCGAGCAATTTACTAAGTGTTGACCAATGAAATAATTAGTATTCTAGTAAATTCGCTCATTTTTATATAATAGAATGCGCAAGTTACGCTTACGCAAATTACGCCGCATGTGACGGCAATCTTACTGATTATTGATTGGTTACGCGATTATTCGATTGGATACGCGGCAAATATGCCTCGTGGGATTCCAGCATAACCTGAATCGCGCCAAAAATTGCCAAGAGAATTTCATCTCTATGCTTCCACTACATAAAATCATATATCATAATTAAAGTTAAATGAATGTTAAAAAGAAAAAAGAAGAACTTTTTAGAATATATTAGAAATGAAATTTGGAAAAATTTTTTTAATAAATTTAATTCACAATGAAAGTAAAGAAGCTCACCACGGACATTAAATATTATATTGCAAATGTTAAACAATAATAATTTAATTATTTAGTCAAAAATAGTTCTTGACTTGTTGGCCAGTCAGTGTCAGATTAATTATACTTTTTAAATTTAGTTAAAATTCTTTGAACTCTAAAGTTAACTCGTTATTTAATTTAAAAAAGGCAAAAAGAAATTCAAAAAACGATCGATAAATCAAGATAAGATAAGACTTTGTTACTACGCAACAATGACACCATGGGCGGCGACTCCAGTATGGTTGGTATGGAGTACTCCATACATTGAATTTCATATCTGTGATGATATTTTATCAGGGAGAAATTTAGAAATTAGTAATTGTAATTTAGAAATTACAAACATACGAAAAATGCCACTGCATTGCTTGATGGAAGTTAGTAATACAATTTTTACGTGACAATCTCGAGATCAGAGATCTTGTATCAGAATACGTAAAATTTATTTGTTCTTTTAACGATTCTTACATCAACTTGTTCGAATGAAAGATCATTTTCTTATTTAAGACATTTAAAAAGTTATCTTCGATTGACAATGAAACAAAAACGTAAATCATATTGCGACATTATATATTTATCGAGAAATAGTCGAAGTTAAATATGGAGGAGCTCATTAATAATTTTATTTAAAAAAAATAAAATAAAATTAGAACGGCTATTTTTGCCATGTAGAAAAGATATGTATGAAGAAATATATTTATTTCCCCACCCTTCTCTTCTCTCCCTCAATCAAAAATTTTACTTCGCCGCCTCTGGATAACACGACTGACTAACAACTAAAACGAGTCGACATTTATAGCCTGTCAATAATCGGAAAGTAGGACATTAGCGTGATGAGTATACAGAGAGAAAGGATGTCGGATAGGACTGAATGGAAGAATATCGTTGTAGTTGCTCACAAATTGTTACAGCGCAGTGGAATAGTAATAGCATGAACTTTACAACTGATTACATAAGTGGAATATATCACCTCAACATGCTACATAACAATTTTTTACTTACCTATATAAGTATTAGTTTTTTTATGATCCTATTCAATTAACATTTTCCATTCAATACAAATAATTTTGGGCGTGATTTCATAAAAAATTGAAAAAATAATAAATAAAATGCCAACACTGGTTATTTGTGTGTATTTTATATCATTTATTCAAAATGAATATTAAAACGTATACATTTCGACCTACGATCCTCTTCACAGTACAAAAAAATTTACTTTAACTATTAATAACAAAATGATAACGCATACGAATAAACTATTAACATATAAACTATTAACGTATAAAATACGAAAAAAAACTGTGGTAATGATATCCGAGTTAATCTTGGTCATTAAATTATTAAGTTTACTAAAAAAAAAGAGAGATTTTTTTATTTTGAATCCCCAAAAGAAGTTAAAAAATATTTTAAATTGCTAACATGAAGTTAGCCGCAAAAAATATAGTAAAACAAACTTACATAACTATCAAGATTGAACTGTTTTTATAAGGATTGTTGTATATGTTCCATTAAACTGTCCCATTTACTGTGTAATACAATTATGAATAAATTAAAAAATTAATATAAATATATATATATATATATATATATATATATATAATATATATATATATATATATATATAATAATATATAAATAACATAAATAATAGTTAAAATCAAACTTTAGTTCACTTACATGAAACAAAATTAAGAGTTATTAGATACGACATAACTGTTTGGTAAACGAATGTAAAATGAAAATTGAGAGAAACAGTGGACAACAGAACATATACTTACAAAGACAATAAGTATAAATAATAAATAATAAATAACCAAGGGTAAACGATATAAATTGGAAGCATTATGTCTCTAAAAATAGATCTATATAACGGATCGAGAAAAAATGTATCATCAGCCTAGTTCTTTTTTTTTAATATGTATCATCTTTGATAACAATCTTTTATGTAAAATTTAAATTAAAAAAACGATGCACTTTCTCTCGATTCGTTATACAGATCTTCAGATATACAGATTTTCAGAAACGTAATGCTTCCAATCTTTATCCTTAGTTATTTATTATTTATTATTTCTACTTATTGTCTTTCTATGCGCTGTCATTTTGTTATTAATAGTTCAAGTAAATTTTTTTGTACTGTGAAGAGGACCTTGATCATAGGTCGAAACGTTTTAACATTCACTTTAAATAAATGATATAAAATACACATGAATAACCAGTGTTGGCAAAATTGGCATTTTATTTATTATTTTTTAGATTTTTCTTTAAAGCCTATTGATTATCTTGTTTATAAAAAAATTGATATAAGAGACGTAAAATAAAACAACTATTTTTATATGCAGAAAAATACATTGTAATCTGTTTAAAATTATTATTTATAGATATGTTTTTATTTTTTAATAATGAAAATGTAATGCTCATTAAGGTATTTCTTCGAGAAATTGAGTTTCTACAGATTGTTTTGAAATTTAGATATTATGTTTAAAATAATTTTATCTATATATAATTAAAATTTCAAAGATCCTAGGTGTCGAAATGGAGATATTGGGTTCCATTTCACGAATGGACCGCGTGGAAAGCAATGCATTCTATGCGTGCATTAGCTCGATTTTTTTTCCCATGCGCATGCAGCACATAGAGAAACAGAACGGATCTCATGCAGTTTATGCATACGGTTGTATAAACAGTTTAGATCAAAAACATAATTCTAATAGGCATATGGAATAAATATTACATTGCTGTTTTTTAAGGAATCTTGATATTCAAGATTACAAAATTTATATGTTAATTCGGTTAATAAAAAATTTTTCATGTATGAGTATAAAATATGTATCTACTATCTATATAAACATAAATATATATAAATATGAAATATGTTCATGCATGCATATGCTCGTACATCTTTTTTTTGTAAAATTACTTTTTAATGCAATAAAAATAATAACAATATTAAAGATATTAAAAAAATTAAAAGAATAATTTTCTTATTATTTTCCCATTATTTGTTTTAAAAAAGAAATCTGGAGAAATGGAAAAAAATTGCTGATAATCTTTTATATGTAAAATTATACATAATTAGTGTGTGAATAATTTTTTTACATTTCTCTAAACTTGATTTTATTCTAAAACAATGCGAAAATTGTCCCTTTAATTATTTTTGACATTTTTTCATTATTATTATTTTTATCACATTAAAAAACAATTTTACAAAAAAATTAAAAAAAAATGAATAAACATATGTGAACATATACAATTACATATGTAATTAATAATAATTATATATAATTTCATATACAATTATATATGCTTATAAATATTTTTGCATAAACAATTTTTTACTGGGATTATTTACTACTAGTTGCTGCTATGATTCAGCATCGGATATGTTTAATATTATACTTAATCGTTTTTGTAAACATGAAGTTTTTCATTTTCAAAAAAAAGTATTTCTCAGTTAGTAATGTTGTATAATAACAATAGAAACAATTACTTATTCTTTCTCGCTTATAATGGCTAACGTAACCCTCATGGACTGCCTCACTTTGGGAGCTAAAGCAGTCCATGTCTTGTACTGCGAGCCATATAGATATCTAGCCGTTCTCATGCGCGTTTGAACAGTAAATGGAATGAAACGGAACGCCTTCCATGCATATCATGCGTGAAACGGAACGCAGCCATTCACTTTCAAAGTTTCAGCTTTTAACACATAAACTCCTATATCAAGCCTTGTCGAAATAACGTTTTAATATTTTGCGACAAAATCTACAGATTAAAAAAAAAATAAATATGTAATGTAGAAATATTATAGAAACCTTGTAAAAAAAGAAATGAAGAAGCTTAACGTTTTTGAATTTGCCGTTTTTTAATTAGAGTTAAATTTGTAATTTGATAGAATTCTCTTTTTCGCACGCCGAGCGGGAAAACAGGGATATGTTGCTGTCACATTGTCTTCAGTGCAGACTAATGTCGTGCACACAGGTAGGACAAATGTGTATGTGTGTATACGTTCGCCTCAAAAGTTTCTCTCTTCAGAGAGCACACGGAGAGGAATATTTGTAGATTGTACGCGACTAATTTTCTAGCGCGAGTGTAGCTGAAGAAATATTTTGTTTATGAGTGGGGGAAAAACATTATAAAATCACCATGAAGTAATGGCATTCGCAGTGCAGCATTCGCAGTAATACACTTACTAAGTAGTATTACTAGTTCATCGGAACAATTTTTACTCGGAACAATGTTGTTCGTTATTATTGTATTAAGTTTAACATGTGTCGCAATAAGTTATTTTGTTCAAAATTATCGTTTGTTTACCTTTCAAACAAAACCGTTACCTGGACCAATAAGACTACCATTTATCGGTAGCTTTTTTCTTTTTTTGTACCATTATTCCGAGGGTAATAGATTTGTTCAATTTATAAAAGATTATACAGGGTATGTGATAAGTAACAATAAAGTTTCTCGCACAGGTAGAACGAACCAAATTGAATTAAAAAATTCTTTACCATTTTGCAATTTTCGCAATAGTTAATAAAATATCAATCACTAAAAATTACCGAATATTGGTTTCTAATAATTTTTTATTCAAGTACTATCAACTTTACAAAAAAACAGCTGGAGATAAAAATTGTTTATTTTCTTCTCATAGAGCTCTAAGAATTTTTCCAGAATGTTTTCTCATCAATTTTTCAATCAACTTTTTAGTATTGCATTTTCTTATATACATATACGGGCAAATGTTTTCAATACAAATTTTATTACTTCGAGGGGAACATAAGATGGTACCATTGGTTTGACCTTGGGTGGCGTTGTTAAGGTCAGGGCAAGATCACTTTGAATTTTTTAAATGGAATTCCTCATTTTTCAGTACATGTTCTTGCAGCTTACCTCGAGAATTTTTCAAAGCACTATAATAAAATATTTTTTCATGAAGTGAAAAACTGTACTTTTTGAGTTATAAGGCTTGAAAGTTACAATACTGCCGGCATTAGCAGTACGCAAAGTGTCCGATCGACGGCTAAAACCTTTTGAATATTGTTCATGTCCTAGATAACATTTGTTAAGATCAAGGTTACTGAAGATTGTTTCTCTTATTTTCATTTTTATATAAAAATGAATTTTCAGTATAAAAAGTATACAGTAATAATTTCAATAATTTTTTATTCAAGTACTATCAATTTTACAGAAAAACTGCAAGAGACAAAAATTGTTTATTTTCTTCTCATAGAACTCAAAGAATTTTCTTAGATTTTTTCAAAATTTTCTAATACTATATTTTCTTATAACAGTAAAAATGAAAAAAATGCTATACTAAAAAATTGATAAAAAATTTTTAAAAAATTTGTAGAGTTCTCTCTCTATGAGAAGAAAATAAACAATTTTCGTCTTTTGCAGTTTTTCTGTAAAATTAATAGTATTTGAGTAAAAAATTATTGAAGACCAAGTTCCGGCAATTTTTAGCAATTAATATCTTGTCAACTACTTATTGCAAAATAATACAAAATTTTTCTTCTTAGTTTAGTCCATTCTATCTCTATGCAAAAAATTTATTATTATTTTCCAAACATCATATATATATATATATATATATATATATATATATATACATGATGTTTGGAAAATAATAATAAATTTTTTATTATTATTTTATTATTATTTATATATATATATATGTATATGTATGCATGTATGTATGTATATGTATATATATATATATATATGTACATATATATACAGAGTATCTCAGTTTTTACCAATCGCTTTTGTGTAGATAGAAAGAACTAAACCAAGTCGAAAAGTCCCCTATCATTTTGCAATTTTCGCAATATTAACAAGATATTAATTATTAAAAATTGCCGAATATTGGTAATATTGGTAATAATTTTTTACTCAACTTAAGTAAAAAATTATTAAAAATCATTATTCAGCGATTTTTAATAATTAATATCTTGTTGCGATTTTTAATAATTAATATCTTGTTGCGAAAATTATAAAATGATAGAGGACTCTTTTTGACGCAGTCTGCTCTATCACTATGCGAGAGTTTATCATTATTTATCAAATACCCTGTATAATTAACGTAAACAATATTTTTTTAATTAAGTCCTTTAAAACAAAATTTATTACAGTAATATTAACTTTGATGTATCAGTTCAATATTATAATGATTAGAAATAGAATTAAATTTCAATAAAGATTTAATATTTTATAAATATCAATTAATTAAATATCTTTACACCGTTTGATGAACTCGCGAGTACTATTTGTAAAAATGATATATATATATATATATATATATATATATATATATCTTATGTAATTACTTAACACCAAATAAAATATATTAAATTATTAACAAATATTGAAAATTGCATTAAAATTTAATAGAATGTTATGTTATATATTTATAAAAGATCTAAATCTTTTAGAAGTACTTAAAAATGTGTATCTTAATATGATCAAAAATTTAAACAATATAATAAATTTCGCGAATAATCTCACAACTATATGTATACATATGCATTAAAACTTTTCAGATTATTTAAGTGTTTGGACTAAGTTCACTGAAACTTATTCATCTCCATTTCAAATATGGATAGGCCCAAAGTTATTCATCGTAGTGCATGAACTGGACCAAATAAAGGTAGAAAAATAACATTTACATTCTGTATAAATATTTATCAATTTAGCTATTTTGTATGTACTATTTAATGTGTGCAATGCAGCGATTTGAGCACATGAAAATAAATCATAAATATCTAACAATCATATATGTCTGAACGGTTTCGGAGTTAAGTTAATTAAACGTTCTAGAAACCACACATGTACCTCTGTCCGAACACTTACACAAAATTGATTATTATTATATATTAATCTCAAATATTTTTTTTATTACTATATTATAATTTAATTGTATTTAAAGATTACAATTAAATTATAATATTACATTTTAAAAAGCATATTTGAGACTAATATTAATTTAAATACATAAAGTGTTGTGTAAATATCCAGACATAAGTACATGTTCAGGTCACTAGGACCGGACAGTACATATGTTCGGACAAGTTACACAAAATTTTATTTATTTAAATTAATATTTGTCTCAAATGCATTTTACCTTAAAAATCCATGTGAATTAGTTGTCATTAAATATCTATTTATATTAATATTTCCCGTATATATATATATATATATATATATATACTAAAGAATATGCAATGAAAAAGAGGGAATTCCATATGAAAAGTTGATTTTCTAATGACCTTGGAATATACTTTCAAGATCAAATTTAAGGTCACTAACTTCTTCATTCCTCCCCCCCCCCTCCCCAAATCACACAACTTTCCCTTCTTGCATTTTTTTGGAAAAATGCTTCTTTTCCGAGTTATTAGCGTGGAAAGATTAAAATGGACTACCCTGTATATAAATAAGCAGTTTCACGCGAATTCTATACTTATTTACGATTTTGCGGGATTATGCAACTCTTCCAACATGTGAAAATATGAAATTGTTCACATGAATTTTTTCGCCATGTATATATTAATTATTTGGTTAAAGCAAACATGCGTAAATACTAATAAATGTGTGATGTTGTAGACTATCTTACAAAACCGCCATTGTTTGGATAAAAGTTATGTATATAACTGTTTAAAACCAGTATTTGACATGGGATTAGTGACAGCTCCTGGTAAGATATACTTAGACAAATAAAATACTTATTTAATTGTATAACTTATTTGTAACTAATAGATTTATACTAAAAAATGTTGACAATAAAGACTATCCTTTTATAATCATCTATTTATTTATTTTACAATGTAAAATAGAGAATGCAACATGAATGACATTATGACTGTACTTATTTTTATTTTGTATTTCACTTTAATTTCTAATAAATCCTAATTAGTTTTTCTCTTCATATAAAATATTTTTATTTTCACTTTGATAACTACGCCATGAAGCTGTAACGAAGCTAATTTTTAAATATTTTTTAATATTATTAATTAAGGCTTATTCCTCTTTTATTATTTTATTCTAATATTTAATTTAGCATCTACATGGATTGAAAGTCGAAAAGTGATAGCTCCAGTATTTGGTATGATCCCGATGAAAGAATATTTTAACATATTCGTTCGAGAATCTTTAATACTTATTGAAGATTTAGAAAAAAATGCAAAAAGTGGAAACGAAATTGAATGTCTTGACTATCTATGCAGATGTACTTTACAAATTTCATGTGGTAAGAGAATACGATTTATCCTACTTTTAAATTATGTACGCGTATATAGTTTTGTAAAAACAATTACAAATAAACGATCGGAATTATAAAAATTTAAAGAATCAGAAGATTGTATACAACAATATAAAAAAATTAATTTTAATTATTAATTAATTATTATTCATAAGAAAAAAAATGATATGAAATTTTTAAAAAAGGATATTAAAAAAAGGATATTAAAAAAAGGATATTAAAAATTTATTACTTTTTACAAAATTGCGTAAATTAATCATTGGAAATTGTTTGTGAGATCTTCTAGAAGATTACTATTTGTCTAGGTCCAAGGAAAATTACGAAAATCATTATTTACTATTTATTCCCGGGAAAAAATGTTTCATATATATAATTATATATAGATAATTATATATATATATAATTAGATAATTATGTATAATTATATAAAAGTATTATAAAAATAGAGTGTTCCATTAAAAAAATTCGATGTGACCTTGACTTCTCTAATAAATTAAGCTCGATAAAACGTGGATCGCAGGTCGCAAAACTAGAAATTAACTAATTAACCTAATGTATTTTAATTATAATATGGTTGTAGGACGCAAAACACAGGACGCAAAAAGTTGGATGAACTTCAACGTCCTACGTATTGCGGTCTGCGATCTATTACAATCTGAAATACGTTTGCGATCTGTGTTCTGCGGTTTAAGCCGGTTCTACATTAGTTGCAAGCCGATCACAAGTTTGTTGCGACAACTAATAGGAAGCGTTGATTTCAAAATGCAAACTACAAATTGGCTGTCGCAATAAACTTGCGATCGGCTTGCAACTAATGTAGAACCAGCTTTAAAAACACTTTGTTAAAACTTACCGGACACCTTGTATATACAAATCTTAAAAAATATTTTATAATTTTCAGCAATTAATGATTTTATCTCGATTTTCATAACATTTCCGAATTTAATTGACGAATAAATATTTTTTATTTCTAAAAAACTCTACATAGTCAACATATTGATTCAGAAGTTTCTTTTATATGTTGCTGTGTGTAAAGATACCATGATGGGTGTCAAGGTGGAAAGGAACTTAATAGATGAATGGTGGAAAGAAAGTGCAAGGTATGTAATTTTATTTTAAACTTTTCAATTTATATGAACACATTTCGTAACCTTTTCAGTGTCAAATTTCGAAGTGCACCTTACAACACCAGTCAGTCAATACCAACTAACAGTAACATAACATCAATATATAATTATAGTTATAATTTCATTCTTAACAATATAAATATAATCAAGGCTGGACACATTTCAAATATTTGTATTTAAAATACAATTTGTATTTTATATTTCAAATACAAATTACCCGGTAAAAAATACCTCTCTCTACTTCAATAATTTTATTCAACCCTGAATGTAATATACGTTAAACCAGCGGCACACGATGCTTGTTTTCTTACTGGATTGCTAGCCAATACAGTGGCTGGAATAAATTCTGATGACTGTATTGGCTATGATGTATTGGCTGACGTATTGACTACACTGTCAATATCACAGCTAATACAATTGCAAGATTTTAATCCAGCTAGGAATCCAACAGGAAAACAAGCATTGTGTGAAAATAAACTTTATATTGTTGAATGTGAAGCTGTAACATTGATTAGATATGTTATTGCAGAGTTGGTAAATGACGCGTTATTTGTAACGTCATTACCGTTACAATTACTTTGTTTCGATAACAAATGGGTAATGATGTTACATTTTCTTGTGAGTAACGTTAACGGTAACACAGTTACATTTTTTGAGTAACGATAAGTAAAAATGTTGAATAAAGAAAGCCATGATCGGTCAAAGTTGAATGTTTTAAATAATACACATTATATATTCTTATATTAAATTAATTTATTCCAGATATGATTGCGATCTGATAACTTCGTTTAAGTTTGAAACTCGGTTTCAATACAATCATTCTGTAATGCTAATAGTCCCTTCTAAATTAAATTAGAAAGAAAAAACTGTTGTGTGTCACTGCATTGATCTTAACGAGTATCTTACGTAATATTTGCATGTAACGGTGATTGCACTGTTTCTGCTTTACATCTTCTGCATTTGGCTTACGGTACGCTATTTTTTTGTGACTTGAAAATTAAAACAAATTTTTGTTAAACCAAAAATCGGCTCAGAATACGGTTACAAATGTACTCTTGAAGAACATAAGGTTATTTTAAATTATCTTGTACATCTCCTAAATAGAGATTGTAATGTAATTGAAAAAAGATGTTTTAAAAATTATATTTATGAAAATTAATAATCATAATATGTTAAATATACTATTATAGCAATATATCACTCATACATAAAAATTTATTTTTAAAAATTCATTTTTTAGTCAAAGACAAATTTGGCAGCATAGATTTCAAAATATACTCTTGGTTCCTGATGTTATATTTAATCTCACACCTTGGAGACGCAAACAGCAAGAGTGTTCAAATTCCTTTTATTCAATCATTGAAAAGGTATAAATATTTATTAATATTCTAATTACTTTCTTTATTAATACTGTACGATTTTTATTAATACATAGATCATACAGCAAAGGACAAATGAATCAAATACGATGTTCACTAATGATGACACGTCTCGTAAGTCTGTCGATATTTTATGTGATTTTTTTACGCTATACAATAATACATTTAAAATTACATATAAAATATATTATTTTGAAAATTATTAGGTGTTGGAATTAATTCGTAGCGTTTTTAAATGAAAGAATGTTATTTATTTCACATGAGCATTAAAAAATACATTAATGAAAGTACTTCCCATCACTTGTAAAACGCTACGAATTAATTCCAACACCTAATATAATTTAAAAAATATTATAAGACTATTTTTTATCTTTTATTTTACGATTGATTTGTCTTCTACTGTTAAAATAACACCTTTTTTATTTATTTTTATATAAATTTTTAACCAAACAATATATTTAACCAAACAAGACAAATGAGAATATGCAGTTAATAAACCGCAAATGTAGCAGTAAAAAGAAAAGTTATCTTCCTTTACTGAATCATGTGTGACGATATCAATTAATGATTGGTTAAGTTTGCACACACATTTTGAAGTCCTTCTCAGCAATTAAATATAAAAAATGTCAAAATTCATTCTTACTTTATCAAAATTAAGTCATCATAAAAGATTGATAGATATAACCAAAGCCAATCGTGGCATCAATCAGATTAAAGAGATCCTAGTACAATCTATTATCGACTAAATCGTAATTTTTGTATAACAATTACTTTTTTCTGTTTTACAGATTTGCAAATCCTCTTTTCATGATTAAAGCATATGCTATAATATATGTCTATAAGATGAAATTTATGTCAAAAATGATAAAAATTTTGAAATTGAAATTTTAAGAAAAATTTTTTGTCATTCTCTATATCTCTATTCTCTATACTCCATGGTGCAGTTGGAATAATCTAGCTAATAACTGATTAACTATTAATAATTGTTTAATTTAAGGGAGAGTTAACACTCTCGCAAAGGACAAATGAAAAAACACATGAAAAACACAAACAAGATATCAAATCTGTCGCTTAAATATGTCAAATATGTCAAATTCAATGCCCCTTTTTCGTACATAAATTTGTCGCTCTAATATTGCAACAAAAGTCATCTCGTCTTTTTTGTCGCTGATACTGCCAGTTTGAACAGCAAAAGGCACCTTAAAAGTGCAGACACAATAGAAGGAATAAAGAATTTGAAATAAAGAATAAGAAATTTCATTCTATCAGAAACTACGTATTCCGATATATTCAATTTCTGAGGGTGAAATTTCTTATTCCTTATTCCTAATTCCTTATTTCTAATTCTTTATTCCTTCTATTATGTCTGCACTCTTAATTCATACAAGTTGGCTGTTGATCAATTTCGCCGATTCACTGATAAGACTACCGACTGTCGATTCATTGTAGAATTAGCATTACACTTGCTCTTTGTTAATCGCTTTGTATTCTCATTTGTTAAATTTGGTTAAAGTTATATTGTTTTAAAAATTTAAAAGTTTACATTAAGATTTACAATTTTAAGATTATACTTTTAATAATAATAAAAGTAAAAAGGGGCTAAAAGCCTACTTTTTAATTGTTAATATTTACTGTCTTTCAAATTTTTAACAAATGTTTCATTCTTATACTAGTGATCTTTTCAATGCTGATCGCATAACTAAACATAAATTCTACCCAAGCAAAACAACAAGTCATTATGATATCAAAATGATGTCAAAATGACCAAAATGAATGATTATTTATATACATAAATAATAAACATATTGTTTTCTGTATGCAATATAGATACACGATTTTGTGACATTTTAATGCGTTCATTTCGTAACGGAAAATTCACGCAAAAGGAAATTATGGACAATATATTTACAATGCTAGGAGCGGTATGTAAAACGAACATCTTTTATATACATATTTATAAATGGATAATAAATTATATTTTTAATTACATAGTCTTCAGACACTACCGCCACTACGATACATTTTGTGATTATTATGATGGCAAATTTCTCAGAAATACAAGTATGTATATATTAATATTATTATAATATATATATGTGTGTGATGCAATATTGGTACACAGACCTTCTTTTTTTCAAAAATATTTTTTGTTATTTTAACCATATAAAATACTTTTTACTTAACAAATACACAAAATAAAGTAATGACGTATATAATGTATTTATGTTATGACGTATATAACATAAATTAGTCATTAATTTTTTCATCATTAGTTTTGTTTTCATAATTCATCTCTGATAAAATTTTTGTCATAATTTTTAAACATTCATCTGTGTTTTATTCCAATATTAAAATTCTTTTAGTGAGATGGAGGGAGGCTCACTATGACAAATTAGTCATTACGTATATATTGTATTTATAATATAGTAATTTATTTTTCTCTGAAGAGGGCTCAAAAATAAATCGAAACATGTAAGTGCGTTAATTTAATAAAGAGTTTATATTACATTTGTATATTATTTCGCGCAACGATTATCGCGTCTGACTCCTATTTGCTCTGTTTTCACTTAATTTCTTTTAAATATCCCACACAATACGAATGACTGTTTTCCGATTTACAGTCGACTGTCAGTCGGCTGTTCCCAGTTGACTTAAAGTCGACTTTCAACTTATAGTCAACTATTTACAAATATATTATTTAATTTTATTCTACAGGAAAAAGCGTATAAAGAATTGTTGGAAATTTATGGCACAGAAACTCCGAAGCTTGCACCAGTTAAATACGAGGATCTACAACATATGCATTACTTGGATTGTATTATTAAGGAAACTTTAAGACTTTTCCCTATTATTCCTATGATTGGACGAAAACTGACAGAAGACTTAAAAATGGGTTCGTTTATTTTTTAAGAAAATTGTAGTGAAAATCTTTAAACTAGCTTTATGGATTGCAAAATTTTTCTTACAGAATTAAAACACACAAATAAAAAAAGTTCAAGATAGTCGATTTTATAAGAAAATTTAAAAAATTAAAAAATTCACTTACTTTTAGCTCGTATAGCCTGAGGTTCGTTTTGTACAAAATAAATTTTTTTTTAGCCTCCAAAGTAGAATCTCTCCTTAATTTGCTGAATTTAATAGATATTTTGTTATTTAAATGTGACTAAAGCAGTAATAGGGTAAAGTTGCAAAAATTGCATCGACTCTTAAATCGCACTATTTTGCTTAAAAATTCAATTATTGTATTTATATAACATATTCTGAAATTCAGGACAAATCAAGATATAAGGTGATCAAGATATAAGATTCTATTCTGTATTCCCGACATGGAACGACATCCTAAAAAGTCAATCAATCATAATTGATTACTCTTCTCACATTCGATTATGATTTACCAATATCTTATAGCTAAAAGTCCTGTAAACAAGAATAAATTGAAATGGATAGAAATTAATTCATTTCGACATTTCCGAATTCGCGCTTCTAATTTTTCGAATTTAGTTAAATCTATGAATACATCTAAATTCAACATGATAAATAGCTCTATTGTATTCTAATTCATATTTTAATCAAAAAATAATATTAATACGGACATAATTAAGTCATCCAAATTCAACATGATGAACAGCACATTTCGTATTTTAATTAATTTCAATCAAAAAATAATATTTGAATAAGTTTTCTAAGAGACGTCGTCACGAATACTACATGCATAGAATTCCAGTGGCAGCTGGTGTATTTGAAAGTACACAAGTTTCCATATTTAGTATATGACGTTGATGGACATGTAAACAACATTTTTATCATTGCATTGAAATCGTTGACTTTTGCTAATAAAATAGCATTTGTGAGAAGTTTTACTGCATTATTTATTGTTAAAAAAAGTGCAATTGAAAGTTATCGTTTGTTTGTGGAGATGTATGAGGAGCATGTTTCATCCGAAAGAGTGGTTTCAATGCTTTATAAATGGATTTCGATAAAAGATAAAGAACATGAATTTGCAAAATTGAAAGATGAACAACTGGAGGTATTACTTGATAAAGATCCATGGGCGTATCGTGAAATTTTTTTCAGGGAGGAGGGGAGTTTCAATCAATCCAGGGATGTATCGTGCACCAATCGGAATGACAAAAAAAAAGTATTTTGCTATTGTACTGAAAAGAACGTCACTGCACCAATTTTGTTATTGTAATTTACAATAATTTTTAACATCAATGAATTCCACAACAAAAAAAATCAGGGCGAATGAGAGTCAGCGTAGTTAATAGCGCAATCTTAAATATAGATATGTTAAAATTAAGAAGCGCCGATTTCTATTAGTCCTATTTTTTTTATTAGTTGCTTTTCTATTTTATAGATTGCAAATTTTACTTTATGGAAAAATATTTTTTTATACAAATATAATTTGCACAAATTTTCGTTGTATATAATATTTTTGGACGTCATAATCTGAGATAGTAGTAATGAGCGAACAAGAACTTTAAAAAAATGTACGATTAAATATATCAAAAAATTATTAAAAAATATGTAATAATAACTAAAAAGTATAATGTTTCAGGAGAATTTGTTTTACCGAAAGGTGCAGATGTTCTTATATCATTTATACGAATGCATCGAAATGAAAAATATTGGCCGAATCCATTGATGTTTAATCCAGATAGATTTCTTCAAGAAAAAACAAATTCTATACCATATTATTATATGCCTTTTAGTGACGGACCAAGAAATTGCATAGGTAAATATGAATAAATTATAAATTATCGTGAAATTGATTTATAATTGACAAATATTTATAATTGACAAATTTGCAGGTTTGAAATACGCAATGATATCTATGAAAGTTATTTTAGCAACGCTAATAAGAACGTTCGTATTTAAATTAAATCAAAGCATTGAGATAGATAAAATCAAATTAATTTCAGACATACTATTATCTCTAGATGAATCTATAAAAATTAGAATTGATAAACGGATCTCTAAATGATGCATAAATGAATGATACTATGTATGGAAACATTAATCAGTATTCATTGATATCTTATTTTATATATACATATATTCTCTAGCATTATTCAGAACGTTTTTATCGAAAAGCGCGCTATTGTCTCTGAAATTCTATAATAAGCGTAACGTATAGTATGTTAATGCGCTAACATCATTGTAAGCGCGTTCTAAATACGGGCCTCTGTCTTTATTATTGAAAGCAGAATATTGTTACAAAATATATGTATGCAAAATAATGTATGAACGAATACTGATTAATGTTTCCATAGTATTATTCAATATTCATACTACTAATGGCAAACAAGAATAACATATACAACATATTGATCTATATCAATGTTATATGTATATATTCTGAAACAATATTCTATTTTTATTATTAAAGACAGAATATTGTTACAGAATTCATGCATTAAGATTAATATAATAAAATATAGATATAAATCAATGTATTGTATATGTTAATATGTATTTTTGTTTGTCATTAGTTAACAATTAAATATGAGGCAGGTTCTCTTATGTTATTGTTTCTCATTTATGGTTCTAATTTTAGATTCTCTAATCATTTTCAAGTTTATTATTGTATTCTTTTTTTTTGGTTTCGGTGCCTGTAATAAGACTTTTTTCTGTACCAAATAAAGTGTATAATTAACCTAATTTAGATATTTTTTCATTTGTATAATTAATTATGTAATTAATCCTAATTGATGTCTGTTATTGTACTAAATATTTATTATAAGGAAGAAGGATAACTCAATATATTATTGTCCATCCATATTCATCCGGTAGTGAGATTACACAGAATTAATACTCTTAAAAAAAACTGAGATTAATTTGAAGAAATTTGATTCTATCATTCTGACGACATTCGATAAAAAATATTTTAACATACATATTTTAACACAGTCATGATGATTGCATAAGAATTGTGAGTCTTGTGCAATCTAAAGATTATGACTAGTAACAATGTAAAAACTTGTATAAAAAGATTTTAATAACCTTGGATTTATAATGAACTTCGTCGAAGTTGAACAACAAAGAAAGATGATTAAATTCTGTTAAGAAAACCAGGTTTTTATGACAAATTAGTTTCTAAGCGAGAATTAAAGAAATTTGAAATTTGTACATATTGAAGACCTCACGAAGGTTGAAACGTTTATGTTTTGAATTATTTATTATTAAAATAGTTACTTAAAAAGAAAAATTTTATCATAGTAAGAATTTGTGTAGGTTTTAATACTCCTTTTTTAATCAATTTGATTTATTCTGTAAGCCGATACGATTATATTATCAATATATTATAATGTAAACTCAGTGAGAAGTGACGATGAAGTCGATATCGAATCGACGTCGATTTGACGTCAAATCGACATTGATTCGATGTCAATTCTATTATCATTTCTCATTGAGAAGTCGCTTATTATGAGATATCATTTTTAAAGGCTTGTAATTTATTTAATTTGAAACCTCAATTTCTTACCTTCATATCAAATTTATGGGAAATATATGTATTTAAGTTTTATCGCCAAAAGTTAGCAATAGCTATACTTTATTATATGTGAAATTTTTTTATCAAAAGTGCCGATTTTGATTATTCAAAGAAAATGTTCCTATAATATGAGATACAAGGGTTTCCTTATATGAAGTGGTATTTTATAACAGGAAACTAAGGAAAAAATAAAAATAAGCTTTTCATACACACTTTTATTACATTACATAAAAGTAAGAGCAAAAAATATAATATTACATAATAATTACATAATTTTTAGATGAGTGTCTATGAGTGTGTGTGTATGTGTGTAAGAAATCTCAACAATAGTAGAATCATTTTTAACATCGTTAAAAAGCGTAGTATCGTTCGATATTATGCTTTGGGAAATTGAAATGTTTAGATGCTCTCATATTAACTAGGAATATCCTGAATATCTCATATTACAACTTCCATGCCTTGCGGTTCCACGATCATCAAATCTAATCTTCAAACATATCATTACATCATGTAGTTTCCTATCAATACGATTTCCGATCTTACTCTATCACTACATTCAGACTTTATTACTCAATATTTATTTTTAACAAATTTAAAATTTATAACAAATTTTTATATAACAAGATTTAAAGATTAATCTCACTAAAATTTGACAGTATCCAATTTCATAAATCTTTTTTTGCGATTACACGCATGATCTAATAATGAATTTTTTACTAAACAGATTTTACACTAAGAGTAAAAAGTTCATGATAGAATCAAACTTGCGCTTATTAGTTTAGCAGAAATCTCGCTATCTTATATTAGGAGCCTATCCCATAATAGGCGACCCTATAATATGATTTAAGGTATAAGAAATTTAGAAGAAATAGACACAGAAGCTATCAACGTCAAGGCTGTGTGGCTCACAATCAGCAGGATGGAAATCAATTCGGAGGAAACCAGGCCTTGGTTCTTGGAGCGCCCTGATGTTTTTCTCCCTGTTGTTGCTAATTGTTTACAAAAGATTGTCTATTTTGGACTCTTGTTATTAGTAATGAATTTCACATTAATTGATAGAAGACTACATTTGTTGCTAAAAAAGAAAAACCGCCAGAAACAATCACCCAGCAAACGAGAATGGATTGAAATGGATTAAAATGGATTTTCAGAAATTTGACGGATTCATGAATGTAAAAATAAATCTTTTTCAATCCTGAATGCATTTTTATTCATTTATACGAATTGCATAGAGCATAGCATGCCTTTCAATCCAAAAATAATATTAGCATTTTCTGTTCATCGTAAATATTTAATTCAGAATTGTGAATAGAAAGTACAGTTTTTTAAATTCAAAAATAATATCAGCAATTTCTGTGCAACGTGAATATTGTTTAATTCAATATTCTAAATATGAAATGCAGTTTTTCAAGCTAATTGAATAAAAAAAGTTTTTGTTTAAAAATGAACCATAAATGCTAATTAAATTATTTAAAATTATAAGTAGGAAATTTTTCAACTAAGTTCAAAAAAATTGTAACGTAAAAATTGAGTTATGTTCATTTGTTTATCTTTGATTCGAAGTAAAATGAATGATCGATGTGAACTCGCAAACTAAGTCGAACACAGCCCGAATATTAGACTAATCGGCTAAGCGAGATTAGATCCGACACTTACTCAATGTTCTTCCCGTTCCCGAAAAAAACAATAGACTCTTTTTTACTATATCTATCATTTATTCCAGAAAAAAGAACAAATTTTTTTAGGAGCATTAACGTCATAAGCATGGCATACTTAAGCATTAACAAATTAGGCAAAATCATTAGAGTTAACTTTCAATTTGGTCACGCACTAATGCGGTACACAGAATAAAGATTGTAATGCTATGTATGTAGGTCAGACGAAAAGGATGTTGAAAAGGAGAATAAACGAACATAGAAATCACATAAAAAGGAATATTAATTAACATCCTGTCATAACGGAACACAGACAAGAATTTTCACATGACTTTAAGTGGGATGAAGTAAAAATACAAGACGAAGAAAGAAATTCACTTATATATGATTTTTATCAGAAAACAAAAAATGGATTGAATTTAAAAAAATGGCACGAATCTTTTAGATTTAATTTATTCTAATACAATATCTTTATAGTGTGACGTTCCTCTCTTCAATATATCTTACTGTTGACATTATAATTTACGTGTCATTGATGCTTGTATACCACAACTATCGAAGCGACAAAATCTCTAAAAGCGACTCGAACATAGCATACTTATGTAAATTAATAATTATCATAAATCTTACATAAGATTATTTATATAATATAATCTTATATATAGAAAATTTTGCAATTTAATGAGAACTATGTGGCATAGGAAGTCAATAACTATTGTTTACACGTCGTGAATTAAAATCGATCGAATGTTGTAAGAACACTTTTATTTAGGAATGAGAAACATGTCTCTTTTGATGAAATGTATATATATTTTATTAATTATTATTGTCCATAATCATTAGATGCACTGAAGAGGATTCAAATTGAGGATTGAAATATATACGATTGTGATATTGCGATATAGTTTAGTGACCTTTATTGAATAAAATTTATAAAAACACACTAAAGTTTTGTGTCGATTCTTATTGGCATTTAAATTATATTGTTAATGAAATTTTATTGCTCTGATGATATCAGCAATATGATGGCAATTGAAGAAAAACTTATGTTAAGTACCTATTTCTTTTCTTATACTTATATCAATTTAATTATCTGTTTAACTGATGTAAGTGGGATATATGACCTTGATGTGCTAACGTAACAACTTTTTATACTTGCAGATTAGTTTTTCTATTCAATTAAAACATTCTATTCAATTCAAATTTTCAATTCAATGCAAATTTGTACATACGACGGCAAGCTGAAAAGTAATCGATCTCAACATGAAAACATGAATTATATACAAAGTTTTTAGTTAAGTACCAAGTGTTATATATAATATATCAAATTACTCGTATTAAAAATATCTATAATTTATACTTTGACCACTTTTCTGAACAATTCATAGCTAAAAAGTTAGAGTCAAAAATATGTTAGCGCTTTTTTTCAAATCTGCCGCAGCAACTTATAAGCCTACCGAGCCTATGCTAACCTGTAGAGAAAAATGGTCAAGGCAGAAATTGTAGCCGCCTTTAATGTGAGCAATATGATATATAACACTTGAATATATATCGAAAAGTTTGACTTCGATGGCGGCATCTTCAACAACAAGTCGTACTTTTTTTCTTAAATTTTCGTTTTTTGCTTTTTTTCTTCTTATGGTTTTTTGGCTATAACTTTTTAGCTGTGAATTGTTTAGCAAAGTGGTCAAAGGAGAAATTATAGATATTTTCAATGCGAGTAATTTGATATATAACACTTGGTACTTAACTAAAAACTTTGTACATAGTTCATGTTTTCATGTTGAGGTCGGTTACTTTTCACCTTGCCCTCGTAATTTCAAAAAAATTTGATATAAAAAATGTAAAACAAAAACGATTTATTATTTTTTTCTGCAAAAAAGATAATATACATTGTAATTTGTTTAAAATTATAATTTATAATTGTCTTAATTTCTTATTCATGAAGATGCATTGATTATTATCTCTTACTTGAGGCGTGATCGGATTCACATCCGGATGTTCTCCTTTAACATTCGGTAAATAACAAGAATGGAATGATCTGGGTGGCACTTGAATAGGAATCTGATTAGTGGGGGCTATGAATGGGGGAAAACATAATAAAATCATCACGAAGTAAGCAGTATTTGCAGTATGAGAATATACTTATTAAATATTATTACTATTTCACCGTTACTTGGAACAATGTTGTTTATTATTATTGTACTAAGTTTAATATGTATTGTAATAAGTTATTTTGTTCAAGATTGTCGTTTGTTTTCCTTTCGAACCGTGAAACCGTTACCTGGACCAATAAGACTACCATTTATCGGTAGCACGTATCATTTTCTACAACGTAATTCCGAAGGTAATAGATTTGTTTAATTTATAAAAGATTACTAACGTAAAAATTTGTTTTAAATTAGATCCTTCAGAATAAAATTTATTATAGTTAACTTTATACAATATATCAATATTATAATGATTAGAAACAGAATCAAATTCAATACTTTATAAATATCAATTAATTAAATATTTTTATATTATTTTCATGAATATCTACTATTGTACTGTAAAAATAAGATATATAATTGCCAAAAAGTTAACACCAAATAAAATATATCAAATTATATTATTAATTATATTATTAATAAATACAAATGTATTATTAATTTACAAATATATTATTAATTTACAAATATATTATTAATAAATACAAATTATATTATTAATAAATATACTATTCAACAAAATTAAAGCATCACCTGTTCCACCCTACAAAAATAGGCAAAAAAGTTTCGAGATAGAATAACTTAGTTAAAAATTATCATATCAAGATTTTTAAAAAAAATATTGTAAAACTTGAAATCTCTACTTTTCAGATCGATACTTAAAAAACCTTAATGATATTTTGTGAAGTTACATAAATATAAATGAAGACACATCAGATCTTAAAAATTTATTATTAATTATTATTTCGAAATTTGCCTATTTTTGCAGGGTGGAACAGGTGACGTTTTAATTTTGTTGAGTATATATTGAAAATTGCATCAAAGTTTAATAGAAATGATACATAAAATGTCATGATACAATATATCTATAGATCTAAATTTTTAGAAGTACTTTAAAATGTGTATCTAAATATAATAAAAAATTTAAACAATATAATAAAGGAGAAGTTTCCATAAGGGCCGATTTCGGCACCCTTCGATTTTATTCAAATACAAATTCAAATTTCTTAAGGTCAATTATATTCAATTAAAGTGATTTTAACTTAAATGGAGTGATGGTGTTGTCACAGGAGTCTCCATAAGGCCGGTTTTCGGCCTATATCAATTTCATTTTAAATATATATTTATTTTTTAAGCTTCTTTACCCGTACTTAGCATTATCTAGGATCAATAACACGGACGTGCCAGATTTCTGATCCTTTTATTTCAAGTCTTCTCGAAGATTAAATGTGATTAAACGTGAGAGGCGAGGAGACTCACGTGAATCAAGTATCCCAAACGTGAGAAGCAAGGGGACTCACATGAATGAACCACCCTAAAAGGGATTAGAAATTTGACACGACCACGACATTGATCTTAGGTAATGTTAAATACGGGTAGAGAAGCTTTCCAGATAATACGTATATCTATAAAATACGCCGAAAAGATTAGTCATAAGAGTATTGGTGGTAAATGTAGGGTTGACTAGTTACAAGATAATAGGTGTCAAATACGTCCGTTTAAGCTAAAATCATCTGATTTTAAAATCATCTAATTCTTACAGTAATAAAACGTTTTCGATTATTTAAAATGAAATTGAAATAGGCCGAAAATCGGCCTTATAAAGATTCCTATGACAACACCATCACTCCGTTTAAGCTATATATATAATCACTTTAATTAAATATAATTGACCTCAAGAAATAGATTTTTATGTGTTTGAACAAAATCTGAAAGGTACCGAAATCGACCCTTATGGAGACTCCTTCTTTTGCGGATAATCTCACAACTATATATACAACAAAACTTTTCAGATTTTTTAAATGTTTGCATTAAATTCGCTGAAACTTATCCATCTCCATTCCGAATATGGATAGGCCCAAAGTTAATCATCGCAATATATGAACCGGACCAAATAAAGGTAGAAAAATAACATTTACATTTTATCATATATATGAATATTTATCAACTTAGCTATCTTATATATACAAGATATTTTCTGTAACTTGATCATTTTAAATATATATCTATTATTTATGATGATATGAGAAAATACCATTCGTTCAATTCAAAGGTGCACATATTATGATGAGAAATTTTTCTCAAAGTCATTTTTTTAGACCAAGGTCCTCCACTTTTTAAAACGGAATTACATGATTTTTGCACAATACAATTCCTCTAATTATTTTACACATAAAAATATTAAGGTAGTGATATAAAGAAATCAATTATAATTTATGAAATATTTTATATTATATCAAAGATATTTTATACTTTATTTTGGCATATATTGACATAAAATGTTAAATAATTCGTAAACTATTAACTTTTTTAATCGTATGTTAATACTTTTATGAACAGAATAATGAGATGAATTAATAGTGGAAAGAAAACATATAGTTGCTTATGTTAAAAATTATCTATTTTGTTCACATATTTTTTTAAAAAATACTTTGTATCAATTATGTATTTTCTTTACACTAATTAATTCATCTTATTATTCTGTTCATAAAAGTAAGATATGATTATCAAAAAATTAATAGTTTACGCATTATTTAATATTTTATGTCAATATATGCCAGAATAATGTATAAAATATCTCATAAATTATTGGTTCTTTGATATTATTATTATTATCTTAATACTTTTATTCAGAATAATTAGAGATAATAATCATATTGTGTAAAAAGAATCATATAATTTCATTTTAAAAAGTGGAGGTGAAGTCTCAAAAGATACAACTTGAGAAAAATGTTTTGCTCATCATGATATGTATCCCTTTAAATCGAACAAGATTTTCCCCAGTAAGAAATGACAAACAATGAAATCGATATCGAATCGACGTCGATTCCATTATCATTTCTCACTGGGTTCTGTGATATTTTCTCGTATCATCAAAAACGGAGATATTTCAAATGATCAAGTTACAGGAAACATCCTGTTTATATAACATGTCCCTCCATATAGTGCAAAAACTGCTACAGCAATTTCAGTACATGAAAACAAATCATAAATGTCTAATAATCATGTCCGATTCCGAATGTTTCGGAGTTATGTGAATATTAAAGTAAAAAAACATTTTATATAGTATACGTTAATGTTTGTTATTCTATTTAATGCTTTAGAAAAAATGCTAAAAAATTCTTTTCTATTAACATCAACACACTTTCTAGCACAAATTAATAAATTGTTTCGGATTTTTAGAAAAATATTTGAAGTTTCATGATGATAATATCGATAGCATTAAGTATGTACATATTACTTACTTACCACAATTGTTCTGAATTCAGAATCTCATTTTGAGAATGAATATAAGGTCTAGTTTATGAGAATAAGATTCAATAATTAAAACATCAGAATAAAAGATGAGTCGAATTAAATAGCATTTATTTCGACTCATATTTTCTTACTTCAATATCTCATAACTCTGAAATCGTTTGGAATCAGGTATACGTTTATTAGACATTTTGATTGAAGCAAACATGTGTAAATATTAATAAATGTGTAATGTTGTAGATTATCTTGCAAAACCGCCATTGTTTGAATAAAAGTTTAGCATATAAATGTCTAGAACCAATATTTGGCATGGGATTAGTGACAGCTCCTGGTAAGATATATTTAGACAAAAATACTTATTTAATTGTATACTTATTTGTAACTAATAGATTTAAGAAATATTAACAATAAAGATTATTCTTTTATAATCATCTATTAATTTATTTTACAAATAAAATAGAGAATGCAATATGAACGACATTATGATTGCACTTACTTTTAATTTGTATTTCACTTTAATTTCTAATAAATCCTAATAAGTTTTTCTCATCATATAAAATATTTTTGTTTGCACTTTGAAAACTACGCCACAAAGCTATTAGGAAACAGCTTATTTTTTAATATTTTTTATTATTATTAATTAAGGCTTATTCCTCTTTTATTATTTTATTCTAATATTTAATTTAGCATCTATATGGACTGAAAATCGAAAAATGATAACTCCAGCATTTGGTATGATCCCGATGAAAGAATATTTTGACATATTCGTTCGAGAATCTTTAATATTTACTGAAGATTTAGAAAAAATTGCACAAAGTGGAAACGAAATTGAATGTCTTGACTATCTATACAGATGTACCTTAAAAATTTCATGTGGTAAGAGAATACGATTTATTCTACTTTTAAATTATATACGTGTATATAATTTTGTAAAAACAATTACAAATAAATGATCGGAATTGTAAAAATTTACAGAAAATCAAAAGATTGTATACAACAATATAAAAAAATTAATTTTATTATAATTATTAATTAATTATTATTCATAAGAAAAAAATGATATGAAATTAAAAAAAGATATTAAAAATTTATTACTTTTTACATAATTGCGTAAATTAATCATTGAAAATTGTTTGTGAGATCTTTTAGAAGATTACTATTTGTTCAGAGAAAATTATGAAAATCATTATTTATTGATTGCGGAAAGTCTTATAAAATGTTTTATAAATTTGATATCTTAGATATGTTTTTAAAATAAAATCAATTACACAATTATGCGTTGAAAGAGCAATAAATATAGAGAATATGATTTTTTTAAATCACATAATGTACTGGGTATTTCATTTTCATTTGCTCCAGGTAAATGTCTCGAAAGAAATGAAAGGCTTTTCAGTATAATTATAATAAAACTCAATCGATCTACATAAAGCTGGTTCTACATTATCGCAGCATCGCAAGAATGTCACAATTAGCATTACGGTCTAATCAGAGTCGAACTATAGCTTGGACTGCAATACTTACGACGACAATACTGCGATGCGAATAATGTAGAATCCACCTTAAGACGTAAAATGTAAGTCACAGATCATAACGCGGGGTCTATAATAGAAGCCGTAGCAATGATAGGATAAGAAATAGTAGAAAATTAACCAATCAATTCACTATGAAAAGAATAATCGATTATGATTGGTCAGTTTTCTATGAATTAAGACCTTACAACCACTATAACTTTTATATTGTAGACCTTGCATCAGTGAAACGTATTTCAGATTGTAATGTGTAATTGGTAATGTGTAATTGGTAATGTGTAATTAATTTTATTTTAGAGATATATCAAATACATATATTTACAAATCTTAAAAAAATATTTTATGACTTTCAACAATTAATAATAAATTCTTGATTTTCATAACTTTTTCCGAATTTAGTTGACAAATAAGTAATTATTTTTTTGTTTCTAAAAACTTTACAAAATCAACATATTAATTCAAAAGTTCCTTTTATATGTTACTGTGTGTAAAGATACCATGATGGGTGTCAAGACGGAAATGAATTTAATAGATGAATGGTTGAATACAGCTACAAGGTATGTAATTTTATTCTAAGCGTTTCAGTTTATTACTTTTTTATCTTTTTGAGCTCGTAGTTTTTTAAAATTACCAAACTCACAGAAACTCAAAAAATACAGTAACTTTCAAAAGTAGATATTTCAAGTTTTGAAATCTTTTTTTTAAATTTAAATTTCGTTCATTTTTGACGAAGATATTGTATATACAATTTTGAATTAAAAAATACGAAGAAACTTTTTCCCCAAATAGATAATAATATAATTAAAAAAAGATTTTTTTTTAATTATACTTATAAAGTTAAATTATACTTATAAAAGTTAATAATCACAATATGTTAAAACCGAAATACATAATATGTTAAAAATAAAATTTTTGTAAGCTTCAAAAAGAACTCCCCAGGAACTTCTATGTTTGCTTTTGAGAATTCTCTGGGAATTTCATTTTGATTCATAGAGAGTTCTTTTTAAGTTTCCCGAGAGCTCAGCAAAATGAACTTCCTGAGAGTTTATTTAGTCGAATTTTGTAAGCTCCCTGGAAGCTCGGCAATATGAACTCTCTGGGAACTTAATAGGAACTTTGTGTTGTGCAGAAATATATACTATTACACTAATATATCATTCATATATAAAAATTTATTTTAAAAAAACATTTTTCAGTGTAAGACAAATTTGGCGATATAGATTCCAAAACATATTCTTAGTTCCTGATCTTATATTTAATCTCACATCTTTAGGATGCAAACAGAAAGAGTGTTATAATTCCAATCATTCAGTCATTGAAAAGGTATAAATATTTATTAATATTCTTAATTATTTTCTACTATACATGCAATCTTTTTAAATATAGATGATACAGCAAAGGAAAAATGAATCAAGTACAATGTCCTTTAATGGTGACGCATCTTGTAAGTCTGTCAATATTTTATGTGATTCTTTTACCCTATACAACAATATTAATTGCAATACTTTTAAAATTACTTCTAAAATATATTATTTTGAAAATTATAATTAAGAAAATATTACAGGGCTATTTTTTATTTTTTATTTTACGATTGCTTCATCTTTTACTGTTAAAATAACTCTTATTTATTTTTATATGAATTTTTTTTTAATATATACATTTAGAATATAAATATTTATATGTACATATATTATATGTAATTTATATGTACATATATTTATATTCAAATTTTATTTATGTCTATATAAACTTTTAACAAACAATAAATTTAACCAAACAGGGCAAATGAGAATACAACGCGATTAATAAAACGCAGTTCGAAAAGACTACAATATAGTGTATATGCAAGTCCATATATAGTGTATATATTAGTAATTTAAGATTGAATTATTTAAAGCAATAAAGATCCAGCTTCGATCGTAATAGGCATTTTAAATTTTTAGTATTGATCTTAATTATGCTGAGTGATATATTAAAATCTGTAAATAATTAATTCTTATTGCGAAAAATATTACCTCGGCCGGGAGTCGAATCCGGATTTCTTGCATTCTGTGGCATTTATTTAAGTCTTTGCTATAGTTGTATTATCACACATATACGATCTTATAATATATTATATTGTTTATTTACGGCGTCTAAAGAGACGTAATTTCTTCATATGCTAATTATTCCTAAAGAGAAAAGTTAATATGATATCAAATTAATATCAAAATAAGATCAAAATCTGGATCGTCAAAATGATGTCAAATTAAATAATTGTTTGATACTTTCTTGACGTTATATCTGACATTTAATGTTCTTCTAACTCTTTTCAAAAATTGATTAAAATTATAGGGATGCATTGGATATCCAAGTATCTGATTTTCGGCAATATATGAGGCTGAAATTTTATATTGAAATGATGTATCATGGTCCGAATATCCTGAAAATTTTCATTACCATTGATATATTTTTTAAAAATATCAGTGATAAAAATTTTCAGGATATTCACACCATGATGCGTGTCATTTCAATATAAAATTTCGACTGTATATATTGCCAGAAATCAGATACTAGCCGGATATCTGCATCTCTTAATAAAATAATATAGAGACATGAAGATAGTAATGAATAAACATAATTGATTATTTATATTTATTATCAATATATTGTATTAAGTCTAGATCATGAATGATAAAAGTCCCTTGTAAATATCATTGCACAATAATTACACATCAAACATAACTCATAAAATGAAGTACTAATTATAAAATAAAGAATCTAAAAGATATTAAAAATAGACATATTCTTTCATTGCAAAATTAATAGCTTATAATTACTGGTCTTTTATCTTTTTACTGTGGTAACATGAACTGAGAACTAGTTAAACTAGAAAAAAAGTGTATGAAAAGTATCGTCGATTCATTGTAGAATTAGCATTATATTTGCGCTTTGTTAATCCTTCGCTGTATTCTCATTTTCCCTTGATTAAATTTATATTGTTTTTATTTGAAAGTTCATTTTAAAATTTACAATTTTAAGATTATAGTTTTAAATTAAAATATATATAAAGTTGATTATTTATATATACATAAGTAATACACATTTCGTTTTCTGTATGCAATATAGATACACGATTTTGTGACATTTTAATGCATTCATTTTCTAACGGAAAATTCACACGAAAGGAAATGATGGACAATATAGTTACAATGCTAGGAGCAGTATGTAATGACATCTTTTATATGTATAACTATTTATAAATAATATTTTTAATATAGATAATAAATTATTTTTAATTACAGTCTTCGGACACCACTGCTACTACGATGAATTTTGTGATCATTATGTTGGCAAATTTCAAAGAAATACAAGTATGTATATATTAATATATTATGATATAATATATGTTATAATATATATTATTATAATATATGTGATGTAATATTGGTACATTTTTTTACAAAAATATTAAAACCATATAATTTTTTTCCATAATTTTTGTAAGAGTTTTCAACTCAAGACGAATTCAAATCACTACCGAAATGTCACTTTTATTGATTTCATTGATATTTAATATCAAATTTGCAGCAAATTTATAACAGCAGTACTTACAACTCTGACTAGTATACAGAACATAATGATGACTTTGATTTTATCATGAAAAAAAATTTTTTTTTAATTTTTTATCGCATTTTTGTAGCCTGTATAAAACAAATAAATATTCACTTTTCAATTTTTTTTTAACTGTCGAAAGTGTTTGAAAAATTGTGTAAATCATTATACTGAACATCCTGAATATATAATATCAAAGAACAATATATGCGTTTCATGAAATATTCTTCAAGTTTTAAAATCGTTTCTTGATATCTGGTCTATAAGACCTGATCGATACTACCTGCATGTAATATTTTTAAAAATTAATAAAAATAACACAAAATTGTATAGATTATTTTCAAAATAAATCGCATAATATTTTGTTAATGTTGCATAAAATAATCGAACATATAATTATATATGTTCGACTATGAGCCAGCGGATCGCAAAAAAATTAAAGGTAGATCGTCAGTTGAATATATATGTGTGTGTATAAATACATTATTTAACTTTATATTATAGGAAAAAGCGTATAAAGAATTGTTGGAAATTTATGGCACGGAAACTCCGAAGTTTGCACCAGTTAAATATGAAGATCTACAACATATGCATTACTTGGAGTGTATTATTAAGGAAACTTTAAGACTTTTTCCTACTATCCCTATGATTGGACGAGAACTGACAGAAGATTTAAAAATGGGTTTGTTTATTTTTCAAGAAAATTTTATTAAAAAACAACCGCGTATTTATATTGCTAATTTCTTCTTGAAATTTTTCGTAGCAAGAAATGAACAAATTAAAGGGATACTAGGCGTGACAGGAATTACTATGAATTATATTATTATAAAAATTGCAGTGAAAATCTGGTTTTATAGATTACAAAATTTTTCTTACAGAATTAAAATACGCACAAATATAAAGTTCCAAAAGATTAAAAAGTTCACTTGCTTTCCCAGACAACACGGGGAGTTCTCCGGGAATTCATAAAATTTGTGTAGCTTCATTTAAGCTTCAAAAAGAACTCCTCGGGAACTCCTTTGTTCACTTTTGAGAACATTTTGGTTCGTAGGGAATTATTTTTAAATTCCTCGAGAGAGCTCAGCAAAATAAACTCCCTCCCAGTCGACACAAATTGAAAATAACATAATGTCAATGTTATTTCGTACTCTACAAAATATAAATGTATAAAACATATAATACATAGTTATATATAAGTTATATTGTGAAGTCCGAAATTATAACATTGATGTTATGTTACTTTCAATTTGTGTCGATTGGACTGAGAGCTTATTTAATCGAATTTATTAGCTTCCCGAGAGCTCCTCAACAAAATGAACTCCCTGGGAATTTAATCGGAGCTTTGTGAGAATTTAACTGTCATCTGAAGTCAATGTTTGCTTTGTACAAAAGTTTTATAGTTTATATGTACAATAAAATAAATCTATAGACCTCAGACTACTTAAACAAATTAAGTGCTCAGCAAAGATTCAGAATGGAAACAAAGTAGTATTCAGTAATAGTGTCTACCAGATTTAGATCTTGCAATATAGATAATAAGGACAGATGTACATACGCGTTTGAATAAAGTAGAAGATGCATTCGTTAGGGGTCCCGCATACACATTCTGTAACGATAATTATAAAATGTATCATAAGAATTAATCAATCAGAGCACAGAGTTTTTTTACAATTTTAGACTGTGATTGACTAATTTTTATAGTACGTCATAAGGTTACTGTTATAGAAAATGTATGCAGCAGTCCTTAGGCCGGAATCAGACTATACATTGAAGATTGAGATTAAAGATTAAAGATTGAAATTTTATCAATGAGGATAAAGAAATTTTGGCTCTTTTTGTTCTGATCAAACTTCAATCTTTCAATCTTTAATCTTACGGCTAAAAGTTTACTACATCTATAGTATTCTGTTTCAAAATTTACATTTTTATTGTTAAGACACTTGTGAACTCACTGCTGTCTTAAATTGAGATTTCCAATTTAGTCTGTTCTTTTACCTGCATATATGAGAATTGCCGGTATATAGTTGATATAATAGTTAATATGATATAAGTAATAATATTTCTAGGCCGTGGTCCGATTCATGCTGACACACTCATAAACATCATTTGTCTTCGTTTACATTTGACAAATAAAGCATAAAATGATTTTTAAGCGTTGTGAACGTGAAACGGACCGCGGCTCTATAAACTGGAGAGTTTGTTCATACAATACAAAACACTAGCGCTATACAAACTACGGTAGTATTCATATTCGGTTCCCTCTTAAGTAATGTCTTTTGCATTAATAAGACTAAGAAGTAGCCAAAAGTTCGTGTTATTTTAATTTATTGTTAAATATGCCTTCAAATTAAATATTAGGTGTAGTAAAAATAATGATGATTTTTTTTTATTACACCTTTTAACATATTTATGTTAAAAGTGAGAAGCGCAATTCTTACAGCGCCGATTTCTATTAGCCTTATTTTCTATACTACTTGTTTTTCTATTTTATTAAAAAATTTTTTATGCAAATATAATTTGCACAAATTTTCATTGTATTGTATATTTTTTCACTTTCAATGTCACAATGAGACAGTTGTGGTGAGTAAATTAATGAGAGCCTTAAGTATGTACGTTTTTACATGTATCAAAAAATTATATTAAAAAATACGTTTCAGGAGAATACGTTTTACCAAAAGGTGCAGATGTTTTTATAATGTTTATACAAATGCATCGGAATGAAAAATATTGGCCGAATCCAATGATGTTTAACCCGGATAGATTTCTTCCAGGAAAAAGAAATTGTATGCCATATTATTACATGCCTTTTAGTGACGGACCAAGAAATTGCATGGGTAAATATGAATAAATTATAATTTATCGTTATAAAATTGATTTACAATTGGTAAATATTTATAATTTGCAGGTTCCAAATACGCAATGATTTCTATGAAGGTTATTTTAGCAATGCTGATAAGAACGTTCGTATTTAAATTAAATCAAAGCATTGAGATAGACAAAATCAAATTAAATTCAGACATCGTATTATCTATAGCTGAACCTATAAAAATTAGAATTGAAAAACGAAATCTCTAAATAATATGTAAATGAATAATACTATGGTAATATAAATCAATAATACTATATATGTGACGTTAATCAGTATTCATTTATATTATGTATTTTATAATATATACATATATTCTGTAGCAATATACTGTCTTTATTATTAAAAGCAGAATATTAGTTGCAAAATATATGTATACAAAATAATATATAAATGAATACTGATTAATATTTTCATAGTATTATTCATACTACTAATGGCAAACAAAACATTTGCAACATATTGATTTATATGCATATATACTCTGAAACAATGTTCTATTTTTATTATTAAAGGCAAAATATTGTCACAGAATTCATGTATTAAGATTAATGTAATAAAATATAGATATAAATCAATATATTGCATTAATATATTTTTATTTGTTATTATAGTTAATAAATAAATATAAAGCACATTTTCTTATGTTATTGTTTCTTATGTTATTGTTTCTCATTTATGATTCTAATTTTCTAATCATTTTTAAGTTTATTATTATTCCTTGCTTTTCTGATTTCTATAATAAGACGTTTATCTATATATCACTAACGAGATATTATTAAAGATGGTCAACACTTATAAATTCGCGTGACTATTAAAATTTAAGTTATTAAGAGTAAGAAACTGTTAATACGGAACTAATTTCATGATTTATTAGTTTCGTAGACATGTATATATGTTTAAAACTTAATAATACTTGATTATTAATTAAACTTGTGATTTTAACGTTATTATCCGAGTTTATAAATTATCAATGAGATGATAACTGCAAAGAAAAAATTTTAATTTTTCAGTAATATACAAGATATTAAAAATATGCGTACTTATTTATACAATATATATTTATATAATAAAAAATCACGAATTTATTAATAAATCATCAAAATTTATGTTAATAATTGTACATTTTTATTAGTTGTCGGTAATGTCATCGTTCTTCAATCTCCAGGCCCTCGGGGCCCTATTGATATGTCACGAAAATGCCCAAAGTATCAATCATATTTAAACTTTTTCTCTAGGGCGGAAAAGTGGAAATTTTTTGTATGATGTGTGTGTAATTGTATATGTACATAATACATAAAAAATTTCATTTTTCAAGTTTCCGCTCTAAAGTAAAAGTTAGATCGATACCCAGGGCTAATGGTCTTTATATATTGGGTCATCTAAAAAGTATTCGCGGTACTTCGTCACTAGATATATGACCATCAACACACATCTAGTTAGATGACCCAATATTAGGTCGAGTCATAAATAACTTCCGATACGGCTAGGTAGAATCTACTCATCGTATCTACCCATTATAAGTCACCGGGACAAACGATAACCCCTAAAATGGAGAGTGAAAAAGTGCATATTCGTCATGTGATGCTTTGGGAATTTAAACAAGGCAATAGTGCTAAGGGGACAGCTGAAAAAATATGCAGTGTATACGGTGAAGGTCTAATAAGCGATCGGACAGTTAGACATTGGTTTGCCAAATTCCGTTCTGGAGATACGACTTTAAAGGACGGACCGAGAGCGGGACGTCCTTCCGACCTTGACGATAAGCTTTTAAAGGCAATGTTGGAGCAAAATCCACGTCAATCAACAAGAGATATAGCAGGAAGGTTGAATACATCACAATCAACTGTTTGCCGCCACCTGGAGAAATTAGGGAAAATCAGCAAGTTAGGAGTATGGGTACCTCACAATCTCAGTGAACGGAATAAAGAAGATCGCGATTCAAGAAAAAATTCTTGAACTTGAATGGTATGTTTTACTACACCCACCTTACTCCCCGGATCTTACCCCAACAGACTATCACCTTTTCTGTTCCTTGCAAAACTTTTTGAATGGAAAAACCTTCAATTCTGAAGAGCAAGTTAATCAGGCTGTCGAAAATTTTTTCCAGTCCAAACCAACCATATTTTACAAAGAAGGAATTGATAAGCTGTCAGAAAGATTGGAGAAGATCATACATAATAAATTAATATAACTTTGTTATTTAATGAAAGCAAAATAAATGTCTGATAAAAAAACGGAAGTTATTTATGACTCGACCTAATAATAATATCTCGTTGATGTCAATACTAAATAAAGTAATATAATTAATCTAACCCAAGTACTTTTCCATTTGTATAATTAATTGCATAATTAATTCTAATATGTATAAGATTATCTGTTACTCTTATTTGATATTTATTATAAGGAAGAAGGGTAACTCAATAATATTATATAATTTACAGTTTAAAGAAACTTATCTATTTTGAATCCCTTGTTATTAGTATAATGAATTTCACATTAATTAATAGAGGATCATTCTAAATCTGTAGTAATAAAAAATTTCTGCTGACAAAAGTGCAGTCATAGCAAAGTCATTATTTTATAAGTAATAACTATATGGATTTTCACTGCTTGGAAATTAATCTGTCTACTCTTACGTAATGAGTGGATTATTTACTACAACCAAAGTGATTTAAGCGAATGATGGAACCGTATTACCAATAAAACTAGTGTTTTTTACATTTTTATTCCTGTCAAATTTCTTCGTAGTGGTTTCACAGACTAAAAATTCCTTTTCCACTAAAATGTACATGCTAATGTACTTGTCACTGGTGTATTTCGTGTCCAATCAAAGCAGGAAAAAATGAAAAATTACAGATTTCTTTATCCATTTTTATCTCAATATGGCGATCAACGCTGGTAAAATAGATAAAGAAATCTATATTTTTTAATATTTTTTCCAGCTTTGAACACAAAATATATCAGCAACAAGTATATTAGCATTATGTCTTTAACAAGAACTATCTTATTTAGATTTATGTTTTAAGGCCTAAACACAATGCGAAGGCAACAGCGATAGCGATAGAAATAGCGATAGCAATAGCGATAGTGATAGAAACAGAGAAATCCAACATAATGGGAATGCATAAGTTAATGCACATAAGAATATGTTACATTAAGAAATGGTAAAAAATATATCAATTTTCTGCTAAGAAAGGCTGAGAAAACCCTAAGAAAAAAAAATAATTTGAAATGAAAAATAAAAAAAATTTTTAGAATAAAAAATATCAATTTTAACAATAATTCATAAAATGTGCAAGACATTTATTTACCAGAAAAATTTAATTCAGAGGTTTTTAATTAAATTAGGACTGTTTTTACCAGAACAATAATATTATAGAACGCATAAATTGTACACATAGAATACATTGTTATTTTTTAGACAAAGATCAATTATTGCACAGTTATAGTGTTCAAATATTGTAATCATTAATTATAACATCTTTTTCAATATTATAAGTGGCATATACTCAACATTTTTAACTCTAATGATATAACTGTAGATATACAAAATAAATGTGTGCTCTTAATAAAAAATATCAATGTGTCATAAAAATACTTGAGATTTATGTATAAAAAAATTATATATTTATAAAATATATTTTGTCGATGCTATGTGAAAACCGCAGAATGGCAAGATTATTGAATTGTATCAAAACATTTTTTTTAAATTATCAAACATCGTATATTAAACAAAGTCACAAATTTGCTAAACTTGAATTAAAAAAATTTTCAAATAAATTCGTTTGCAATTTTAAGCATGATCTTTTTGAGTTGATTAATAAATTTCAAATGTAGACTACTTAAGCTATTTTAGTTTCACGGTTAACATGGCATCAATAATTGGAAAATATTAAAAATATCATATAATTATATTATACTAATTACTATTAATGTTTGTGGTTAATCTAAAAAAAATACAAAACCATAATTAAATCTATTATGGCAAAATATTTCATAATGTTATAAACAATACAAAATAGCTATTTATAAAATATCAATGTAATTAATACATAATTAATAGAGCGTATTAATAATTTTGATTTTTAGACTCAACTATCTCCTATATAAATTGGAATTATATCTATATATTTGGAAAGCTATATTTGATCATAAAAAGAAAATTTGCTAACAAATATATATAATATTCAAAAGCAAAATCGTTTTCTTTTTTTAAATAATCATGTGTAAAAATGAAAATGTAAAATATATTAAATATTCTCAAAAATATGAGCGATTCATGTAACAATTTACATACTTAATACTTTCACTAATATTTTGTAAATACATGAGCTAAATTAAGATATAGATATATATGTACATAAAGATAAAAACTTATCAATGACACATAATAATAATTGAAATATTGCTGAAATAAATGCATAAAAGATATGTAGAAAAATTAAGTACTTCACGTACTTTAAACAATATAAACATACAAATATTTTAACGTATACTCTTTGATATGCTTTCTCACATATACGACAGTATTATCAGGTATATTGGTTTTCTTATACCCATACACCATGTGGATTCTTACTTGTGGGCACTGCAGTTTCCAATTGCCTTGGTGATCCTATCATCTTACGTGTACTTCCAGGTTTATGGGCACCTAATGATTAAATGATTTTATTTATTAAACATTTTATATATGAAACCAAACTTAATAACATATACATATACACATGACATAAATATGATATGATATAAATATAATGACCTTCTAATAATGATTTGACTTGTTCATCTGAGCATGCAACAGCTAAACTTTGTAGATTTGCTTCTTTCATGTCAGCTACCAATCTCTCTACTTGCAATTTCTTCTCAACGATCGCAGACTCCAGATTAACTACTTCTAATTTTAAAGATTCTGCATGTTGTGAAGCTAATTCAGTTGCGCGTTTGGCTTGTTCCACCTCATTTTGCAAATGTTCTACTTCGCTGATTATTTTTCGTTCCATAATTTGTCGCTCATCTGTTTCACGACTTATATTATGTTGTTCCATTGCAAGTTCTTCCATAACCAGCCTGTTATAATTCACATTATAATTTAACGCAATGTAATTTCTTACATTATAATATATTAAAGAATACTTGAGAAATAACATCATTTTTACAATTCTATGAATAAAATTGTGCTTGCATTTACCTTATCTTATTTTTACATTGAAGAAGTTCCGTTTCGCAATTGGCAAGTTTTGATCTAAGCAATGTTATTTCTGATTTCAGTGTTTTTTCCTGCTGCCTAACTATTTCACTTTCTTCTTCTACATGAGCTAATTCTTTCAACTAATCAAGGTAAATAATAATTAATAATTCGTTACTAATAATAATACATAATTAAAGAAAAAAAATAGATAAAAGTTACTTGTTCTTCGATTATTCGACCAGTAGACTCAATGCGATTCATTTCTTGGGAAATATAATCCATTTGATGCATTTGTTCTCTACTCTTTGTTTCCCAATACAATATTTCTGCATCAAACTAAAATCAATAAATGTTATAGTATTGCATATTTTTGTAGATAAATTAATCGAATCAATCTTAAGAAGGTCAATATTTAGAAAAAATTATTAGATTTTCTTCGTTAATTATATTATAAGTCAAACTATCGAAAAAGATACTTACTTTTGTTAGATCAGCTTGTTGAGCATTAATAGTATCCCGTTGTTTATTGACTAGTCTTATAAGTTCAACATATCGTTGAGTATAAGCGACAGTTGCCATATTTTGTGCCGTAACAGAAAGTGGATTAACAGATTGTGTAGGCACTTTTGTATCTTGAAATTCCTATAAAGAATATATTATAAATTGCATATAATCCTATCAATTATTATATCAAACATATTTGTAGCAATAAAACCTGGATAAGATTCCTTTTCAATTTCATGGAATTACTAGATGATGGTTGATCATCTTTGTGCACCTGAGGACTTCCACTGCCATGTACAAATTGTGATCTTCCAGGACTGTTTAAATTTGGTGGCGGTGGATCTCGGTAAGGTGGCAAAGTACGTAAGGGTGGCGAAGCTGGGCCTGGAGGCTCTCTGTAAGGTGGAACTTCGCGTACTTTTTTTTGCGACAAGTGTGTTGCAACTAAAGAAAAAAAAAGATTAATAACGAGATAAATATTATCATTAATATCGTTGCAATATATGAAATATGATTATATCAGTATACTTAAAATGTATAATAAATTACAATAGAATAACTTACTTTCAGCATTAGTCCCTCGCGTAGGCGATTGTGCTGGTTTTTGTACATTTTTTCGAACATTCAAATCCTTATTCTTCAAATGTGGCGTGGGCTGAACAACAGCCACATTATTCTCCATTTGAATCTAAAATAACATTTTTTATTTGCACATATATAGTAAAAATTATTATTATATAATTACGAAAAACCTAATGCAGACAAAGATATGACATGAAGACATAATTATAAATGTTACTAATGTAATAAAATTTATAATAAAGTATTTATTGTTAATAACATTCATCTAATTTATGTATATATATATATAATACACTAATATACGTATACACATTTGTCTTTTTTTTATTTATTTAAGAATATAGACTTACCTCTGTGCTACCTTCTGTAATACTTCCATGAAAGCCACTAAATGTAAGTGATTTTCTCGTATCTCTATTCCTCTCTAATCCTCCTTGTGTATCATCAAAATCTGAACTTTGCGTGATTGACACATTTTTGCTCTCATCCTGTATACCAGCAGTACCTGTTCCATGCTCAGGCAATGAAATTGGTAATCCATTTGTACGCGATGAATATGTTAGTCGTGATGATAATGCATTTGTTTTATTTTCTGGCGTGGAACGTCTCAGAATCAATTGAACTTCCGAAGAGTATTCACCCCATTTCATCAAAATCTGATAAATAGTACAATGTAAATTTAATTATTTCTCATACATGATTATATATGATTTAATATAAACATTTTAATTTATTAAAGACTCTTTATGTTTTGTTAACAGTATAAAATATAAGCTCATGACAAATTATCCTAGTAATATTATCATAGTACATGTAGAAGATATGCCTGACCTTAAGAGGATTCTCATAAGGTGCCAGCAATCGTTCATTGGTTCGCCAACGCTCCACCAAAGTGAATCTACCTGTCTGAGCTGTAGCGTGAGCAAGTGCATACACCACATCCTAAAGATAAATAGTCATCAGCAGCAGAGTTTAAAATAAACAGTCTTGCAAGAGAGAAAACAAAAGAAGCATGATTCTCAATGACAATAATGATAAAATCTCAATCACTGAGTCAAATTATTGATTTTCTATATTATTTTCATAATTTCAGGAATATACATATGCATATTCCTATTGCATTATGCTAATAAAAATTTATATACATCATGGTGTTTCATTTTGTCCATTTGTTACAAAATAGCTATTTAATTCCAGTAACTATACATATAATTTGGTTGATGTTTAATTCTTAATAATTGATATATTTCTCTGAATTATTTTCTATATTGATATATGCATATATACATACATGTATATACATATAGATATACAAACACGTTTAAAGTTAGTACAATAGAATGGTTGTAAACAATAGCAAACTTTACTGTGATATACATACTTGACAGGTGGTGGTCTCGGTAACGCCACACACAATGCGTTGAATTCCTTCTACCCACACCTTCAGCTCCATCATG